>NW_012118487.1:27268797-27376417 GCF_000951035.1 Colobus angolensis palliatus | reverse complement strand
ATTTATATTCTACAGATAAAAGGCCAGGATTCTCCTAAACAATTAGAATACAAGAGTGTATTTTCTTGATCTATGTCAGATTATTTTACTAATCGTATGCAAGTTAAAACT
This sequence comes from Colobus angolensis palliatus, assembly GCF_000951035.1. NCBI lineage: Eukaryota > Metazoa > Chordata > Mammalia > Primates > Cercopithecidae > Colobus > Colobus angolensis. The sequence continues at coordinate 27,376,306 of NW_012118487.1, read as the reverse complement.
GTTACATCTTTCATGCAAACATACATTTTTGTATATTGTGACTGTATATTCTAAGTGATGTTGTCATTGCTGGAGGGGTTTTCCATTTGGTTCTTAATCAGTAACAGCTCATGTTACTACAGGTGCAATTTTTTTAATGAATATGATTCTTCTGTTCTGTCTTTCTTGTATTCTTTTGTTTTGTTTTGTTTTTGATGGAGTCCTCCTCTGCTGCCCAGGCTGGAGTGCAGTGACGTGATCCTGGCTCACTGCAACCTCCATCTCCTGGGTTAAAGCTATTCTCCTGTGTCAGCCTCTTGAGTAGCTGGGATTACAGGTGTGCACCACCATGCCTGGCTAATTTTTGTATTTTTAGTAAAGACGGGATTTCATCATGTTGGCCAGATGGTCTTGATCTCCTGACCTTGTGATCTGCACACCTTGGCCTCCCAAAGTGCTGGGATTACAGGTGTGAGCCACCGTACCAAGCCAAAGTCTGCAGGATACTTCAGAAAGGTCAGGTGTACTAGTGTAAGTGAAGGACTTGAAGCCAACAGAATTCTGTGAAAAATTCTGTATTACATATTCAAAAACTAAGATAAATGAATATTCTCCTCAGAAAGACTAAGAACTAAATAGAAAATCTAAGATATTTCTAAAACTATAAAATAAATCAATAACTTAATTTTTTTCTACAACAAAAGCATCTGCCCCAGATAATTGAACTAACTGGTCTTACCAACATTCAGAGAAAGAAAAGTTTTAAACTCATTCAAATTCTTCCACAGAAAAAAAAGAAAAAGTATTCATCAATTTCTTAAATAAATGACTAAATTATGAAACCAAAATTCTATGAAAATGTGAATATGACACACTATAACTAAAGTTGATTAGAGATGGATTAAAAATATACATGTGAAACCCTAAAATATTAGAATTTGGAAGGGCATATGGGAAACTAGCCCTTAGATCTCTGGTTATCCAGGTATTTCTTAAACAAGGCATAACATACTCAAAAAAAATGCAAAATTTACAACATAGATGATGTTAAAAAATTATCAAAATATAAAACAAAAAGTAAAAACAACAAACCCCAGATTTACAGAGATATTTGCTGTATATGTGAACAACAGAGTTGATATAAAGACTACATAAATATATTGTACAAATCAATAAGAAAAAGAAATAACCTAAATTTTAAAAATAAGTAAAAAGTATGAAAAAGTAATTCACAGAAAAGGAAATACTTGTGACCAATAAATACATAAAAAGATGCTTACTAGTAATTCATGAAAATCACAGTATTAATTCAATTACCATTTCACAAGGTGCCCAACATGTAACAGTCAAAACTGCAAAACGTTTTCTATGTGAAGAATGAGAACATTTATATATTGTTTCTGGATTTATAAAGTGATATGAGTTTACAGTCTAGCAAAATTTATGAAATTGGAGTTATGTCCTAGGACCTAGTAGCTCCATTCCTACATGTATACAGGAAGAGGCATATACTAGAATGCTAATTGAGGCATTGTTTTTATATAAAATACAACCTAAATCTTTACCAATAAAGTAATGAAAAAATAAGTAGTAGTACTTTTCTGCAATGGAAATATAGAGGCAGCAGAAAATATGATATGAAGCAATTAGTGCTATATCTGTCAACGTGAATTGTTTTTACAAATATAATACTATTAGGTGCACAGTGGTAGGTCCACAGGATTCAATTGCTAAAGAAAACTTATGATGTCCCAAATGACAATGCCTGGAAATCTACAGTCTACTGCAGGAAAGGATACAATATTGAAACAACAATTAAATTAAGGGTTTATATCACAGCATAAAGCTGTCTCACAGCAAGGGATCTGAAGATGCCAGGCTCCAGCTCATATCCTATTTTCTGCCCTCAATAAGGCATATATATATATATAAAATCTTGGATTAGAAACTATTGAAGTGTGAACAAATTACCAACATGGAACCTCAGTCAGGGTTTGTTGCACCATACTAGGCATGTAGGCATACCTTTGATGTAGACCAGCTTAATGGTAAAGTCTTCTGGATGGCATTATCAATCTTACTATTTCAGTCTGTTTTCACACTGCTGTAAAGAACTGCCAGAGACTGCATAATTTATAAAGGAGATGTTTAATTGACTCACAGTTCCACCTGGCTGAGGGAGGTCTCAGAAAACTTAAATTTAAGCATAAAGCAAAGGGGAAGCAAGAATCTTTTCCACATGGTGCCAGGAGACAGAAGAGCAAGCAGGGGAAATACCAAATGCTTATAAAACTATCAGATCTCATGAGATCTCACTCACTATCACAAGAACAGCATAGGGCTCACTGCCTTTGTGATCCAATTACCTCCCTCTCTTGACACTTGGAGATAACAATTCGAGATGAGATCTGAGTGGAAACACAGGGCCAAACCATATTACTTGCTGTGCAATAAATAGTGCTGACAAGCTGAAATTACTTGTATCCATGATTCCAAAGAAATACTATATACATCAGTATGTTCCATGACTTTACCAGTGTTAGTGACATACAAGAACTTTGGCAATAAGTTCCGGGTAAGTCCGGGACTGCTGGAATTAACCTTCACAGAACACTGGGGTGTGGGTGTGGGTGTGTTAGGAGGGAGGAGAAGAAAAAAATGCAAAAAAAATTTCAATCACATGAAGTCTGAAATCCTCCTAAACGATGGAGACAAATGATTGCATAGTGTATGTGTACTGAACTGGTTTTAACATATGTTGTTTAAATATAATATGTACAAGTTAACATTTTCTTAACATATCAATACATAAATATTATAATCATTAAGAATATGATGGTGACAACCTTGCATAGAGGAAAGGGCATATGAGCAGGAGTTGTTTAAACTGTGTTAATATTCCATTTTTATAATGTGTGAGAGTATATCTATTCACTATCCTCTGTAATTTTTATCTCAAATATTTTATAATTAAAAGACAACTATGATATAGAAAAGATATAGAATGAAAGAACTAAGGGTAAAAATGGAATCAGTTTAAATATAGAAAAAAGCATAAACAAGTGTGGGACTTAATAGAACTAAAAGAAACCTTGGATATTTATGTGAGGGTATCATGATTGTCACAAGAGTGATTGACAGAAAGACACATAAAAGATACACAGTAATCTTAATGTGAATTTAGGGTATAAGAAAATAAGAACATATATATGATTAGGCAAATTGGATTTACATAACTACTGAACTAAGTGGATATATGGCTCCCATGGCATCATCAGGTTTTTATTCAAATATGCACAAATGGTGATGATGCCACAGACTGGGGTAAGAACTGAATCCTTCTTGAAGTTTCCCCATAAACTCTGACTGTTGTCTGATACACTCTGCAGTTCAGACTCTTTTCTGCTCAGTTGGCTTGATGCAGTCCTCTGTAAACCAGACTGCATCTGTATCCCCGCGTAAGCATCTTATTCTGGATATTTACACACCAGTCCCTTTTATTCACCTGGGAGCTGTTATCAGTTATTCGCTGAGCTAACTGGTTTCACTTGAAATCTATAACACTAAATAGAAAATAGACTCTAAAATCTGCCTGGCAATGATTCTACATTTCGCTAATCCCTTCACTTTCCTACTCTCCCCTACTCTCTTAGAATGCTCAGTATCTCCTTATCTTTCTTCAATCTACCTGAATGTTCTCCCTGTTCCTAGCTTTCAGTTCATGAATTGGTGCCCCAAATTTTTTTTGTTGTTTGATATTTTTTTTCTGAGACAGAATCTGGCTCTGTCACTGAGACGAGAGTGCAGTGGTGCAATCATGGTTCACTTCAATCTCCGCCTCCCAGGCTCAAGCGATCCTCCCACCTCAGCCTCCCCAGCAGCTAGGGCTACAGGCATGTGCCCCTACACAGGTTAATTTTTGTATTGTTTGTTAGAGACAGGGTTTTGCCATGTTGCACAGGCCGGTCTTGAACTCCTGGGCTCAAGTGATCCACCCACCTCAGCCTCCTAAAGTGCTAAGATGACAGATATGAGCCACCATGCCCAGCCATTGGTGCCCTATTTAACTAATATTGAAGAAATCACAAAATACATCTTACACACACTCAACCCTGTCTCCCTGATGCATGGATATACTCATCTTTCTTCTGATACTATGATTTTGTGCCTGTACTCATTCTGCCTGTGGTCTAATTTTCAAATTCTGTGATTGATCTTATCCTTTCTCATCTACCCAATGACAGAGTGACGTTAATTTTATTATCTTAAGCATTATCAAGTTCTACTTTGTCATTCTCATCAGAAAAAGAGAAATTCTATCATTTCTTCCATTCTCATAAACTCTGTTGACCCCACTTCTCCCACCAAAGAAGCCCCTGTCTGTGTTGCCCTTATAGTAAACATCTGGAAAGAATTGCTCATATGTGATATTCCCCATGATCTCCCCTTATCTCATAAACATGGCAGAATCAGTTCTTTTTTCTACTACAGACTTGGGACACTTGACTCTCGTGAATTCTAGATACCATACTATCCTAATTTTTCTCCTATTTCTCAGGTAACGTCTCATTATCATGTGATTGCTAGTTCTTGCCCTTCTCCCTAAACACATTGGAGTTACTCAGGGCTCCATCCTTAAATGTGCATTTTAGATTACAGGCCCCTCTCAGAAACATTCCTCATTTTAAATCCTTTAATTTTCTTTATAACATGTTTTGCTATCTGACAGAATGTGTTACTTGCCTAAATTTTATTGCAAATTTTCCTCTACTGTATTATAAGCTTCATAAGAACAGTACTTTTTTCCTTTAGTACTCTATTTCTATTACCTGTAGAAGTATCTGGAAAAGGGTAAGTGCTCAACAAAAAATCTATTAATTTAGTGAGTGCTGAAAGTGCCTCTCCAACTAAGAATAGTGTTTCAAATTTTCTCAAAGCAGTGACCATTAAGTAGAGGTTAGGGGGTTGGGACAAGCACAGGAACCCATTGTTAAAACAAGAACTCTAAAGCTTAAAGGCTATGTATTGATAAATATAGTTGTCTACAGTTATGCTTACATAAATTGGCCTTACTCTTCACCTACCCACATACATATAATTGAGGTGAAGTAGTGCCAAATACTCTTAAGGCCTGATGGTTAGTAAATTTTACTTTTTATATCATGATCTTATTCCTTGGCCCTCAAACACACAATAAAAATGTGCGTTGCAGCCGGGAGTGGTGGCTCATGCCTGTAATTGCAGCAGTTTGGGAGTCCGAGGCAGGTAGATCACAAGGTCGGGAGTTCAAGACCAGCCTGGCCAATATGGTGAAACCCCGTCTCTACTAAAACTAGAAAAATTAGTTGGGTGTGGTGGCATGTGCCTGTAGTCCCAGCTGCTGGGAAGGCTGAGGCAGGAGAATCGCTTGAACCTAGGAGGCAGAGGTTGCAGTGAGCTATGATTATGCCACTGCACTCTAGTCTGGGCAACAGAGCAAGACTCCATCTCAAAAAAAAGAAAAAAAGAAAGAGAAAAAAAAGTGCGTTGCAAAATACTTTACGTGCCTGAGACGGAGAATCCTCCTCAATGCCCAAGTAAGCTATGACAGTAAACAAAAATGAACAGAGCTTATACTCAAAAGGCAGAGCAAATAAAGGTAAAGGAACATCCTTTTAAATTTCACAACCAACAGCTTCTAGAAGGCTAAACAATGGGCTTAGTCCACCAGTGTGACATCCTTGCTATTCCTGCGAAGGAGATATGATTTCACATTTAAAATCTTAGTAATTCTTTTTCTTTTTATTGCTGCCTAATAGATGAGTTGAGAATGCAAAACTTTAATTTTAGTTATAAATCATCAGATTATATGGAATCACTAGATGAATAAAGTAGAAACCCATCAAAATAGATAGTTAAATATATTACAATTACATTGCAATTTAATTGTAATTATATTCCAAGTTAAATATATTGTAATTGTTAAATGTATTATAAAATAATCCCAACAAATGCAGAGGGATTAGAATTTCCCAATAAAGGTTTCATTATTGTTAAATAAAAACCAAATCTGTTGTTTGCCAATGACAGGGCTACAATATAAAAAGCAACGTATGAATTAAAGTAGAAATAAGAAGTCATAACAGACAAATTCTAGGCAAAATAAGACAGTTGTTTCAATAGTTACATCATACAAGTCTTTAAGACAAAAATAAATTCAAAGATAAAAAGTTAATACATAATTATTAAAAAATTGTTTTATCTGGGATTGAATAGAAGTTCATGTTATATCTGCTTTCCCCCCAAAGCCTGACATTTTGGATATGGGATTTTAAACACGGAAAATAAGTAATATAATAATATCAGATGATTTAATGAACTAGAATTATTTCAAATACGGTCAGGAGCAACTGTGACCTGGACCAGGAAAATATATCCAAAGAGTATAAAAATTATTTAGAAATACTTTGCCAGTCATGGCCTAGTCTGTAAAACAGAAACCATCATGAATATTTAAAGCAGGTTGCCACAACAGCATTGAAAAGGCTAGAAGAGTGAAACAACAACAACAACAACAACAACAACAACAACAACAAAACACGTTGGCTTTCATATTAACTGCCACAGCTATGAGCTGGAGACTAGCCACGGTCAGAGTTTCCCAGGAAATTGCAGCTGCCTACATGTGCAGGCGAGAAGAGAATGGCTGGCAGGACAGACAGCTAAAAACACCTCCACATCTGTCAAAATCCACATCATGTGTCATTGTCTTCTAATTCTTTTATATGTATGTATCACTGACAGATTGTAAGCTACATTTAGAACACTAGATACAAGAAAGTGAGAATAACATAATCCTAAGATTTCTGACCCCTACAATATAGGGAAGAAAATTAATGTAAAGAAAAAATTCAGAAAAATTAACAAAAATCTTCCAAGTGCATTGTTCTCATTGTTCACTGTGTGGTGACATTCACATTTCACACATTTACTTTTAAATTGTCCTTATCCTAATGTTACTTAAATTCTATGTATCTACTTATATCTAGGAAATTTTAAAAAAATAACATAAATAAAAATTGAATTTCCAAAATGTTCAATATGAAGTGTCTAAGCATGCTTTAAAAAAGCAATTAATTAATACCTATAAAATTCACACAAAAGGAATATTATATGTGGGAAATTGACAGTTTAAGTACCTCACATAATTTTATCATACACAGATGTGATAAGTGCGAGATTTAGACCTCAATCACATAATACACTGCTTATGGTAAGCGTTCGTTAAATTCAAGAATTTTTCCTATGAAAAATATGCTTGATATATAAGAGAAGTAGCTAGTATAACTTTTATGAAATGTTTACCTAAATAAGTAAAATGTTAAAAATTAATTAATGCATAAAACACTAATAAAGAGTTTGGAAGTATTGCTAGTGCACTTCTCTTACAACAACTAAAGTGATCTCATTTTTTATTGTGTATTTTTAAATTTTTAAAAATATTTTATATTGTGAAACATTTAAATTAATATTACCAATATAGAAACTTCTTTTTAAATTTTTTTGATGTAATTTATGCAAATGTATGCACATGGGAGAGTCTTCAAATAGAAATTTATAGAATTAAAATCCCATCCATGTTTCTACTATCTAAATACTAACAATTTCCTTATATTTCCTTTCAAGAAAGGGCTGTCAATTTTATATACACAAATAAGACAATATAATACTTATTTTTATACATTTTATTTTTTTATAAAGTACAGTTTTTCTCTATCAGCCCATATAGAACTGATTTCTATTTTGTTTTGATTCTCATGTTTGAATAAGTACATAATTTAAGTATGAAATCACACAAAAAAGAATATATGTTTAAGTTGCCCTATATATTAACATTTTAAAACTTTTCATATAACTCAACCTTTTTTTTTTCACTGTTCACGTTAACAGCAGCCATGTGTAAAAGTTCAGTTATTTCACTTCCTTGCTAACTGGTATTCTCAAGGTTTTTCATTCAAGCAATTCTGGTGATTCTCTAAAAGTGTATCATTTGTAATTTTTATTTGCATTTCCCTAGTGGCTAATGAGTTTGAATACACTTTCTTGGCTTTGGCAATATGGACAGTCCCTTATAAAATTGTTGTTCAAGTATTTATTAACTTTTTCATATTATTCTGTAGATAGTATTACTATTCTAGATAAAAACCCTTTATTCCAATGTGTTGCAATTGTGTTCTCATAGTCTGTGGTTTTCCTGTTCCCACCTTGCATGCATCTTCTGATGAACATTCATCCTTAATATTAGCATTGTGTAACTTATTAATGTTTTCCTTTAAGATAAGTACTTTTGGGATTTCAAGATCATGAAGATTAATTAGAGTAATCTTCTATAATTGTTATTATTTTACTTTTATATTTAAATCTACAATGTGAATTGTAATTGCTCATTACAATCTAAAATTGTGAACCATGTGAATTCGAAGTCAACCTCCTTTTTCTGCCTAAATATCTAATAAATTTAGTATCCATAAAAGACCTTTATTTTTCCAAAAGTTATGCTATTCCATCTTTTTCACTCCCTTGATAACTAATAATTGTAAATTAATTAAAAAACTGTTGTGTCCTGGTTTTTAATTTTTTCTCTGCAGGAGGAGGATACAAACAGATCATCTTGTGTGGTCTGTATGGGTGCATTATAACTTACTTTTTACTTCCTTATTGATGGATTATTATGTTGTTTTTACTATAATTAAAATGATTACTATTGTATATAAATGCATTTTAACATTTTAAATATTTTAAATATTTTGCATATTTTTGGTAGTTATGATCATTTGAAGTGCTAGGTTCTACTCACTTATAAATTTTGCTGTACATATTGTGATGGCCAAATTTTATGTGTTTATTTGTCAATTGTGTCAATTTTATGTTTCAAATTGGTGCCCAGTTTTTTTCAAACACTAGCCTAGTTATGGCTGTGATGGCATTTTGTACATTTGATTAACATCTGAAACAAGAAGAAGAAATTCTACCTCAATGATGTAATTGAAATACTACCTGAATTTTTATCCAGCTTTCCCAACAAATTTTACATCAAGTCTAGAATATCTCTTGCCTAAGTTTCCAGCTTACTAGCTTGCCCTGTGAATTTTGGATTTGACAACACCCATGATCATCTGGTTCAACTTTCAGTTTCTTAAAACACATTTCTTTACACATACACACTATTGGTTCTGTTTATTCCTACAGAATCCTAATATCCTTGTCTTAGACAAATTATATTAAATGACATTCATAATTCTGTGGAAGGCAGGCAAAGTCCTGGGTAAGGACAGAATTAAAGGGAGAAGATGTATAATATCACAGAAAGTAAAAACAAAAAGAGGTAGGAGGAGAGTAGAATTTTTAAGTTGATTTTATGTGAGTGCTATATGTCTTCTGTTATCCCTTAATATATGCCAATAGATTCAACAGTATGCTTTGAGGAGCAAGCTATTTAAATATCAGAAAGATTAGATCCTACAGGAGATTATCATTAAAGCAACTAGGTGGGGCAGCAGAAAGAGCTCAGGAAAAAGAGAAAAGCCATTATGTAAATATATGGCCATTTAAAGTAAATTAAAGTTACTTTTAGAAATTGCAGGCAGACACTGAGCAAAGAGAATCACCAACTAGAATTTTTGTGTGTTTATGTTTTTAAATTTTGTTTTAATATTAGACTTCAGAAATTTAATTGCATATATTCTAATTATGTAACTTATCTCTTCCATACATGAAATCAATCAGCATTCTAAACATATGTGATCTCTATCGTATCCATCAATTTTATCTTTAAGGGATTACATAAGAAGGAAAATGCCATCAGCTTAAAAAGAAATGGGACATTACTGTATTTAAAATTAAGGAAATAATATGACTTACATATGATTTAGGCATTATGCCAAGACACAAGGGATTAACCATTAAAATATGAAACCATCAGCAAATATTTCAGGATCTCCCGTTGAGAACGAGGGTAATTCTTCTGAAGTTTTTCACCCCTTGGCTCTACATTTGTTAAGAGGGTCTAACTCTGTGGATGCAAGCTTAAGAAATAGAGGATAATTATTGGAGGGTCAAGGCAGGAAAGCAATAATGTCTATGTGGTGAGATAATTTTAAAAAGCAACAGTGGCTGGGCGTGGTGGCTTACGCCAGCAATCTCAGCACTCTGGCAAGCTGAGGCAGGAGAAGACCAGCTGGGGCAGCATGAGGAGACCCTATCTCTACAAAACACAAGAGAAATTAGCTGGTCAGAGTGACACATGCCTGTAGTCCCATACTTGGGAAATTGAGGCAGGAGGATTTCTTGATCCCAGGAGGTCGAGGCTGCAGTGAGCTGATTTGGTTCCACTGCACACCGGCCTGAGGGACAGAGCAAGACCCCATCTCAAAAATAAAATAATAAAATAATAAATAAACAAATAAGCAACAGGACTGCAAACACATGGATAATGTAAATATATACTTTCCTGAGTAATCTTCCCCAAAACAAATTCCCACCAAGTGAGAGAAAAAGATCACTAAATGAGAAACAGAAAATGTACAGAATAAAAATATTAGCAGTGAAAAACAACAACAAAAAAGGGAATATATGTGTTTATGGAGAGGTAAGCAATAATCTGTAAATGCTCATTATATGTATTTCCTCCCCAGTGCCCAAGTTAACCACAGAAAGGAAACCCAGTTCAGGTTATATTTATAAATCATTCACACAGTTTAATTTAATTAACTATTCAACATTAGGAAATTTATAACTGCTTATCAAATGTTTTGGATAAAGAAGAAAGTGCTACAAATATTCATTTCCCCTGGATTTGCACATCCACTAAAAAGGAATGATGTATTAATGACCATGGGTAACTCTTCTTGGTCTTTAACTTTACTGACATGAATTTATGTCAAGACCGCTCTACATGGAAAATTGAAGTAGCAAGGTAAGTCATATAGTTCTTTTGCAGTGTAGCGCCACATCTCTGCTTTCAATAACTTTTATTTCATATCAGTCTGGCTCTCCAACAAATCTTTATTTTTCATGTCTGTCACAATAAATGAAAATTTATCATTGATTCTGATTGATTTCTATAGCCATTCAGGGCAACCAACTTCTAATTATGAATAACTCAACCATTGTATCTTACTGGTAAGATAAATTTTAACCTATGTTGACATGTAAAAGATTTATGTTGTAAGTTAACACAGGTTGGTTAAAGAATATATTTCTCATTCATGTATACCATATACAAAATCAAATTATAGTCAGTATATTTATATTTGTTCTTCATATCCATGCTTCATTAATATTTATTAAGATATAATATCAATCTACACAATTTAATAGATTTTAAAAGTAATAAAAGTTACATCATATTTAAAACTCCGGAAATATATGAACAATCATGAAAACTGGAAGGAAGATTAAAAAATGATAAATATTCCTTATGTTACTTATTAAAAATCAGAAGATATCCTTTCTTTGTTGTTGATAATTATAAAAATAGGGTGACATACTTACATTTGAACATTTTAAACAAGTGGAATTTAAAATGTAATTCTTAATTTGAAAATAATACAAGATAAAAGTGGACAAATACAATTCATATATCAAGGTGTAAGAAAAATTTAGAGTAAACAAAAACAGCTCTTTCAGCCTGAGCAACGTGGCAAAAACCCATCTCTACCAAAAATACAAAAATTAGCAGGCTTGATGTTGCACACTTGTAGTCCCAGCTACTTGGGAGGCTGAGGTGGGAGGATCGTCAGAGCTCTGGAAGTCTAGGTTTCAGTGAGAAAATATCACACCACTACACTCCAGCCTGGGTGACAGTGATGCAGAATTTCTGCTTCTTATCTCAGCTAGGTCCAGGTTTGCCTCAAGACCAGGAAGAATTAGGGATCTGGACACCAGAGGGTGAGTGGAATAGAATTTATTAAGCAAAAGGAAAGTTCTCAGCAAAGAGAGGGGTCCTGAAAGCAAGTTGCCATTGCCCGCTTCACAGTTGTATACCAGGACTTAAGGTGCAAATTCCTGGTGCCTCCACCCCGTCCTTCCAGTGTGCTTGCAGGCCCTTAGACTGAGCCACTCCATATTGATTTATTTCCCTTACTGCACATGTGTTAAGGAACAGAATTTTCCACTGCTGTCATATTTAGGCAAGACCCCTGTGCAAGTTCCCTTATCTGCGCAAAGTGTCTAGTGCATGCACTTATGGGATGGATTGCAGGTTTTTCAGGGACCCATGTTTTACTGTCTGCCTAAAGCAAGCTGGCTAACTCCTTTCAACAGAGTGAGACCATGTCTCAAAAAACAAACAAACAAAACAACAACAACCAAAAAAACAGCTGTATATCAGTCACAATAATAAGTATAAATAACCACAGAATCATTTACAACATTGTGTAATTAAATATATGATTCTCATATAAAAACATTTTTAAATAACTGACAAGAAAGATAATGATTGTAACTGGATAAACATAACCAGGCAAACATGAAAATAAATAAGATCAGTAAAATCAGAAACACACAAAAGCAGAATTCGAAGTGAAGTTTCTAACATGTAATAAAACAGATAATTTTATATCACAGTTAATAAACAATGAAGGCACTGAGATCGTCGGTCATAATGTGCCAAAAGAAATTCAGCGAATAATTATAAATAAAAAACCTTAAGATAAAAATGAGAATTGGCCAGGCACGGTGGTTCACACCTGTTATCCCAGCACTTTGGGAGGCTGAGGTGGGTGGATAACCTGAGGTCAGGATTTTGAGACCAGCCTGACGAATATGACAAAACCCCGTCTCTACTAAAGATACAAAATATGGTGGCGGGTGCCTGTAATCCCAGCTACTTGGGAGACTGAGGCAGGAGAATCACTTGAACTTGAGAGGCAGAGGTTGCGGTGAGCCAAGATTATGCCATTGCACTCCAGCCTGGGTGACAGAGTGAGACTCTGTCTCAAGAAAAAGAAAAAAAAAAAAAGAGAATTGACAGAATTAAATATATATTTTCAATTTATAATTACTACCATTAGTATATGTCATATCTTATATCCAAAAATAAAATACATAGATAATCTGAGAAAAAAACAGTATGTTTCAGAAAGTTATGAATGGATACACAGTTTGTATCTTAAATATAGCAAAAAGGCCATGTAATACGAGGAGAGTAAGACTTAAATTTACATGAATAAAGTAATCAAAAATGGAAGTGAAGCCAAAGCTGATTCCCAACCTGGTGTCCTGTTTATATGAAATCTGCATAATCAAGGACTTAACACTTTCCCCACTCACTGACGGAGGATGAAATGTAAGTTAAGATATGTGTCTTAAATACTAGTTGAAAGTATAATTATTGCAATTTGTTTGCAAGGAAACACATTAACTCATTCATTCCAGAAATGCTTACTTAACATCTAATATGTGTTAGACAATGTGGTAGCAGCTGGGAGCACAATAAAGATGTTACTCTTAGAGGAACTTATGTTCTAGTTGGGGAAGATAAATGATAAACAAATAAAATGTATACTCTGACATCTGGTAATACATTAAATGGAAAAGAGGAATGCCGAGAACAGAGACTAAGCAGAGCAAAGAATGGGATTTTCCTTCCATATAGAATAGTAAAAGAAGGACTGAAAGCATAATGTCAGCATATAACTGAAGGAAAAAAGTTACAAATTATGTAGTGGCCATGAAAATTCATGAGAGAAAGGCAACTGCAAAGGCAGAAGTTAAATGGACTCAACCTGGTTGAAGAACAGCGACGAGGCCTGCGTGACTGCAGCACAGAGAGCAACTTTGAGGGAAGTCATGTCTAAGTCAGGGCAGAATCAGGGGCCAGACTTTGTAGGACTGTATAGGCAAAATTAAAGATTTTGAATTTTACTTTAAGTGACATAAAAATCTATGAGAATGTTTTGTGCTACAGAGTGTAATGGTTTCACTTCCAACATTCTTTCTGACTTTTGTGTCGAAAAGGGATGTAGGAAGATGGGGGTAAAAGTAGGGAGACCTCTTGGGAGGTTATAATGACAATGCAGGGAGAAAAAAAAAGACATGGCAGCATGAACCAGGTTGTTATTGGTGAAGGCAGTGCCAAGAGGACATATTTTGTATGTTTTTGAGTGTAGAGTAAATCTTAGATGATGGTTTGAGTGTAAAGCATAAAAAGAAAATGTGGATACTAAAATAAATTTAAGATCTATTTTGCCTAAATGGAAAGATGAACTTCGCATTTCCTCAGCTACAGAAAACTGTGGGACAATTTTTAGGTGGAAATCAAGAGTAGACCTTTATACTTGTAATATTTAATGCATTTAAGTGAAGATGTCAAGTAAAAACTTTAATATATGAATCCAGAACTATGGATATATATTCCAACTAGAAGTATTTGTCAATCACCCACAAATAGATGGCATTTAAAGCTTGTCAAATTGCATACAGCTGACAGAGTAAGTAAAATATGAACAGAAGACCACCCATTGAATTTAGCAAAATGGATAAAAGTGAAGATTTTGTTGTTGAGTAAGAAAAGTGAAAATTAATGAGTTCAAGAAAGACTAAAATAAGAAGACAATAAGGTTGTGAACATTTTTACTGTAAAGTGGTATAGCAGGTGGGGCAGTTATATTGTAAACAAAAAATAAATATTTGATGGGAAAAGAGAAAGGAATAAAATAATGAGAGAGGGAATGATTCCTGAAATTATGTCCCCAAATACAGAGAATGAATGATATCTAGTGAACAGGTGGAACAATCCACATGTATTAGCAAACATAAGCACAGAATATACAAGAAGAGGGATGGGTGAGTGGGAAATGGGATACTGAGTATGTCCAAAATTTCTTTTATGTTACTATTTCTATTTTCTCAGGGAAGTGGAAGAAAGCTAAGATTGGGATAGAAGTGGTAGTGGTGTCACATTCTAAGGAATGAAAAAAGTATAAAATATCTCCTTGAAGAGAGTGGGAGAGTTAATCTGCTGGGAAATTGTAAGAGGATTGCCAGGCCACGTTAAGGGCTCACTTGAGGTGAGGAATTGTGATTTGAAATGAGTCTAGTCAAGCAGGTTGGGTATTTTACTTCAATACCCCTCCATCCACAGGGTGGGTGGAGGATTCCCAGACTGGGAATTCTCTAGGCAATTCTATGGGTAAAATAGATTACGTAGGCTAGTGAGGATGTTTCAAGGGAGTGGCAATAATGATCTGCCATGAATTCTAATCTGGATGTGGAGAAAACTGAGAACAGTATAGATATGAGGACTGGGTAATAGGTGCAGGATCAATGTATTGTCAGTTCCTTTGGGGCCAAATATGAATAGAGTCAAGGTACTGCAAGTGATGATTAAGACCTGAAGAGCTGTCACCAGGGGAATGAGGCCCATTTTAAGAAAATGACCAAGAGACAACTGAGGAAATAAAAAGAATATTTACAGAATAAAAAAACATTTGCTGCCTAAGAAAGCAACTTATTAGCATTAAAAATCCACAATTTGGATTTTACAACAAAACAGAATATGCTTCTTGTTGAATTTTTCATGCTTCAAGTAAGATATGTGTGTATCTTATGTATATTATAGGTATTATGTATATGTATATCATACCTCGAGTAAGATATGTGTGTATCTTGTGTATATTATATGATTATCTTATATGTGTGTGTGTGTGTGTGTGTGTGTGTGTGTATATAGGACTCTGAGGATATAGAAATAGCTTCAAACTACTTATTCCATTTTAAGTATGTACCAACTGCCATAGCCTAAGAAGTAAAAGACAACATTTTTTATTTACATTTTAAAGGGAAAAACAAAAGTGGTTTCTGAAAGAATGGGGGAGTTAGTTTTGAATATATAATAATAAGTACAATAAAAATATAAAGAACCTGGTAACTCCAAAGAAAAATGAAGTATTTACACTCACACTGTATAGTAATAGGAATGAGGACATACATAGCAAATCACTAGCTCAAATGAGAACCATACTGAAAGCTTAGTGTATTCTGGGAAGAGCATCACTGTCTTCTTTGTGCTGTTTCTTCTTACCAGGGGATGAGCCAAGGAAGAAAGGCTTACAGAGCTTAGGTAAGAGATATTATAAACATCCAGGACCAAAATTCCAAGTTACATGTACATTTGACAAATGTAGGAGACCATTCCTAAAGAATCCTTTAAAACTGAGCTCTACTCAGGACAATACAATGGCAGTAGCTCATTATGCAACACAGAAGACCAGAATTTGACAGCTTTCAGCTACGTTTTCTGACAAAAGACTGTTATCAAGATTTTTCATGGTAAATGCTTTTAATGAAGCCCCTGTAGGCAAGTTGTCAAGGTTTACACATGTCATTTTGCATGTTCCTCTTTAAAAAATACGATGAAAACTGCTAAGAACATCTTGGCTAGCACACTTCCACAGAACAGGAATCTGCTGCTGATTTTAATGACCATATCCATAATACCTTTATAATGATACCATTTCCTGCTGAATGTCTTGTTGTTGCCCCACAGGGAACACACTTACACTGCTGTGTCAGAACTGTTTAGTGACAATGCCTATTGTTACAGTCTCCATTTTCTACCTTCTGAGTTTTAGACACATTTTTATTATGTAAGAATTTGTAAAGTGCTACAAAGAAACCGCTTTTTATTCCTCAGCTGGAGCAAAGGTGGTTGGCATGAGAATTTAACCAAATAATCAATTCATTACAAGTCTGTGATAAGTTTTACTATTGAAAAAACACATTTAATCTAAAGAAAATATTTTTAAAAACACAAGTGCTATGTTTTTGTTTTAAAAAAATATACACAACATATTCCACCTGTGTGAGGAGTAATAATGGAGTTTTCTAGTTTATTCTAAGAATATAAAACAAAAGGATAGAAAAACTTTCTTCATTTTCGTTGTTCTTTCTCTATAATTTTTGAAATGTTATATTTAGCTCTATTGAAATAATCTCTGTATGCAACATACAAATATTAATATGTCATTTATTGACAATATAGAAAAAGACACCAGAATCTTTTCTGTATGCAGGCAGGATTAATATACTTCAACATAATTGGTATATTTCAGATTTTTATAAGAAGATAGCACATCTGCAGTGCTGAGGAACAATTCTAGAACTTATCAAATATTTGAAGAGGTTTACTCTGAGCTGAATGTGAATGACCATGACCCATGACACAGCCTCAAAAGGCCTATAGCCCATGTACAGGTGGTTGGGTTACAACTTGGTTTCATACATTTTAGGAAGACAGAAGTTATAGGCAAAGACGTAAATCAATACAGGCACAGTATACGGTGGTTCAGCCCAGAACAGCAGAACATCTTGAACTGGGGGCCTTACAGGTGATGATAGGTGAATGCAAAGTATTTCTGATTGGTAATTGTTTGAAAACATTGAGCTTTGTCTAAAAGATTGAAGTCAGCAGAAAGAAATGCCTGAGTTAAGATAAGGGGGTTATGGAAGCCAAGGTTCTTGTTAGGTAGATGAAACCACTAGGTAGGAGGCTTCAGAGAGTTGGTAAATGTCTTTTATTGGACTTTAAAAGATGTCAGTGTCATCGTTGAATCTCTCCGGGATCAAGAAAAAACCTGGAAAGGGAAGAGGACACTCCACAGAATGCATATTACCTGTCCAAGAGATAGATTTGCAGGGCCAATCCAAAATATGTCAAAGTAATATATTTTGCTGTAAAATACTTTGATTTCCTATTGTAAAATACTTTGATAAGACCAACTGCCTGTTATGTGATGCCATAGCAGGGTCAGGTTGGAGTTGGGGACCTCATTGCTACAAACAGGTGTCCCTCCCCATACAATGCCTGAGGTCAACCAGGTGTCTCTCCTGATAGAATGCCTATGGTCAGCCAGGTGTCTCTCCCCATATGATGCCCGAGGTTAACCAGGTGTCTCTACCATTTTATCAATCTTAATATTTCTATTTTAATGTTAATGCTGGTCAGTTGTGCTTAAACTCTGGCAGGGAGAAGATATAATGAATGAGACGTGTCCTTCCACCCGTCTCACAGTCTGAACTAATTTTTCAGGTTTTCACAGGGATCCCTTTGGTCAAGGTAGGGGGTCCATTTAGTTAGTTGAGGGGCTTAGAATTTAATTATTGGTTTAAAGCAGTTAGGTTGATACTACTAGAGTCAGAAATAATAATGTCAGAGGTATTTGAAACAGAGCAACTCTGTCTTAAATAGGGCCTAGGTAAAATAAAGCTGAGACCTACTGGGCTGCATTCCCAGGAAGTTAAGCATTCTAAGTCACAGGATGAGATAGGAGGTTGGCACAAGGCATAGGTGATAAAAACCTTGCTGATAAAACAATGCAGTAGAGAAGCCAGCGAAAACCACCAAAACCAAGATGGGGATGAAAGTGACCTCTAGTCATCTTCACTGCTCATTACACGCTAATTATAATGCATCAGCACGTTAAGAGACACTCTCACCAGTGTCATGACAGTTTACAAATGCCATGGCAACATCATCAGTAAGTTATTCTATATGGTCTAAAACAGGGAAGAACCTTCAGCTCTGGAAATTGCTTCCCTCTTTCCTGGAAAGCAATTTTTCCCTTGTTTAGCATATAATGAAGAAGTAACCACAAAAATAGCAACCAGCAGCCCTAGGAGCAGCTCTGCCTACGGAGTAGCCATTCTTTCTTTACTTTCTTAATAAACTTGCTTTCACTTTACTCTATAGACTCGCTCTGAATTCTTTCTTGCATGAGATCCAAGAACCCTCTCTGGGGTCTGGACAGGGACCCCTTTCTGGTAACATCTTCCTGGGAAACTACAAAGGGATGACACTGAGGAGACCCCTGAACCAAAGGAAATAGACTACAGCACCAATTGTCCCATGTTGGGTAACTGGTGGGGTACTGAGGTAAAGAATGGCATTGGGTTAAAGGCCAACTTAGGGTAGTTAGAGTCTCTCCTAAGACAGAGAGGGTTAAATATCCCCTCAATCAATGGCAAGGACACGGCCAAACTTGTGTTCAAGTCCCAACTTAGGGGGGTTAGAGTTCTTTTTAAGATTTAGGAGGTTAGAGTCCCCTCTCAGTAAAGTCCCTCTTGACTAAGAACAGATTTGGAATTATGGAATGTTAACCATTTATTCTCTTTGGATTAATCTGCCTTGCACTCTTTGCTGATGGCTGTGGGTGATAGGATTAGGCATATACAGGACCATGGGAAGTGAGGAGCTTTTTCTTCCCCAAGTGGGGGAAACTTGAGAACTTACAGGACTGCCAGAAAAGATCCCTTCATGACTGACAAGCAGCTGCCTGAACTTTTCAGTGTCACTGCAATGGGTGGGTCTTTCTGTGGCCTCTCTGAGTTTCTTGCCTTTCCTCACCCTGCTGCATACAATATTTTTTTCTCTTTCTCTCCTATCTCTTTTCTGTATTTTCTGTTACTCAAGGCAAAGATCTTGCCCAGAGATCGCATACTGAAGTTCCCAGTTGGAGGTTGAAATAAAGATGACTGGGCCAAACCAGGGGCACATTTGACCCTTGCCAGTTTGATATTGGATGCTAAATGAAGTAGCTAATGTCTATGTTTTGTCATATGTATTCTGCTGTGGCCAGAATGAAAAATGTTTATTCGGTTACCACATGCAACCCCTTGGGTGGCATCTTGGTGATGTGTCTTGGCCCCCAGGAATGTGGTGTGTTGCACAGAGTCACTAAGGCTGCTCAGGGAAAAACAACCCAGAAATCCTGGTATGCCAGTAAAACTCTCTGTGCAAACTGGTTGAATGAATGGTAAAAATCACTGTTTATCTCCTCTGTAAAGTTTCGATTAATGGGATTAAAGGATTTGTGAAGCTTATCTTAAGCTGTAACAAATCTGTTGTACTTTGTGCTATAAATTTGTCTCTCTGTATCATTGTTCCATAAAGAGGAATACCTTAGGATAGAATATAGGCTTAGTAGCCCATAAGTCTGCTGTTCAAGATGGCCCAGCAAGCTGGTCAGTTGCAAAGTTTGCTGCAGGTTCCTAAAAAAAACTAGACAAAGTTTCCTTCTAATCTTGTTTTACATCCTTCAGAGCTTGACCTTCTACCAGCTGGCAGTACTTTCTCTTAGTCTTTGCTATCTGGAGGACAGGAATTTTGAAATTCACGTCACAGGTAGCCCTAAACATTGTCTTGAGCAGTTAAAAGCCTTTTCAAGCTCAAAATTGGCTGCTCTAGGCTCTTTCTGGGAAAGGTAATGGGAAATGTCCAACGCTGTAGCTCAGTAGCTAAGGCTTATTGATATTGCATGGGAGGTTACTTTTGGTAAAGTTTAAAAGTCAGAAGTATTACACCTTTTGTCTGGCTAGAGTTGGGTAATAAGAGATTTAAAAGTGTTTTTCAAAAGAGTGCTATGGTTAAAAATCAACTTCATTAAAAGCAGATGTTCAAGCTCTAACAACCTTGGACTCCTTGTGAAAAACAGGCAAGGCACCACAGACCCAGTTTTGGGAAAAGCCTCTGCTTTCCTCATGAAACCCCAGGAATTGAAAGTAGATGGATCTCTCTTAAAAACTAAGTCTCCGTTCATTTTTGCATTGCATCATCTGAAGCTTTCAAATTTTGGGGTCATCAGAAATTACTTTACATTATGATTGCACTTTGGTGTATGATAACTAATTAGGAAATATACCTTTGGGGATAGCTAATGGCAGCTATGGGGCAATATGCATCTCTTTGCATGTTTGGATCAGAGAAGCATGCTCTTAGTCACCTAGAAGCTATGGAAATGTCCCCAGCCTGCACTGAGAGATAAGACTCCTAGAAGAGATGGGCTGATTCCCTCTGTTTGGGATTCAGGAACTGGTATAAAAATGAGACCCTGAATTTTGGGGAATCTGTTTTGCCTTCCAGCTGTGCCTGCTTATTAGGCCATAGAAACTACATGCTTTAAAGAGAAACATAAAAACTGGAAAATGAAAAATCTTGCAAGTACTGGATCTTTTTCTGTCTGTGTGCTTACATGTGTTATATGTGTGATATTTATATATGAAAGAGCTTCGACTCATTGGTTCAAAAATAAAAAGGGCTTAAATCAAATATTTTGTCAGAAAAGCAAAAAGAATATAATGCCTTTCAGTTCACATGACTTTAGTAATCTTTGGGGAATAAAACAGTTTTACATGCAAGGTGTGTAAGGAAAATGAAATGTGTTTTCAGTAAAAGATTATAAGAAGGCATGGGAATGTGGATTTTAAAGGGTTAAAGGATTGTTTTAAGTTACATGAAAGATGAAGGTTTGAACAAGTTATGGAAGATTTGTGAAAAATTAATCTTTTAAAAGAAATATGTGTGTGAACATATTGGCTAAAGACACAGTATTTGGTTTTTCTGTAGATTGAACAAAGGAATAAAAGAAAAACATAGTTATTTTTAGGGCACTGATCTGCTCTTTAACATAAAATTTTAAAGGGTTATTCAAAAAGTGTTTATGAGACACTTATGGTCAGACATTAAAATTGAATAGATTTGTCTACAAGATTTTATTAAGAATTGTTGTTGGCTGGGTGTGGTTGCTCATGCCTGTAATCCCAGCACTTTGGGAGGGTGAGGTGGGTGGATCGTGAGGTCAAGGGATCGTGACCATCCTGGCTAATAATGGTGAAACCCCATTTCTACTAAAAATCCTAAAAATTAGCCAGGGGTGGTGGCATGCACCTGTAGTCCCAGCTACTCAGGAGACTGAGGCAGGAGAATCAGTTGAATCTGAGAGGCAGAGGTTTCAGTGAGCCAAGATCACACCACTGCACTCCAGTCTGGGTGACAGAATGAGACTTCATCTCAAAAAAAAAAAAAAAAAAAAAAATGGGGTTGACATGAATAGTAGACTAATGTAAAGGCAAGTTTCAAATATCTCTTGAACAAGATATTCATGTAATATTTTGAAAAATGAAATATTTTTGATTGTCTTTTGAATAAACTCTAGGGAAAAATAAGGAAAAAAAGAGACAAATTGTTTGGAAAGTTAAGTCTTCCCTCTATTAATGAGTAAAGACTTTTGCCTTAAAGTTTTTGCATTATAATTCTGGCTAAATGAATAAAATAGTGTTTGGCTTTCTTTGGGGTGTGTTTGTATAAAAATGTTATTGGTATGTGTTCCAAAATTAGGAAACTTCTGTAATTCTGATATGACTTAATGTACAGAAAGTTATTAATAATTATAATTGTTATGTAAAATTGCTGTATCCCATAGAAGTAACCAAATTTCTAGTCAAGTGTGACTTTAATAGTGACTGTCCTAACAAACCTTTTTGTTATCCACAGACAATTTTTGTCTTGTTTCAATCCCCTTCATAAAGTGGCTTATAATCAGCTATAGGACTTTGGCAGGTGCTCTTGTATGCAGATTTCTGATAACTTTGGAGATTGTGACATCAGAATAGAAGAAAAAACTTCCAGTACTCACGAAGAGCTGAAATGTTCGTGCATATCAAGGAGAACCAGAGATAACTGCAGGGACTGAACTAATAGAAGACTGAAACAATCTTTTTTGACTTTCTGCTTAAAATGTTGCTGATCCTTTGTTTTGTTTTTCATTGCCAAGAAAACTGTTCTTTTGATCTATTTACAGATTTTAACAATTGAGTAAAGTATACTCCTGTGAACAAAATTTGGAGCATATTTCTCCCTACCTCATTTATCCAGGATTTGGACACTCTTTGTGAGTGTTCTTAACTTACAGCAATAAGAATCTGTTTTCTTTTATAATGGGACACAATTGGAGAAACTGTTTATTTTACCAAGGATTTGATTGGAATGGTGTGCTTTCCTTTAAGTAATGAAGCCTGACTTATAAAGCCAATAAAAGCCCCCTGGGAAAAATGGCCTCATACCTTATCTATACATTGCCTGTACAGGGTTCCTGACCTGTTTATGAAATGCTCAGTAAAGAACGTCACTTTATGACAGACCCAGGAGCCCCAAGCTATCTTGGGACCTCAAGAGGAGAGGACCTTACTCAACCCATAGGTATTGGAGAGTACAAACTCATGGCTGGACTCAGCTTAAAAAAAAAAGTCTTTTCTGATAATCCTTATGGAACATATTTCCATTAAACCAATTTAAAAAGCCTATGTTAAAAATATTATTCTTCCTGCACTTTATACAAAAAATCAGGTTAAATATGACAAATTCATCTTACCATGATTTGTCTTTAGTAAAAATGGAAGACTAGAGAGAGAAAAAAAGTTATGTTTCAAAAACTATGGTACACCAGTTATTAAATTATAGTTTTGCCAGTTTTTGAGGCTTTTCTTC
Organism: Colobus angolensis palliatus; assembly: GCF_000951035.1. Classification (NCBI taxonomy): domain Eukaryota; kingdom Metazoa; phylum Chordata; class Mammalia; order Primates; family Cercopithecidae; genus Colobus; species Colobus angolensis. The sequence goes on along the minus strand of NW_012118487.1, from coordinate 27,353,025 downwards.
TGTAATTTAGACTGACTGCTTATTCCTGGGTACCAGCCTGTGATATCTGGCCACTGTTCAAAAGAAATAAGTGGGATGGGTAATGTTAAAATCAAGATTGACATTCTAATTATGGGCATGTATTATACTCAGCTAGTGTCTCCATAGTAGCTTGGTTCCAACAATTGCCTAGTTCATGAAGAGCTTTCTTATTTAGTTTATTTGGGATAATTTTGCTTATTTTACCTTAAAGTTGTGGAATACATTGTTGTTATACCTTTCGTGTTGAAGTGCAGGATAAACTTACTGAGTGTTTTCTTAAATTGAACACTTATTAATCTTCCAGATATCACCTTTTGTCAGAGTTGTGAATGGCCCTTACCATACTGGATGCTTTCTAACTGAGTTCCTCTCTATCCTGATTACAAGAGACCCTAATAGTTAGGCAGAATTATCTTCACCCCTAATGAATCTTTGTCCATCTACAACCCTGAGGATTAAGGGTTTCCTTGTAAAAGGGATGGGGAAATATGTCAGAGACACTTGAACCAGAACAACTCCATCTTGAATAGGGCCTGGGCAAAATAAAGCTGAGACCTACTGGGCTTCATTCCCAGGAGGTTAGGCATTCTAAGTCACAGGATGAGATAGGAGCTTGGCACAAGGCACAGGTCACAAAGACCTTGCTGATAAAAGGATGCAGTAGAGAAGTCAGCCAACCCCACCAAAACCAAGAGGGTGATTAAAGTGACCTCTGGTAATCATCACTGCTCATTATATGCTAATTGTAATGCATTAGCAGCTAAAAGACACTCCCACCAGCACTATGACAGTTTCCAAATGGCATGCAACATCAGGAAGTTACTCTATATGGTCTAAAAATGGGACGAACCCTTAGTTCTGGAAGTTGCCCACTCCTTTCCCAGAAAACTCATGAATAATCCACCCCTTGTTTAGTATATAATCAAGCAATAACCATAAAAATAGCCAGCCTGCAACCCTCAGGGCTGCTCTACCTAAGAATTAGCCCTTCTTCGTTTCTTTGCTTTCTTAATAAACTTGCTTTCCCTTTACTCTACGGACCCACCTTGAACTCTTTCTTGCACAAGATCCAAGAATCTTCTCTTGGGGTCTGGATTAGGACTCCTTTCTGGTAACACTAATAGTTAAAGTAGACTGGGTAACAGGTCCAGGTGTACAGTGCTCAAAACCAGAATACTGCTTTTTCGGCTCACAAGCCACAGGGAGTAGAGCACAGGGAGTAGAGCACAAGGAGGTATGATATGATTCAGGAAGTGCAATATCTTTAACACATTCCACAGAAGGTTTCTCTGAGTGTAGAATCCGTTCCCATCACGGGGAAGTGGAAAAAACTGGTGAGAGGCACATGGAGGCTTCCAAGGGCCAGGAGTAAAGGTGGCAGCTACCCTTTCCACTCACATGGAGTCTGGCTCTAGGCCCACAGAAAAGAGAAAAATCAATTTTGTTACTAACCAGGAGTCTCTTCTTAGGTATCATCCTTTAAATCCTTATCAATATGCAGTCTTTGTATATGCTACAAGCATACAAGTGGTGAATAGCACAATCCACATGGATTAGTACATATTAAGTAGATTTAAAACATCTACCAATATCACATAAGTGTGATAATAGTTAGCCTCTGTTTGTAAACATCCATTCATCCTCAGTAGAACACTCAAGGAAATATTACTCACATGGCTGTGTAATATCTCTCCTATTGCGTCTTCTGTCATTTTCCTAGTTTGGAGTGGTGTATTGTTTAATTTTTGAATTCTATGTCATATTTCCTAGAATAATCAGCTTTTCTGATGTTAATTAAACAGGCAATTTCCCTGTCAGGGCTGATATACAAATGCAAAGAGTTGATATTTTTATCATGTATAGTCTAAATCCTAGTCTTTATTTAAGAGAAATGACATTTCTTTCTAGGAGTATAGCTGTAATATTAAAATATGTGAAATTTTAGAGGTATAACTTTTAAATTATAATATTCCATTAATTCAATAGAAAAGCCTTTATTAAACATATACTATGTGTCATGCACATTACAAGGCCCTGGGTTTGCAGCAGATAAATGTTTTAAGGAATTTGCAGGATAATATGAAGACAACATTATAGACTGATTAGAGAATAATATAAACACAAAATATTTAAAATATATCTGTATATCTTTTTATTTTGGGATACTGAGATGGGAGTGTTTTACTTATACATTTTGACAAAATAAAATAAGTAGCCTCTGCTCTAAGGATTATTTAAAAGAGTCTCCAGTGCAATTACTTAAAAGCACATTATTTCCTGGAAGTAACAATATTTTTTCTACTTCAGTAAGTGTGGTTTTAGAAGTACTGTATTAAAATTTGTGGGCAGTATGCCGGAGTCAAGCTAGACTTCTACGTTTTCCTCTGAGATAAACAAACAGAAGAATGAAAAAGATAAACAAATCAGGCAGGAAAACACAAGAGCAGTAAGATTAAAAAGTGTGAAGTCTTATCATGTACTTATCATGCTGAAAGCAATATTTGGTGAAAGAGGAATTTTACATTTTTAAAAATCTCACACTTTGAATCCATGTAGATTCCAGATCTCATTACCTGTATCCTATACTTAAAGAGTGTAAAAAAACTTAAGGAAGGTAAAAGAAATTCTGACAAAAAAAGGTTACTACACACCCCCGCCAACACACACACATACACACTTGCAGAGAGAGATCAAGAAGAAAAGTAGAGAAGTAGAAAGAGCAGACATTCTCTCCCTATCACGTTTGCGTCCCATCTGAGACAGGAAATAAATTCTGGATCTCATCTATTTGGTGGCTCTTGGCTAAAAATATGTTTAATGGATCATTTAGAGGTAATTGTCTTCAGTAGTACTTAAAAGAGAGAATGAAAATAATCCTTTTAGAAAGCAGGACAGGGTGCAAACACAGGTAAAATTAGATCTTCCGAGTGAATGACATGCAGGTTCACAGAAGAAAGATATCCAAAATCTATAGTAACAAGAAACATCAGTTGCCATGAGCTAATAAGCTAAGGCAGAGGGGAAGAGGTTTTTCCTTTAAAGAAGAACTAGAAAATAGATGATGTGGAGGAAGGGAATATTTTGAGTATTGTGATTTTAATACAATTATCTATATTTGTCCAAATATATGGAACTGAACACTTAAAGTGGCTTAATATTATGGTGTGTACCTTATACCTCTCTAAATTTGTCTAGAAATGCACTAACCAAAAAGAAGTATGGTAATCCACATATTCGGAAGGACCTCCTCCTGAAAACAAAGGTGGGGAGCAGCAGATTGTGAGCTGAGAGCTGAACTGAAACTGAGAGAGAGAAGCTCCTGTAAAATGGCGGGACAGGGGAGTACCCTGAGGGCAATCCAGAATATCTTCACCACCGTTAGAAACCAGAGACCCCTAAATTGTAACAGAATCCTCTGAAGGGGAAGAAAATGGCTTCATACTATTGGTAGGTGGACAGAGATAAAACAAAGTATGAGAGAATTTAGGAGACATGAAGAATAGAATGGGAAAGTCTATCATACATGGCTAATGAAATAGTCCAAAACGAAAAGGGAAAGGCATGGTGAAGACATGATAGAAGTATTTTTTGAAGACATGATTGAAACATTTTCTGAAGATATTGAAGATATAAATCCGCAGGTACACAAAGCACCGTTTAAAATTATCGAGTAAACAAAAAGGTGCACATCTAAAGGCATATAAGAATACTGAGAAATGCCAGTCTCATGGAAGATATTTTAAAAGTAGCTAGAGAGGTACGTATAAAATCCCCTACCTAAGGGCAATTAGACCGATGAGAGGTTTCTCAGCAATGAAAGTCTGAAAACAGGGTTCTATATTTTGGGGGTAGAATTATGAGAGAACATCATTCATTGTCAATCGAGATTTGTGTTTCCAGCAAAAGTATCTATTGAACACAAAAGTAAAATAAAGAAAATTCTCAAATATTAAAAACTTGAGTTTCAATTATCAATTCTATACTACAGAACCTCTAAAGGAAGTTTGAACATTAGTAAAGGGGGAAAATTGAGTAAGAAAACAAAACAAGAACAATACAAAATTTAAATATTTTTCAGGGCAATAGAAGAGAAAAATATGCAGAATACATAAACAAACATAAATACATACAGGATAAATTCATAACACAAGAAATTAAAACTATCAGTTTATTTGCTTGTAATCATGGCAAATGTAAATAGATTAAGCCACCATTTAAGAAGAGGTGGCATATTGGATTTCAAATATTTAGCCATCTGTTTTGGAATAGAAGACAAAATAAAAACAAAAATACTTTGAAATATGTAAGGGATGGAAAATATTATGTAATTATGAATCAAAATAAATTTTATATGGCTTTAATTATATCAGACAAAATAATACCTTAAGACACACACACACACACACACACACACACACACACACACACACACACATTATTAGGGATAGAAGGTTGTTTTATAAGGATAAAAGTTTTAATTCATCAGAGAGTTACAAAAATTCTGTGTTTTATGTACTATATAAAATAACAGGGAGAAACTGAGAAATCTCCCCTAAAATGAGAAACTTAAAACACTTCTTGAAATTTTAGGAACCTTATATAGAAGAAACATTTATAAATGTGTAGTTAATTTGAAATATGCAGTTAACAAACTTAATTTACACAGATTTATCTATAAATCAATCATTCTATGTAAAATTACAAATTAGATATTCTTCTCAAGCTCATGTGAAATGTTCAAACGTTGATATGTTAGGATATAACAGAACTTTTCAAAAATGGTGACATGTACATACTCTACTATGACCACAATGAAATACATTTGAAGTAAAAGAGGTAGATTCTTAATAAGAGCGCTCAAATATTTAGAATTCTAAAATCATACTTGTAAAACAAAGAAATTAATCAAAGAAAAAAACTTACTGAATAACAAAAAGATTTACAAATGAATACTAAAGCAGAAGTTAAAAGTAAAATTATTATATTTAAACGTCTATTTTAGAAAAGAAGACTAAAAGCAATAAGCATATTATAAATTTAAAATTTGCAAAAGAAATAAAAGAAAAATAGATATAAAACAATTAGAAGCATGATAAACACAGAAGAAAAATTGATAAAAGGGAACAAAAACACAACGAAGGGTATTTGCAAAGCTAAAAGTTGGCTCTTTGAAAAGGCTTTTAAAATAGGGAAATGTTTGTCAATATCGACTGAGAACAAAAGTTAGCAAACGAAAAAATATATATTACAATAAAAAATGGAATTAATATCACCAATGATTCAGATACTATAAAAATCTACATGTCAAAAACATTTACTACGTAGTCGAAATGAACACACTTCAAGATAAATTAACTTACCAAAACTGAATCTAAAAAGTACTTTTAAAAATTTGAGAAGCCCTGTAATCATTAAGGAACTGAAATTACTAGTCTAAATTTTCGGACCAAAGAAATGCTAGGAGCAATTTAAATCTTTCCTTGAAATTTCTGCAAATATAATCATCACAGATTACACCACTATTTTATAAATTCACTGAGAAAGAGGGAAAACAATAAAGAGGGAATGCTCTCTTAATTTGCTTTCCCCTGAAAGCAGATTTGGAGAGAAATATTTGAGCTCAAGCAGATTAGTTGGGAGGTCTGTTGGCCATTGACACATGCCACACAGAAATCCTTCAAGAGAATCTTTGACAGGAAAGAGAGGTAACTAACAGGCATATGGATCCACGATATCATTGTGTTGAGACCTTACTTTCTCTGCTCTGCTCCCAGCCAATGACTGAATAGGATAGGGTACAAGTGCTAGGGCATTCTTGACCAATCAGGAAATATTCCAATGGGCAACGTGTGCTCAGGAATCCCCATTGGCCTAGACTTTTCTTTTCTTTTGTTTTTTTCTTTTTTTCCTTTCCCCCCCCAGAACTGCATTGTGTTCTGTGGCTCTTTTTTTCTATCATCCTTCTCCTCTTTTCTGTGTGTCAAACCTGCACCGTGGTCTTAATGCTCTCCCTATCTTCCTTGTTTCTTCCTTTTATGCTTTACACACATATCTCTTAATTAATTTTGTGTGTATCTAATCCAGTCTTGGTGTCTACTTCTCAGAGGAACTTAACATACTTATCTGATACTCAGAGTGATTGAACAAACAGTATTAAAATGGGGTTTGGTGACTGGCCACCAACCTACACTTGGCAAGGAGCGTGTCTTCTTGAACAGAATGCGTGAAATGTACAATCTCTGACATAATTTGGTGGCTCAGTTGCTGAAAACAGAAATGGCAGTGACGTGGGAAAATTCACAGTTGCAAATCTCCTTGCTGTTTTGGTGATCCAGGCATTTAAAATAAATTAATTCAGGCATTTAAAAGAAATGAGACCGGGCGTGGTGGCTCACACCAGGAATCCCAGCACTTTGGGAGGCCGAGGCAGGTGGATCACCTGAGATCGGGAATTTGAGACCAGCCTGACCAACATGAAGAAAACCCTTCTCTATTAAAAATGCAAAATTAGCCGGGCGTGCTGGCGCATGCCTGTAATCCCAGCTACTCAGGGGGCTGAGGCAGGAAACTGGCTTGATAATCTCCAAAGGAATAATAAGAAACTGGGAAGGTTAACTCCAATTAAAGGTAAACATGAGAGCCAGGAGACCTCTTCGGTATCTCACTAAAGACCCACATCTCCTTGCAGCAAAAACACTCAACTGAAGAAGAGCCATAGGATTTGGTGGTTTGGGTCAGACAGCTTCAGTGATGTTGAAACACCCACCCTGGGCTAAGGTCGAGATTCTAGTTGAGGAAAACCACAGATCCTGAAATGTGCTATTGAAAAATCTGGTTGAATGTCTCCAAGGATTTGGGCCCTTCAAATCCTCCTATATCCTCCAACTTGCAAGAAGGGCTTACCCATTCCCGAGTAATATCTAGGCTTTCCTTGTGCAGGAAGAATATACAAGAATCTGTCTACAAAAGGAAGTATTACCCTTGGGAGCTTCCTGCACCTCCACTCTTGCCTGCCAGGCTGAAAACAAGACATAAATCCCAGAATAACCCAACTGTAAATATGACAAAGCAGCTCTAGGAGGTAACTAGATGCATTACTGGGAACCAGGAGAAAACTCCTGGGAATGGATTTTGTGAGTGGTTGGTTGAGGGGACCAGAACCTAAGACTAAATAAGCAAGAATTCATTGACTTTGGGTCACTTTTCTGGAATATGGGATTTAACCCCTTTATGGAACCCAGACAATTGGGCAATCTTGCAGCTAGAGTGGCCCAAAAAGCATAGAAAAAGATTTGGCTTATGCTAAGCAAAGTAGAAAACATGTGAGTTCCTCTAAAGGATGGTAGAAGAAGAAATAAGAAGACTCAAGGAGGTGGGCATGCTGAGATGTGTATATGATGTAAGACTAGAATACTGACAGATTGTATTTTGTAGGAGATTCAGAGGACACACCATTACTAAAAACTCTCAGAAAAGTTCTGGTGAGAAGAAAAACAGCATCACTAGGATATTCAGGGATGGATCTCTTCTGATGATAGCAGAGATGTCATCCTTTTTAATAGAAATAGAGCTAGCATCTTTATTAGAAATAGGGCTAATGGGACTTAAGTAATAGAAGCCCGGGAGTAATAGGTCCAAAGGTCCACAATTGCAGTCTATGGTGATTGCCACTCTTCCTGAGTGTATAATTGGGAATGATGTATTTGAGAATTGAAATAACTCTCCATAGGATTCTTAGTATATGAGGTAAAACCTATTGTAATGGGGAAGGTTGAATGAGAGCCTCTGAGACTGCCCTTTTCCTGCCTCCTTCCCTTGTAACCAAAGGAGTAAATGAAAAATCATATCCATAGAAATATGATAGAGATTAGTGATACCATTAAAGTTGTAAAGTATGTAGGAGAAGTAGTTTCTATTAGATGTCATCTTGACCCTGGTAGAAACTAAATGAATCCCTGAGAACGACTGTAGATTCAGCCAAATAAATACCAGTACCGTAGCTGTGTTTAAGTGTTTTCATTGCCAGAAAGCATGGCCAGAATAGATTAGTAAAGCCTTAGGTATATAGTATGTTAGCCATTAATTGGTGAACATGTATTTTTTTCTATTCCCATCAATGTAGAGGAGTAGCAAGAGTTCAAATTCATGTGAAATGGGCAATAATATTAATTTGTAGGTTTTCTGCAAGGCTCTGTTAACTGTCCTCCCCTTGTTAATAATGTGGTTCATAAAGATCTAGATCATTTAGGTGCCCCTCAGAACATTATATGTATGTATTTTGTCAATGGCATCATGCTGTCTGGACAGAAGCAAAAAGTGGTTAGTTTGCCAAAGGTCTTGGTACCACATGTGTTTCAGAGATTGGAAGACAAACTACAAAGTTTCAGGGACATGCCACTCACAAAGACTTTAGAGCCTGATGGTCAGAGGTGTGTGAGAATATTCTCTCCACATAAAAGAAAAGAAATGTTTCACATTGCATCTCTATACCTCAGAGAAGAAAGCACCTGGTAGTTTTATTTTGCTTCTGGGAACAGTACATTTTACCCATAGGTATACTCTTCAGATTCCTATATTGGGAGACATGGAGGCTGATAAATTTGGGTAAAGCTCAGGGAAGTAAAGTGCTCATCAGCAGGCCCAGCCTGTCATGCCAACAGCCTTGAAGCTTGAACCATATGATCTGAGTGATTCTATTATTTTAGCTGTTAGTGATGAGAAAATATGTGCTTCAGAGTTAATGGCAAATTCTAGTGGAAGAATCACAAAGCAGGTCCCTAGGATATTGAAAAGTGTCATGCCATTGACCCTGAGGAATTATACATCTTTTGAGAAACACTTCCGACATCTTATTGGGCCCCAACAGAGATAGAGAATTTACCATGGGATACCACATAGTCATATCTACAGAACACGCTACGGTAGCCGAAGAGTAAGTGAGATTGGAGTGGTAGATAACAAAGGCAGAAAGGCAAATAAGAATGGATCATATGGAACATTATAGAACAGGCTAAAGAACTTCAAATGCAGTAAGACTGGGAACCAACAGGGTCTGATATATAATTCGTAAAGAACACTCCAGCTGCTGTGGGAAGAAGGACCAAAATGGACCATGCAGAAACAAAATGGAAGTGGGAAGCAGGTAAATTGACAGGTGATGAAGAATGAGAGTGGTAACAAAGGGGACAGTAAAAAGGTCTCTCTTTTGCATTTGATTTAGATATAAAAGTAATAATAATGGCTGATAGATTTCGATGTAGCATTCCATATGAGGCAGTATTTCTCAAAATGTAATATTTATATGAATAATCCAGGGATCCTGTTAAAGTGCAGATTCTGAATCTGTAGGTTTGAAGTGGAAACATGGGATTTTGCATTTCTAAAAATGTCCCAGGTGATGGTAGTCCTGGATCACACTTTGAGTAGCAACTACTCAAGTACTTGAATTGAGAATGATTTTAGAGATTTTAAGCTGAGCAACTAGCTGGATGATGAAGTAATACAGGTAAAAGAATATTACGCTGTTGCTGGTTGGAGCAACAGTGGATTAAACATTTGTTTTACTTTAGTTTTTGTTTAGAACAAAGAAAGGAAGGGAAAAAATAGACAAGTTATTTCATTTACACGGAAGTGAATAGCAGGTACACATTTTATTAAATGTTTTTCCTACCACCGCACCCCCTAAAATACACGACCCTTGAAAACTTTCTCAAATAAAACAATAAAAACTTTCAAAGTTAATATAAACCTCAGTGGTAAAGTTTGTATTTCACATGACTGAATGGAGGCACAGTAATTTCAATTGGAAGAAATATTATTCTTAACTTTTACACTGAAAGAGAGAAAGATATAAAACAAGCACTCTGCCACTTACACCTGATCACAGAAGATGTTACAGTTAATTGTCTAGTGAAGCTCAATCTCATCAGACAGAAGGCAGGCTTTAATTTTTTCCTTTGTGGTTTGTAACTACTCTGACCCTTAGGTTTTCTGAAAAGCTAAAAAAAAGTGATTTATATAGCAGAATGTGAGCAATGTATATTTATATCTAATTGAAATATAGCATCATTATAAAATTAATGCTGACTTTATATCATTAAATGGATACTTATGTTTCTGATTTCATATTTTTCTTGATTAAAGAAAAGGATAATTGTTTTGTGTCTATAAAATCTGAAAAAATGACGAATTGTTTGAATTCCATTCCACTAAAAATAAATGGATCTTTTCTTTAAATGAAAGTCAGCTCATATAGACAGTAGAAAGCAGGAAGAGAAGAAGTGGGGAGGAAGAGGGAAATGTAAGGCAAAAGCAAAGGATCTTTAATAGTGAAACACTGGAAACCCTCTCATTAAAGGTCAAACAAGGCAAGGATGGCCACTGTCCATGTGTCTCTGTAACATTATTCTGGACACACTAGCAAATGCATTTAGTCAAAATTAATGTATGTGTGTGTGCTTTGTATAAGTATGTAGTCTAAATGGATATAGCATTTTATGTTACTAAATGAAGCAAAATATTATTTTTAGATTATATCATTAGATCAAATGAGATATAGCTGAAAAGCTCAAGAAAATCAGCTGAAAATTCATTAAAAGCAATGTGAGAATTCAGCACTGTGAGTTCTTCTTTATATATAGAAATAGTATTTAGAAAAAAAAAGTACTACACAAAATAAAAAAAAAAAACCCTGAAATTTTGGATGTTGAATTAAATAAATGTATGGAACATGTAAGAAAATTTTAAAAGTGTAACAATATCATAGAAAAATTTTACCAACTATTCATAGAAAAAAAATCCTCTCTTTGGCAACTATTCAGCTATTTTATTTATATATTTTTATAATTTTTATATTTGGGGGGATTTTTCCATGATTTATTTAATAGTAGTCCATAAAATTATATTTGATTAAACTTTGCCTAGTGGCTCTTTGTAGGGTAAACCGGATTTTAACTGAAACTCTAAATAGCACTTTTTTTCAAATTTTGTCTGAAGCAAATAAGTAATATATCAGAATGTGTTTAAATAAAGATGACCCAATTTGGCCATGGTGGCTTATGCCTGTAATCCCAACTTTTTGGGAGGCCAAGGCAGTTGGATCTCTTGAGGCTAGAATTTGACCCCACCCTGGGCAAAATAGCAAAACCTCGTCTCCACAAAAAGTTAAAATACACACATACACACACACACACATATACACACACACACATACACACACACACACACACACACATATATTAGCTGCGGCTTGGTAGCAGCTCCCCCAGCTACTTGGGAAGCCAAGGTGGGAAAATCATGTGAACCGCAGAGGTAGAGACAGGATCCTGCCACTGTATCACTGTATTCCAGCCTGGGTGACACTGCAAGGGGCTGTCGCAAAAAAAGATGAACCAGAAAGTGAGCCTTCACCAGACACTGAATTTGCTGGTGCCTTGATCTTCAACTTTCCAGGCACCAGAACATAAGAAATCAATTTCTGTTGCTTCATGCTATCCAATGTATGGTATTTTGTCATGGCAGCCCAAACTGACTAAGACAAAAAGATTGTTTCAATATTCAAAAATCAGTTAATGTAATCCATCATCTCAAGAGTCTAAAGAAGTAAAACCATATAATCATGTGTGATATTAAGATATATATATATATATAGAGAGAGAGACTTTTGTCCACTGATTCTGGCTCATAACTCTCATAGCACTTGTTTATTATTTCCTTAGTTACTAAAACAATGAGCACATCTTTTGTTAAAGTATTTGGCTTTTTGTCCTTGGCTCCTGAAAAAGCTTTGAAACAGCTTTAGAGCCATAAAGGTGAGAGACAGTCTTTTGTTAAAATGTTGCAGTAGTTTAGGCCTCAGAAAACAGAATTTCTTCTCTCTGACCTTCTTCTGCCCTCCTTTCAACTGTTCTTTTTTCTCCCCTCCTTTCAACTGTTCTTTTTTCTCCCCAATTGAGACGTGCGGTAGACACTAAACATGTACTCTCATAATTCCCCGCCTTTCCGTTTTGGAGTTGGCAATAAAGACATTCTCTGGCTTACCTTGGTCTGACTGTAGGTCATAAGACCCCCATTTCAGGAGGGGTCCTGCCCCACACCCTGGAGGAAGAAATGCTGCATAGAGAGGCCAAGACAAATCTGAACACACAGTTCTTGCTGGGTTCCCCCCACACAGACTATTAGTATTAGATCATACCCTTTTTATCCACTCACATTTCTACAAAGTTATCCATATTTCAATCATATCTATCCAATGAAGTCTCCATAAAAGGCCCAAAGGGATGGAGGACAGAGAACTTTCAGGTAGCTGAGTACACGGAAGTTCCTGGAAGCTGGCGTGACTAGCATGCGCACAGAAGCTCCATGCCCCTTCCCATACCTTGCCCTATGCGTCTCTTCATCTGTAGCTTTTGTTATATTCTTTGTAATAAACCAGTAAACATAAGTACGTGTTTCCCTGAGTTTTGGGAGCTGCTCTAGCAAATCAATCAAACCAAGAGAGGGAGTTGTGACATTCCCAATTTATGGCCAGTCAGTTAGAAGCACGGGTAAAACAACGTGGGACTTGCAATTGTTATCAGAAGTGGGAGACAGCCTTGTGGGACTGAGCCCTCAACGTGTGCGATCTGATGCTAACTCCAGGTAGATAGTGTCAGAATTAAATCAAAGGACACCCAGCAACGGTCCACTGCAGAACTGACGCTTGCTTGATAGTGGGGAAAAATCCCCACACATTTGGTCACAGGGGTCTTCTGCATTGATTGCTGTGGTGTGAGAACAAAGAAAAAACAGTTTAAGATTGAGAAAAAGGCAATGCTTTTCCCTCACCACCCCTATTTGACATCATACAGGAAGTCTCAGCTAGTGCAGTATAAAAAGAAAAAGAAAGAAAATGTTCAACTGATTCTAAGAAAGAAAGAACATTCTTTGTAGATGACACTATTACCTAAAAGAATATCTCAAGGAATCATCATCAACAACAGAACCATTAAGCAGTTATAGCAAGGTTGCAGTATGCAAGGCTAACATATGAAAGTCAACTGATTTCCTACATGCCAGCAATGAACATTTTGGATTTAAAATGCAAAGCATGATACTCCTATCATTTGCACCAAAAAAGGAGACATACTTAGGTGCAAATCTAACAAAATATGTACAAGATCTACATAAGGAAAAATACCAAAAACTTTGAAGAAAGAAATTTTAAAAATCGAAATAAATGGAGGGATATTCATGTTCATATATAAGAAGATTTAATGCCATTAATTTGTCAGCACTTCAAAAATTAATTTATAAATTCTATTCCAATTAATGCCTTGACAAATTATTTTGTGACTATGCACAAAAATAATTCTAAATATTACACAGAAAGGCAAAAGACCAAGAATAGCTAAGAAAAAGACTGAAAAAGAAAGATATAGTTTGGGGACTGACACTAGTCTTCTTTATAAATTATTATAAAACTACAGTGATTAAGAGAATGTGGTATTCGTGAAGGAATAGAAATAGATACATAGATCAAAGGAATGCAATAGAGTGAAGACATGGACCAACATGAATATATTCAATTGATCTTTGATAAAACATCAAAGACAAATTAACAGAGAAAGGATCCTCTTTTGAACAAATGATTCTGGAAAAACTGACTATCCATATGAAAAAAAAATAATCTACACACCGATATTGCACTTTTCACAAAAATTAAAGTAACACAAAACATAGGCCAAAAGTAAAATGAAAAACTATAAAAACTCTAGAAGATATCATAGGAAAAAATCTGGATGATCTTAGGTTTGGCAATAAATTTTAAAATTCCCCACCAAAAGCTTAATCAATGGAAGAAAAAATAGAAAGGTTGGACTTCTGTTATGCACATTATATTTTTAAATTGATACATTATATTTGCATCTATTTATGGGATACATGTGATATTTTGTTACATACATATAATGTGTAATGGTCAAGTAAGTATATTTAGGGTATCCTTCAAGCACTTATTATTTCTATGTATTAGGAACATTTCTTTTTTTTTTTTTTTTTTTTTGAGACAGAGTCTTGCTCTGTAGACCAGGCTGGAGTGCAGTGGCCGGATCTCAGCTCACTGCAAGCTCCGCCTCCCGGGTTCACGCCATTCTCCTGCCTCAGCCTCCCGAGTAGCTTGGGACTACAGGTGCCCGCCACCTCGCCCAGCTAGTTTTTTTGTATTTTTTAGTAGAGACGGAGTTTCACCGTGTTAGCCAGGATGGTCTCGATCTCCTGTCCTTTCTTGTAGCTATTTTGAAATATACAATATATTGTTGTTAACTATTGCTACTCTGTTATCTAACATTAGAATTTATTCCTTCTACCTAATTATATGTTTGTACTACAGTCCCAAAGAAAATATTTGCAAAACATATATCTGATAAAGGAGTTGTGTTTAAAATACAACACAACAATAAAAGGCCTCTTACAACACAACAACAAAAAAATTAATAAAATAGCCAAAAATTCTGAATAGTCACCTCACTAAAAATATATAGAGATGTCAAAGAAGCATATGAACAGTTGCTCAACATGATACATTATTAGGGAAATGCAAATGAAAACAACATTGAAATACCACTACACATGCATTAGAAGGGCTTAAGTCCAAAACACTGTGCGTACGAGTCGAGGACGAGGATATGGAACAACAGGAATTCTAATTGATTCCTAATGGAAATAGAAAAAGATACAGCTACTTTGAAAAACAGTCAGTTTATGACCAAGGTCAACATAGTCAGCACATGATCCAGTAATTTCACTCCTAGATATTTACCCAAATGAATTGAAGACTTATTTCCAAAAAAAAAAAAAATGTTTACATGTTTGTAGCTGCTTTGTAAGATCTCCTTCAATATGTGAATATATACATTACTTTACATATATTCATACAATGTAATACTATTTAGCAATAACTAGAAATGAGCTATCACAAAAAGATGTGGAGGAACCTCAAATGCGTATTGCTAAATGAAAGTAGCCAGACTTTTAAAAAGCTACAAATTGGATGATTCTAGTTACATGACATTCTTGAAAAGGCAAAACTACAGAGACAGTAAAAAGGTCAGTGGTTTCCAAAAGGTCTGGCAATGGATGGTTAATAGCTGAAGTATGGGAGATTTTTAAGACGATGATGTTATACTGTAAGATACTGTGATGGTGGATACCTGACGCTGTACATTTGTCAAAACTCATAGAACCCTATGACCCCAAGAGTGAACTCAATGTAATCAACAGACTTTCATAATAGTGGGTCAATTTTGGTTAATCAATGGAAACAAATGTATCACACTAATATAAGATGTTAACAACAGGGAAGACTGTAGGAAAGGGTTTATATCAGAACTGTGTGCATTCTGCTCAATTTTTTCTGTAAACCTAAAATTGCTGTAAAATGAGATGTCTAGATCAGCACTTCCTTGGAGATGCACTGACAACCCCCAAAATAAATACCTAATATTCCACGTAGTAAAAGTTTTAGTTCATCTCAAAAACAGCCTCCAATATATGTTACAAATTTTTCAGCCTTATGCATGTGTTATGTAATAGGAAAATACAGATAAATAGATAGAAACTTGATCATATTAAAATAGTTATAAACTTTGAATTTACACAATAGTCTCAGCATCATTCTAATTATATTTATGTAAGAAATCCACACTCAATCAAGGACTCAGCATCTTCAACGAGAAAGAAAGAGAAGATCTTTCTAACAATACCTAGATGAGCCCTTTTTTACCAGTTCATTTCATGTCATATTATTCCAATATGACACATGTGCATGATTTCTGGTGGATTAGGAAGAAGCGCAGCTGGTGGCAACCATCAAAACTCAAATCCACATCTGTTGTGATATTGCCAAAAAGAACTCTTCACTAATTTATTTGACAAAGCATCTTTTATCCACCACCCCTTCTCACAGAAGCACAAGACATTTTCGAAAAACATCTGGACGCTCTGCTAAAAGGAGGCATTTCTTATCTTGTAAGACATTATTTTCATTAGATTTTACTATAATTTGCTATTATTATGCAATGAAACACTAAGAATAATATATTAGTGACAGACACATGTTAATTCAAAAATAATTTTTTGGATTCTTTTGAAAATCTTTCTTAACTATTCCAACTGTCTCAGGCTTTCCAAGACAACAACAAAAAAGAGCAAATTACTTTCTTTTCCTAGTTCAGCAAAATTTTCAAAATCTCTTATTTATTTTTCTCAAGACTTGGCATTCTTAAATCTGTAAGTCTCCAAATGCTGCTTTAAAATAATTTTAGTACTAAAGTATAAAATCCACTGTTTATAGTCATAGTTTTTATGTTAAGGTTCTAAAAATCTCTTGTATTTGCTATATTGCACAGTAATCATGGTGTTTATTCATTCTTAAATATATTAGACTGACCACATAGTAGATGATTGAGTTAACCTTGATCTAATAGTTTTAACTTAAGCATTTTCAAAGTACTTAGAGTTTACCACTCAATATTTATCGGTTATATATGACACAGTATCTGTTTTAATTATCATATAAGACATTAGGTGATATAAAATCATGAGACACTACACTGAGATATGAAAAGTATTCCAAGAGTAAAAATAATTTCCTAATTAGAGATGCGTGTTAAAGCTCTGAGACTTTTCAAGCTTGCAAAATTGTTTACGCTCAGAAATGTTAAAGTGATCACATGAGTAAATTTATGTAACATTATACTTGTGTACAAATCATAAATTATTTCCAGCTGTGTTTTTAAAAAACTCTTACACTGTACTTTCAAAACTGTTTTTGTGTAATTAGTTATAAAATAGCTTATAAAATTTACAAGGCTGGTCTAGTCAAGTTGGCACTGAACTTAAATGCAAACTGTTAATCTGATAAGGAAATAAATACCCATTTTCTCTCCCAAATATCGCATTAACTATGTAGAAAAGCAAATAAACCAATAGGTTTGTACAGCAGTTTTTGAGAGGATGAGAAGTAGGAAATGAGTCAGAGACCCATGATCTAAATGAGGTGACATAGGTCCTTTTAGGGAGTTTGGACTTAATTTCAGTTAGGGAAGTAATTCGGAGAAATTTAGGCAGACAGTTTCTTCTATATTTATCTTATTTATTTATTTATATATATTTTTAACACTCTTTCTAATAATTTCCAAAAATGTTTTAAGTAGAAAAGGGCAGAATCTTGGAGGTCAGGAACGAGGTGATGTTCATGTCAGTGACATGTTAAGTCATATATTTTTGAGAGCTGGCCCCTCAGTATGTTTAGGTAGCACAAATAAATTACACAACCATGTGTCCCAAATTACCATGCCAATTACCTCTCTTGCATCAATATCTCTCCCGCAGCTCACATCTATGCCCTCATTTAGGTTTCTTTGTGATAAGGAAACGATTTAGATTTGGTCTAAACCTTAAAAAGGTTTAAGATTTGGTCACATCCATATGTTAGTAGAAGCCAAATATGGGCCGCCGCCAGTGACAGCCCCACAACTGAAAGACAGTGGTTAGAAGAAATAATATACAGATGTTCAAGCACTCCACCTGGTCCTCAAGTTTGTGCGGAGGAAGAGGGAGTTACTGGTAAGTTTGTACATAGACTCATGGGCAGATGTGGATGCCTTGACTGCTTGGTCTGGTCCTTGAAGATGCAAACCTGGAATTTCACTAACAGAGAAAAACTTGGGGAAAGGCTTGTGGACCTATGGGAAGCAAAAGTGTATGAAATGTTGTGACTCATATCCTGAAAGCATTTAAGCATCTTCTACAGAAGAGATACATAACCATTATACACACACACACACACACACACACACACCCCTATATGTATAGGTATAGATATATACACGTATAGGTATATACATGTGTAGGTATATATATGTTTGTGTGCATGCACACACATACACAAACATACACAGAGGGAGAGAGAGAAAGAGGATGGCTCATTCATGATGATGTTAACCAGTCTCCATCCTTAGTCACCATTTTTGTGCTTGCATAACAGTCCCATAAACAAAGCTGTCATGATGCATGACATCAGGTACACAGAGTGTGGCTGAGTCCAATAGTATAAGCTCCCTCTCACCAAGGTTAACCCAGCTCCTGCCAATCCTAAAGGCACCAGTAGAGACCAGTTAGGCCATAGATGAGAGTTGAGGGAGGGATGTTGATGCAAGAGAGGTAGTTGACACAGGGATTTGGGACATATGCTTATGTAGCTACATTACCTTTCTAGCAGACCAATCATCTATCTGATGATGGCCTCTTTCCCCAAGGACAGAGCAAAGATTTATCTTTAATGGAAATATATCTATTTTATGTATAAAGAAGGGATGAAAACATCAATTGTGGCCTTGTAACCTTTAATTTTTAACATTACTATTGCAATTATCATTCCAAAAGCTGTGATCATCTATCACTGTGGAGAATTAGTGACTTAACATAATGAATAAATCCAACTTGTAGAATGAGTAGACCAGAGCACAGAAGATCCTGTTGGTGCTTCCATCTGGATTGTCCTGTCACATATTCCTTGTTCAGGGTAACCCAATTTTTTCTTATTGCAAGTGAGAGCTCATCATTTGTGCAAAGATTCCTGTGGATGTCAGAGGAGACTCAGCCTGTACATTTGGCAAGCTAGAAGAGCCAAGGAGTTGATGACCCCAGAAGCTCACCTCAACCAATAACTGATAGAAACTAATGGATCAATATCCACAGTTGAACATTGCTTATAAAACACATGATTCATTATTTTTTATTATTATTTTTTATTTTTAGACAGAGTCTTGCTCTGTGGACCAGACTGGAGTGCAGTGGCATGATTTTGGCTCACTGCAACCTCCGCTTCCTGGGTTCAAGTGATTCTTCTGCCTCAGCCTTCTGAGTAGCTGTGACTACAGGTGTGTGCTACCATGTCTGGCTAATGTTTTGTATTTTTAGTAGAGATGGGATTTCAGCATGTTAGCCAGGATGGTCTCCATCTCCTGACCTCGTGATTGGCCCACCTCAGCCTCCCAGGGTGCTGGGATTACAGGTGTGAGCCACCATGCCTGACCTAACTATCTTCCTTATATCTGCTTTCTGCCATTACTTTCAAGCTAAAATATTTTCACTCATTTCCTTGGTTCTGATTGGCTTATTGAAGACAGTGAAATGCATATTTCCTGCTTCATGCTCCCATAAATACGTAGGGCAATGTAAGCAACAGGTCCCTTTCACTGTGATTCTGGTTATGTCTAACATGACACGCCTCTCTAAAGAATCATGAAAGTTCAGGGGATTGAATGCATTTTGATACTTTTTTTCCTATAAGTATTCCCTTAACTAAATGTATTTTCTATTATAACTGTAAGGTGCAAATTGTATGTGTCTATACGCCCTTTTCCACGATAGTCACTATATTCAACTCACGGTGGCAATACTCATTCCTCTTCTAACTCAATACTATACTGGTGTCCTAAATTAAAGATTGAACTTTAAAGTTTGTATAAATATACATGTTATTTGTTACTCATGGACATAAAGTTGGCAGCAATAGAAACTGGAGACTACTTGAAGAGGGAGGGAGGGAGGAAGGCAAAGATTGAGAAACTAACTGTTGGATACTATGCTCAGTACCTGCGTGATGGGATCCTTTATAACCAAACCTCAGCATCACACAATATACCCAGATAACAAACCTCCCTAGATCTAAAATAAAAATTGGAAAAAATTCATACATATTATATAAAATAACAGTAAAATAGGAGAAGAGAATCTGGATTTTCTGGATCATATGGCTCAAGGGGCAGGGCTTGCCAACCACTTGATACATTGCCAACATATGATATCTATTACCTCTAAAATCCAAAAAAGTTGGCTCTTTTTTAGGGGTAGAGAGAGTGCAACAGTACCACAACTGAAATTTTAATTTAAAGGCAGTATTTTTGTATGTCCAGACCACTGCATTCCAGAAGCTACACTGTACCCCAAATTTCATGTTTTATTTCTCCCATCACTTGGTACATACATGTATGTCCAGGTTATCTACAGTACCAGCTCTGGTTTTCCAGGGTAATTATTAGGCTATACAATGAATATGATGAATCTGGATGATGGCTCCAAGATGGGAGGTGCTCAACAATCCTGCAGACTAGATTATGACAAAGTAAAATAGTAAGAACCATTCCTGCTATCACTGGATGAAAACAAATTGTAGTATTGTGGGTTCCTGGAATAGCAAATATATGATTCGATTGAAAGCTTTGCAGAAGATGACAGGAACTATAATGATAACGGGCAAGTAAAGAGACTGTATCAGGAAATGATCTTCGATTACAGTTAATATCAGTTATGTTTATGATAATCTACTTATACACTTCAAGGTTCATTTGCTTTTTAGATACAATATGTCAACTAAAAAATCAGGGAAGAGACAGGAACCACCAGTTCTCAATATTTTAAGTTCTTGATACAAATTGAATACCTCTAATCTGAAAATCCGAAATCCAAAATGCTCCAAAATCCAAAGCTTTTTGAACACCAACATGACATGATACCGCAAGTGGGAAATTTTACACCTGACCTCATGTGCCACATCACAGTCAACATGCAGTCGAAATTTTATTTTATGCCCAAAATTATTAAAATATTATGTGAAATTACCTTTGGGTTATGAATAGAAGGTATATGTGAAACTTGAATTTTGGGTTTAGACTTAGGTCCTATCTCCAAGATACCTCATTATATATAAGCAAATATTCCCAAATCCTAAAAATATTCTGAAACCCAAAACACTTCTAAGTCTATTTTTGGATAAAGGACACTCAACCCATATCGGTATAAATGTCTGAAATCCAGAAAAGATGTGGTATTGCCTGTTTCTTATATTATTTTAGTAAAGAATTAAAGGGATTGCACTGTGGCTCTCTTATTACAAGGAGCCAGTGTAGATGTTCTGCCAGGTTCTAACTATGGTTAATTCATATTTGTGTGAGAAGTGAAAGAAATAAACAAGAATAGAATCAGAAATGTACTCTTAATATTTTATGAGATATAATTGAACCAAAATTTCATTCATCTTTTGCCAAACCACAGTGACTTTCCATGACCCAAAAGATCCACATCAGCTCAAAGTCCATAAACCACATTCTCTGCAGACTGCTTCCTCTTCTCTGCACGTTTACATGAGTAGGTGGCCACAAGTCACACAAGCATACCTGTGACAATGTCAGAATGTTCTTTCTCATAGGAATGCTGTTTTCCCTTTATTTAAGGAGCTTTGTGTCTATAAACTGACTCAGGTTTAGAAATGGGGTGAACAATCCTGATTCTTCATTGTAGTGACTTCAGTCCGGTCACTTTTCTCCAGACCTGGAGGATTTTTGTTTTGTTTTGAAATTTATTTTCTTTAATATTTTTATGGCCAGTCTAACAGGACTTTATTAGATTTTTCATCTATTTTAGTTCTAGGGGTGTCATGATCAATTGGCCCCCACCAAAGAACCTGCAGTTCACACCATTTTGATTACAGTGCTGACCGTGCTATTCACACCAGTAGCCATGCCAGCTCTGCCTGTAGCAGTTACTTGCCGTGGTGAATGAATATGCAAGTACAGAATCATTGAAGAAGAATACAGAAAATACAAAACTGATCTAGTTATTTCTCACAGAATATAATTTAATACAAGCAACTAGGAATAGCCCTTAAGTTCATACCCATGTTGTTATAACAGAGAAGTCATTAAGTACTGCAGCCACAACTGCTATTTCTGAGACTCTCAGTTTTAATACTGCCTGTGACAAACATAAAGCTAGGTCACTAGAAAACAGAATCTAGATATATCTATTTCACATTTTTACTTGCAATGATCTCTGCCTCCATTCTGCTTCACCCCTGCCTCCACCTTTACAACTGATAAATAAGAATTGTATATATTTACGGTTACTCTCAGTAAATTTCAAGTAGACAGTACAGTATTTACCATGCTGTATATTATATCCTTTCAAGCCTTATTCTGTTGAATCTAATTGAGGCAATCTATTTTTCATCTAGAAGTTTAGTTGCAAAAGTTGTGAAAATGTACTTTTTGTTTTGAATCCTTTCAATACAGCAAGGTAGAGTCCTTTCTCTAAGAGTTACTTTGCCTCTAAACACTTTTTTTTTTTTTTTTTTTTGAGCTGGGTCTCACTATTTCTCCAGGCTGGAGTGCAGCGTAGCAATCTTGGCTCACTGCAACCTCCGCCTCCATAGTTCAAGCTATTCTCCTGCCTCAGCCTCCTAAGTAGCTGGGACTACAGATGCACACTACCATGCCCAGCTAAATTTTTGTATTTTTAGTAGTGACAGATTTTCATCATGTTGGCCAGGATGGTCTCGATCTCTTGATCTCATGATCCACCCACCATGGCCTCCCAAAGTGCTGGGATTACAGGCGTTGAGTCACTGTGCCGGGCCTCTAATTACTATTTATTTGCTTGTGCTTTCATTATAATATCAGTATCATAAAAAGTTGTCAGCAAGATAATTGGCAAAAAGTGATGAAAAATTATAATAACTTTTGAAGATTTGTGGTGTGCTAAGCACTGTTTTTAGTATATTGTATGTATTAACTCTTCTGTTTTACGACAACTTTACTGAATACTATAATTACTTCATTTTATAGAAAAGTAAACTGAAACATGATATATTAAAGAAAACATCAAATATGACAGCAGTAAGTGGCACAACTGGGTGTCTAATATAACCAGGGCGTATTTCCAGAACACATGTCCTGAACCATGTTGGGAGATGGATGTGATACACCATCTCCAATTTAATATTTTCTAAGAATGAGGCTCCACCTTGCTGGTCACTGATCATTCTCTTGGCAATCTCTCCACAGCTATAGCAAGAATTCTACATTCTAAAACATTCTGAAAGTGTGGAGTCTCTTAACCTGTTTTTTTCCATTCCTTTTTAAGACTTGCTAGGCACTCTTCCCTATAATCACTAAATTAACTAATTTCATATATTCTAAATAAACTTAATACCTCACTTTCTTTCTTTTTTTTTTTTTTTAGACGGAATCTCGCTCTGTTGCCCAGGCTGGAGTGCAGTGGCCAGATCTCAGCTCACTGCAAGCTCTGCCTCCCGGGTTTATGCCATTCTCCTGCCTCAGCCTCCCCAGTAGCTGGGACTACAGGCGCCCGCCACCTCGCCAGGCTAGTTTTTTGTATTTTTTAGTAGAGACGGGGTTTCACTGTGTTAGCCAGGATGGTTTCGATCTCCTGGCCTCGTGATCCACCCGTCTCGGCCTCCCAAAGTGAATACCTCACTTTCTTAATGGAATATTTATTAAAAATAAGGATGTCCAACATGTATTCAAATATATCAAGTATTTATTTATTTATTGACCGATTTATTGTGAGTTCTGGTGACAGAGACAATCATGTTAAGTTTTTGCAGGAAGACGAGGTATATAACTTTTGTATTTGAGGTAACTTTAGAGGTTATGAAACTAATTTTGGACATCAAAATATATTTCCCAATACATTCTTTTTCTTTCCATTATAAAAACTTATCTTTCACTATCACAGTTGTTTTGGGATAATATATACATTGAATTAAAGACTGAAACAAAAGATAAAGAAGGATAAATATAAACTAAGATAATTAAAAGAGGCAGATGTTAGATAATCTGATGTAAGAAAGATACCTTTCAAGTTAGAAATTAATTAATTAACTTTCCTGTAAATATATGTAATAGAAGCATTAGGATCATGGCATATGTGTGATTCTCTCAACAGGGAGAATGTGGTCAATCAGCTGATGCTCTAATGGGGACAATGTGGGTAACCCTTGCTTGCACATCTGGGTTGTCCAAGTAACTGGTAGTGAATGAAGTTGGAAAGACAATACATATATATCATTGTATATAAGCACAAATTTGCAAGCATTTACCTTATGCCCCATGGGGATAACTGTGACACAAGTCTGACTTCTCTAAACCCCAAATGTTTCATTTCTGAAAATAGACCACTGGTTGCTAGGATTCCTTAAAAATGCTCTGAAATTCTACTAGTTGATAATATTATTCTATGTAGTTGAAAGGATGGATGGTTCAATCCTCATATTTTGGTACTTATATTTCTTAAAAATAACAGAATCAAAGCATAATTTGATTTAATTCATATAGGTGACATTCACCACTGAAATATTTGGGATTATTATACACTTCCAATCTGAGGGGCTTCTTTGAACACAGTAGATCTTGTATAAAATGCAGCATTCAGCACTTCACTATCTCAAAAGCTGATCCTTACTAATTCTACTAATTGTTTTAAACTTTAGCTACAATATTATCAACTCAGATTAGAACTGTCTGATAAACTTAATGAACAGAGATTTTTATATTTTATTTATATTTTATATTTTATTTGATATTTCTTCCAACGAAAGAGGGCTATATTAATGTCTGATATTTTTCTATTTAGATGCAACTGTGAAACCTGGACCCTTTTTTTACATTTAACATCAAATATAGAAAATAAATTTATTTTATGAGACTGTCCTATAATATTCTTTCATTAACCAGACAGTTCACAATTTTATTAACAGAAATGAGTGAATTTAAAGCCAAGCACTATGAGTCACACCTGTAATCTCAGCACTTTGGGAGGCTGAGGTGGAAGGATCACTTGAGCCTAAGAGTTTGAGACCAGCCTGGGCAATATATTGAGACCCTGTCTCTACAAAAAAATAAAATAAATAAAATACAAATGAGCCAGTTTATTGCCATTGCTTTAAAAGAGGATAATAAAGCAAACAAACATTTAGTAATCACTATAATAAGTAGCAGTTATGGGTAATTAAACTGTCCAAATATGATTGAATATATAAAATAACCAAAACATTTTATGCATACTCTAGAACATATAATATTAAATGAAAATTTTTGAATCATGAGCCATTGCATCAATATTCTAACTGGTATACTAGTTTGCAAAAAGTAAAAAGCAAGGTCTAACCATCCTGGCATATTGCAATAATGTGTAATAAAAATTCCCTTCCTAAACTCTCTTCAGCTATTATAGAATATCTTTCTGTGTCACAAAAATGCCCTTTTTCTGTCTTGTGACACTTGACCCAACTCTAAAAATTAAACTCCTTTAAGTTGCCAACCTTTTTGAACTCCATTTTTCACTGAACACTATTAATTCAATTAATCATATCCTATTTCTATTGACTGATTGCACCTTGTCATTCCTGGGGAAGTAATGGAACTGAAACTGACATTCTTTTATTTCCTTTTATATTTTAAAACTGCAATAATTTGGCATAGTTATGTCCCGTTTCCTACTTCACGCATTTATGGGAACTTCATTTAAAAACAGAGATAACTAAATTCATTCTGAGCAATGTCTGTCACAGTATAAATGAATCCCTTTTGAATTTTTAGGTTAAGGAAGATTTGCAATTATCAGCTCATTAAGTATAATTTGAAAATTTTATTGGATAAATATGCTATTTTATCTGGTATATATTTTTAATTTGGTTACAGATTATTCTGGATACATTTCACTGTCATTTGTTGAATTAAAATTCTTAACTAAATCTCCTGCTTCAGAAAAATTAACTTTGGCTTTTCTCCTCTTTTTAAATTGCAGAGAATCCAATTGAATGCTACTATAGTTCGGACATTTGACCCTCCAACCAGCATGTTGAAATTTGATCCACAATGTTGGAGGTGGGGCCTAATTGGAGGTGTTTGGATGGTGGTGGTAGATACTTCATGAATGGCTTGCTACTGTCCTCCTGGAAATTAGTAGGTTCTCATCTATTTTCTCAACAATAGCTAGTTGCTAGCCCCTCACCTCCCCTTCTCTCTTGCTTTCTCTCTCTCTTGCGTGTGATCTGTGACCATGTCCTGCTCCCTTTGCTTTCCAGCATGAGTGGAAGCAGCCTGAGTCCCTCAGTAGAAGCAGATGCCGGTTCCATGCTTCTTGTGAAGCCTGCAGAACTGTGAGTGAAATAAACCTCTTTTCCTTATAAATTACCCAACCTCAGGTATTGCTTGATAGCAATACAAATGGACTAAGATAATTACCTATTTGAAAACATGCTTAGCTATGCGTATATTTAGGCAAAACTTCCAATTAATTATCAATTCTCATTTGCATGATTTATTTTTAGTGTTTTCCTTCTTATTTGACAAATAAGATTACAAAGATGAGACTCTAGCTTTCAAATGTGATATTTATGAAAATGTATTTAAAAATTGTGGCATCTCACGAATATTAGAAAAATTTTTTAAGGAATCTACTCTCAAATTTTTATTCTAATGTAATGAAACAAATTTAAGTACACAAAATTGAGTAATGGTGGTTCTCTAGGGTTTTGTTTATTTTCACTAAAAGCTTCAACATATTTTTGTCACTGACTTTTTATGGAGAGGTGCTTTGAGTCAGTAAGTATAACTGACTTGGTTTCCTTCCTCTCTTTTTTACACACTAGTCTTTAAATGTCTTTATTAATAAGCAACTATCTAGCCAAATATGAATATGATAAAGGAGATAAGTATTGGTAAATAATTTTTTTAAAATGGCTTGTCAACTTGATAAAAAACCAAGTGTTGCATATTAAAGTAGATCAAAACAAAATAAACCATTTTAAACAATTAATTGTGACTTACAAGCAAAAACTCAAACTATGTGCTGTTGCAATTGTGGACTGAACTTTGTTTTCATATATTCAGTTGGGTGGATACATTACATTCTTATTTACTTGGGTAGATTTTAAATCCCTTTACCAGAATCTTAAAAATTCTTACTCTACTTTCTATGCGTTACTCTGCCATGACTCAGTTCTATAGAAGAGGATGAAAAATAGTTGTTTTTTTTTCATTAAAGAATGAAGTAACTCCATTTACAGGCAAAACCTACAAGTAGTTGTCAAAGCAAGAGCTTTTAATCTTATGGTAAACCATGAATAGTTTTTGGTTTTTTTTAATAAACTTCTTTTGCAATAATTTAGTTTCACATAAATGTTACAAAATTAGTACGGAAGTTTCCTGTATACCTCTCACCCATTTTCTCTTATTATAAACATCTTGCATCAATATGTTATGTTTATTCCAACTAATAATATAACATTGATACGTTGTTATGAACTAAAGCTTTTACATATTTAGATTTTCTTAGTTTTTACCTAATGTTCTTTCTCTGTTTCAGAGTTCCATGCAGGATATATGACATTTAGTTCTCATGACCCCTTAGGCTTCTGTAGCCTGTGACAGTTTCTTAAACTTGCCTTGTTTCTGATAACCTTATCAGTTGGAGGAGCATTGACCAGTTGTTTTGTAGAATGCTTCTCAATGTGAGTTTGTCTGATTTTTTTTAATGGTTAGACTTTGGTGATATTTTCAGGGGGAAGGAGGAAGATTGCAGAGGCAAAGTGCTATTCTCATCACATCATATTAAGAATACATGGTATGAATATGTCATTAATAATATTAACTATGATCACATGGCTGAGGTAGTAGTTCTCATTTTTCTTCACTGTAACACTACTTTTTTCCTATTTTCACACTATATTCTTTGAAAGTAAGTCACTTTGAGCAGCCCACACTTAAGCAGCACTTCTTGAGAAGGTATTATCTACATAAATTATTTGGATTATTCTGATGTTATATTTATCTATTCTGCTCTATTCATATATTAAATCAGCTGTTTATATAAAGATGAATATTTATTTTAAAATTCTGGTTTAAATTCAGTTCTGCTTTTTGTTTCTCAAACTCTTCTAGCTTTGGCCACTGGAAGCTCTTCCAGTTGGCTCCTGTGTCCCCTTGACACACCCTTTTGTGTCTTTTTTTTTTTTTTTTCATCTTTTTGTTTTGTTAATCCTTATTTTCTGGCACTACTTCAGGCCCAGTGTCTATATTTCTTGTCTCAGTTCTAGAATTAACCATGGCCTCAAGGAGCCCTGGGTCCTTTTACTGAAACGTGTTATCAGAAGGGCTCATTGGTACTAGTATGAACAGACATTGAGGGAACAAAACAGTCAATGACTTAGAATTTCATAGATAATCTAACTCAATTGTCCCTGTTGAAACCTCTGACCTGTGTTTAGGGATAGTATTAAATGGTTAGCTTCTCTGCCCCTATCTATGTGTGTGACCATAAGGATGTCAATATAACTTTTAGAACCCAATTACTTCATCTGTAAAATAATGAGCAAAATTAATAAACAGTGACTCTCCAAGAAGACAAAACAATGTTATCTTTAGTGTTTGGTGAATTATAGAATTTGGTCTTTTCCATCATGTAAATGTCCCTAAGATAGCTGATTTGCAACTACTGATCAAAAATCTTGTAAAAATTCCTTAAAATTGAATTATTAGTTCTCTTGAGCTGTTAATGAGTCTTGCAATACAAGACCCAGCCAACAATACAAGCAAGTGATAGACATGCAAATACTCAAAAATACATAGATGCAATTCACATAAAAGCAAACCGCATGTGTACGTGCATTTTTTTAAACAATGAGAAAGGTAGTTTTAGTCTTTACCAACAAATTAAGTGTGCCACCATGGACTCAGGGAAGAGGCACCTTTGCCAGTGCCTCTCTGTTCCCTTGTAGGCATTTTCCCACCCTTCTCCATCATGGTATTTAAACCCCAGAGGAGGTGTGTAAATGTCCACATTCCTCAGAAAAACATTAGGGCTCCCCAAGTGTGGCTGGGCTTCCAGTGGCCCAGGAGTTGCAGTTTTCTCCTGGATGAAAAATTGGATCCTGGTTCCCACTGCAGGCTTTTGTTTTTAAGGCACTCATCATGAGGTAGATGTCAGGAAGTGGCCTCAGAGCATCAGGGTCACCAGTGTTGCCTGCAAAAAATCCTGGTTGAGCACACTGCTGTCCTCTTTGATATTTGAAATGGAGAGGCTGGTGGAGGTCCATGGGGGCATTTGTTGACTAGCTCCTTTTGAAAAACAAAATTTTGAGTAATGTAAACACTACTGGCTTTATGTCCTCTTTCACCAGGTCAAGAGCCATTGACTTCCAGACTTTCTTGATGGAGTTCCACTGCAGCCCTGGCTTAATTTTCTTCTTCTGTGGCCAGGAAATCTCCTAGATGATGAGATAGATGCCATTTGCTGTGTTCAGCAGCTCTTACCTGGACTTCTCTTCCAGATGCAGTAGGTATACAAACTTGTGTAATTTTATCTTTATCTATTCAGATAGATAATTATCTAGTTATAGATCTATCTAGATAATAATAGAGATTATATATATGGAAAATTACTAACCAAGTTAATCAGAGAAATGAAAGCATACCTGATAATAGACCATTTCATGGCAATTTTGGCAAAATTAATCTTTTTCTTAATTTTAATTTCCACTATTGGCAGAAACAAATAAGCCCTCACATGCTGCCACAAACTTAGTGAGAGAATAAATTGATATGGCATCTTTAATGAAATATGAGGCAAAATCAGTCAAGAATCTTGCAATTCTTCATATATTTAAATCAGTAATCTCACGCATTGATCTTATCCTAAATTAAATATCAATAAGATACTATTAATATGAAGAGTGCAGGCATAGAAATCAATATCTTAGATTTGAATCTTAACTCTTAAACCTCAGTTTTTTCTTCCATAAAACAGTTATTGATAATAGTACTGACTCATACGATTATTCTTAGTATCACATAGTAAGCTATCAAAAATATTAACGTTTAATTAAAGTACAATTACTATAGTTTAATTTATAATAATATTTCTATATATAAAGGAAGAAATTTATATGATAAAATATTATGCAGACAATGAAAGCTGTTTTGAACATGACATTTATTTATTTCCTTATACATCTTTCTATTTTCAAACTTTTCTACTGGGATCATGTATTATTTTAGAAGTATATATTTACAGATAATTGTGCCATTCATTGTAAATACAATGAAATGATAGAATTAGTGCACATTATGCACCTTCTAGCTCTTAACACAACATTTCAACTACATTTACTTAAAAATGTGATTAGCATATAAAATGAATGCACACTTCCTGATGTTATTTTACCTATTTTGTACGATCTTTTTTTTTTCTCTCAAGCACCATTTAACTTTGTGTATTTTTTGGTTTCAATGTTTCCCTTTCCCTAATGAGAAACATTTTTTTCTGTGTTCCTCCCACCTCCACAATGTTGGTTTCTTAACCTTTAAGACCAATGTTAGCTTGACCTTTCAGACACCCAGTAACACCCAGATGTGTTGAGCAATTATAAAAGAGACTCCCTCATTGGGAGGGCTCTCATATCATCCCACATATAAAGTACTTTCAACCTTATTTTCCAAGTGTGGAAATAAAGGGTAGATGGAATGTCTGCTTTTCACTTATTCTCAATGCTAAAGGCACACTTTATTTTCCTCTGTGGTCCCAAGTCCACTTCAGCTTTTATGCTTTTGCCACAGGAATTCTGACATGCACGATGGCTTAGAAAACAAATAATGTCAGATCTATTTGTCATGGTGCCTCATTCTCTTACAGCCAAGATTTAAACCAAGTATATTTTTGGTTTTATAATTCATATAATCAGAATGGCTTGGAGTAAGTCAATCCTCCTTGTGCCTCCCCGCCAACCTTTCTATTTTGGCCACATTCTTTCAATTTATCCTACTCAAAATCTAAATGACAATAAAAATACTTTTATGTAATTGATGACAAGACTACTTTCTGACTCCCTCAGGATTAGTAAGTTTTTCAAAGTGTGTTATTTCTGTTTACTACCGCTTCAGTTTATACAGGTATTGTGTAAACACAAAAATGTTTTAAAAACAGATTCTTAGCCAGCTGGAGGATACAATGCCTCTGATTTTTGTTTTCTATTTTTAAAATTAATGATGATCATTCACTTTGGGTTTGGAAGGTTTTAGAGAGCACAATTAAAGAGCAAGATATAAGTACACTTGCCAGGTATCCTCTATACACAGAATATACCTGTATTTAATGCCTTTATCTTATGTTTTGTAATGACTGTCATGACTCCATAAGCATCTCATATTCAGATTTTCAAGCTATTATCAAAGGTAACAGCATTCTGTGTTTTACTTACTAAATCTGGCAACCCCAAACATAGCCCATTTTACTATAAATATTGCTTAAACAGGTTTTAAAATACAATTTATCTGTTTTGTAATTTCAAACTCTTTTAGTTAAGATAAAAGCATACATATTAAATATTTATCTTAAAAACATAATAGAAATAAATTGGCAGGAGAGGGCATTTCTACTTTTACATTTATTTGATTGGGTCATTAATCAACTAATCACCCTTCCAGTTGGCATTGCTATCCTCTTAGTATTGAAGCCTGTGATATTGTCTAGTCTCTAAAATGTAAAAGACATTGCTTCTCTCATTGGGCCACCACACTGCAAGCACTGAGATGTGGCTACTCTCTGAACAGCTCTCCTGTCTTAAATTCTATGTCTCCTACATCTAGTAGTAGTCATATGCAAGTCTAACCAAGATTTGCAGATGCTTATTTGAAATCTTTGTGACAGTAACAAAAATATCAAGAAAGAGTGATAGACAACCTAGGAAGGGAGACTTCGAGGACTGAAAAAAAAAAGACAGACAAGGAAAGGGTGCTTGGGTAGTTAATGTTGACAAGGGTTTAAGTTACAGGGTCTGGTCTGCCTTCCTTTATATTCCAGAGAATAATTATCATCCAGACCCCTTTCTTTCTGCCATAGCCCTTTCCAATAGGATACTTACTGCTCAGTCACTATTTTCTCACACTTTCTGCTCTCATTCTCTCTTACTGGCTGTAGGATTTTAGGAAGCGCTATGGAGTAAATTATGTTCTCTTCTTTCCCCCCAAACACATGTTAAAGCCCTAAATCCTAATATGATGCTATTTGAGTATTTGGAGATGCAGCGTTTTGAAGGTAATTAGGTTTAGATGAGGTCATGAGGGTAGGACCTCATGAGGAGATTAGTTGCCTTACAAGGAAAGACACCTAAGAGCTCTCTATTTTTCCCCCTCCCTCTTTCCCTTTCTCCCTCTTCAAGGGAGAAACCTGATGGGACATGATTGGATCGTGGGAGTGGATTCCCTCATGCTATTCTTGTGATAGTGACAGAGTTCTCACAAGATCTGATGGTTTAAAGTGTGACACTTCCTCCCTCTTTCTCTCTTTCTTGCAGCCATGAGAAGATGTGCCTTGCTTCCCCTTCACCTTCCACCACAATTGTAAGTTTCCTGAGGTCTCCTCAGCCATGCAGAACTGTGAACCAAACCTCTTTCCTTTATAAATTACTCAGTCTCAGGAAGTGTAGTGGTGTTAGAACAGACTAATATAGCAGCCCAAAGGGAGCATCCTCAACCAGACACCAACCCTGTTGTCACCTTGACCTTGGACTTCCATTCTCTACAATTCTGATAAATACATTCTGTGGTTTAAGCTACTCAGTCGTTTGGTATTTTGTCATGGCAGCTTTAATAAACTATTAGGGGTGGTAGCTCTGTTAAAATTCCTTCATCTAATCACTTTTAAAAGTACCGTCAGTCTTCACACTGCTGAGAAGATTCAAACTACCATCACAAGGGACACAGCTTTGGCCTTCTCACCATGTTTTCAAAACTTGCGAGACTTCGCTTGAGACAGTTTTCATCTTTCAAGCAATTTGTGTGTTTTGTATAAGTTATTAAATTTATGTTTTTTAAATAGTTTGTAATACTTCCTTATTATTGTCCAATGTTTGTAAAACATTGCTGTATCTGTGTTCTCTCACATTTTTGGTCATTCTTGCTAGAGATTTATTTGTATTGATCTTTTTTAAAAAATAGCTTTGGTATTCACCGATTTTTCTTTCCTTTTCTTTTTCTTTCTTCTTCCTCTTTTTTTTTTTTGATGGTGTCTCTCTCTGACACTCAGGCTAAAGTGCAGTGGCACGATCATAGCTAGCGGAAGCCTCAACCTCTCAGGCTCAAGTAGTCCTCCCACTTCAGTCTCCACCATAGCTGGGACTACAGGTGCACTCCACAAGCCTGGCTAATTCATTTTATTTTTTGTAGAGACTATCTTGATACGTTGCCAGGCTCTTGATCTGCTGGACTCAAGCAATCTTCCTGCCTTGGCCTCCTAAAGTGCTGGGATTACAGGTGTGAGCCACAGCACCTAGCCTGATTTGTCTTTATTGTTTTAAATGTTTTGTTAATTTCTTCCACTTTTGCTCTTCCCTTGACTACTTTATTTCTCCTGCTTGTTTTGGATTTAGTTGATATTCACCTTCTATAGTTTAAGGTGTAAGCTTAGGTCATTGATTTCAAATTTCTGTCTTTCTAATATAAATATTTAGCTGGAGACTACAAATATAGATATATTGTGTTTTTATTTTCATTCAGTTAAAAATATTTTCTAATTTCCTTTTCGCTTTTTCTTTAGTCTGAGGATTATTTATAAATGTAGTACTAAATATTTTACAAGATATATTTCTGTTATTGCTTTATAGCTTGTTTGTATCAAAATTTGTGTGATTTCAATCTGTTTAAATTTATTTAGATTATTGTATGATCTAGAATATCAGCTATCTTGGTAAATATATAACATGTACTTGAAAAAATGTATATTATAATTTTGTTTCTTGCAGTGCTCTATAAATATCAATTAGTTCAATTTGATTAATAGTGTTGTTCAAGCCTTTTAAATCTTTATTACATTTTAATGTACTTGCTACATTTCATACAGAGAGAAAAATGTCAAGATATCTTAATCTAATTATTGATTTTTTAATTTCTCTTTTCTGTTTTGTCAGTTTTTTTCTCCATGTATTTTGAAGTCTTTTTAAGAGTTATGTCTTTTTGATAAATTACTCTTTGTATTATAGAATGCCCTTCCGTTTTTATTCCTGGCATTATTCCTGTCTCTAAAACCTACTTTGTCTCTTATTCATATACTCATTTTATTTTTCTTTTGTTTAGTGTTTGCATGGTATACTTTTTCCCATTGGTTTTATTTTTAAACTTCCACTAATTGTATTTTGTACAAAAAATTTTTGTAGATTATTTGAAGTTTTTTCATAGGATTTTATGTGCTTGGTTCTTGGCTTTTGAATTTAACAGTCTCTCCTTTTTAATTGGAGTGTTTGTAACATTTATATTTAATTATCAGATTTAAATTAATCATCTTTTATATTTCTATTTATCTTATAAGTCTTTTACTTTCCTCTCTCTCCTTTTGCCTTATTTTGGTTTATTATTTTTACTGCATTAAATCTTTAGTGGTGGCTTCTTAGATATACTTTTTTTAGTGTCTGTGCTATATTTTACCATATACAATTACAACTTAATATAGTCTACCTTAAAAATATTATAAAATTTTACTTTTAGTTTACAAATATAGTTCTAAATGTTTTACAAGATATATTTCTTTTATTGCTTTACAGTTTATTTCTTTATATCAAAATTTGTGTGATTTTAATCTGTTTAAATTTATTGAGATTATTGTATGGTCTAAATATCAACTATCTTGGTAAGTATATAATGTGAACTTGAAAAAAATGCATATTATGATTTTGTTTGGTGCAGTGCTCTATAAATATCAATTATATTATATGATAACATTATATTTCCATTTATCCTTTGATCTTTGTGCTTTGGTCATGAACTTTACTGTAAATATTTCATAGACTAGTGAATTATTATATTTGCCCTAGACTGCAAATTTCCTTTTGAAACCATTACATTTGACAAAAATGTTTTCTACGTTTACTTATGTATTCTTCATTCCTATTATTTTCTACTAATGTTTTAAGGTAGAATAATTCATTCATAATTTTCTTCTGCTTGAATATGTTAACATCATTTAACATTTTCTGTCGTTCAGGTCAGATGACAACGCATTGCCTCCATTTTAGTGTCTCTCAGCATAATATCAGCAGCCTTTTAAAACTATTTGGGAATGAGGGTTAAAATGGTAAGTTCAGAGAAATTTTTGAAATTTGTTTTATTCTCATTCAGAACTGCAATGATACATCTAACGTCCCATAATTAACAGAGTACTGTAGGAGAACTCTGTGAATTTTGTTATTGCTTGTACTCTTACGTAATCTCCCGTTATGTTTTTAAGATGTTGTCTTCTAAAATTTTCCCTTAAATAGTTTGATGATAATTTTACCATGCTGTGTTTTTATGTTTCATCTGCTAGGGACTGATTAAAGTTCTTGGATTTGTTAGTTCATAGTTTTTAGTAATATTACAAATATTTTGACCATTATGACTTCAAATGTTTATGTCCCATGCCCCTCTCTTCTGTAACTTCATTTACATGTATGGTTAGATTTCTTGGTAGTATATCAAAGATTACTGATGATCTGTTCATTTTTTTCTAGTCTCTTGCTTGCCTGTTCCTCATTTAGGATATTTTTTATTACTATGTGCCTTGTGCTGTGCCAAATAAGCCATTAATTATATCTAGTGTATTTATTGTTCATTTCAAATGGCGTAATTTTAATCTCTAGAAGTTAACTTTTGGACTTTTTCCATTTCCATTTCTCTTTTGACATGCTCGTTTTCCTATTTCTTCTTGAACCTGTGGAATATAATTATAAACTATTTCAACCTCTTTGTTTACTAATTTTTTTGTGATTTCTGACATTTTTTGATCATCTGTTTCTGTTGACTGGCTACTCTCATTTCGAGTCCTGTTTCTACTTCTTTGAAAGTCTAGTCATTTTGTATTAAATGACAGACAATGTGAATTTTATACTGTTGTGCTGTGCATTTTGTTTTAAACTTTAAAGGAACGTTAGCATTTGTTTTGGCATGTAGTTCAGTTACCGGAAATCAGCTTCCTTCTACTGAAACTTCCATTTGAGCTTTGTGAGGTGAGTTCAGAGAAATCTCTATTCTAGGGTTAATTTAGCCCCACTTCTTAGGCCTTTCAGGGCTCCACTGAATGCCACTGGTATGGCATAGTGCCTCTACTCCGACTTATGGAAACATTAAATATACCTAACCCTTTGTGATCTCTGTACGTTTTTGGCTTTTTCCTTCCCAGTGGTACTTTTCCTGGTATGAATAGATCATTATCCTCCCTGAAACTTGCGGGGACCTCTTTGAATATTGCCAGTGCCCCCTCTACGAAGCTTTTTTCTCTGCTTTTCTCTAGCCTGTAAACTGTAGCCATTTCTTCTTCACCGCTCATTGATCTCTAAATGTTCAACTCAGTAAGACAATCTGGATTAACCTGAGTTCTGGCAACTACTTCTAAGAAGTCCTTTGTGTCACCTTATTTGTGTCTTTACTCTCAAGCCTGGTACTGCCTATTGTACAAGGTCTGAACACTATTATTCCATATATTTTATTTGGATTTTTAATTGTTTAAGTCAGTAGAGCAAATCTGTTACCTGATACTCCACCATGGCTCAATTTTGCCTGTGGGTAATTTGATAACAATAAATTTGGTAACAAATTATATTTCTTGTATACAGAGCTATCCCAATATTCTATTTCTTCTTG
The DNA here is from genome assembly GCF_000951035.1 of Colobus angolensis palliatus. NCBI lineage: Eukaryota > Metazoa > Chordata > Mammalia > Primates > Cercopithecidae > Colobus > Colobus angolensis. The sequence continues at coordinate 27,316,495 of NW_012118487.1, read as the reverse complement.
TCTCTGTTTTCATAAGTTTATTTTCATAGTTGCCATATTTGTTTAGTTTTCTTACTTTTTTTGTTTCAAAATCTATTATGTATGTAATGAATACTTTTGTTTCCTGTTATTTTAAAAATCACACTTTCTCTTTTCCCAAAATCTTAATCAGTATAGTTATGGGTTTATTAATTTAATTAAGCTTTTTGAAAAGACACTTGACATTGTTACATTTCTCTATTGTCTTACTTTCATTTCATTGTTTTATTTTGTGTTTACTTTGTTTTTCTTTATTTAGCTTTCTGGCTGGAAATGTGTTGATTTAGACATTTTCAAAAGTTTTACTTAAAGCATTTAAGGCTTGGAATTTATTGTTAAACATCAGCTTCACAGCATTCCCATACATGTTGATATCTGTTTGATACTTTATTTTTATTTTTTTTTTGTTATTTATTTATTTTTTCGAGATGGAGTCTTGCTTTGTCACTCAGGCTGGAGTGTGGTGGCATGATCTCGACTCACTGCAACCTCCTCCTCTGGGGTTCAAGTGATTCTTCTGCCTCAGCCTTCCACATAGCTGGGTTTACAGGCACTTGCCACCACACCCAGCTAATTTTTGTATTTTTTTAGTAGAGATGGGTTTTCACCATGTTCTCCAGGCTGGTCTCAAACTCCTGACCTCAGGTGATCCACCTGCCTTGGCCTCCCAAATTGCTGGGATTACAAGTGTGAGTCACTGTGCCCAACCTGTTGTTATGTTACCCTACAACGTAAACTCTGTGACCATTCAAGAACATTATGACTCTGTAGTATATGTGACTTTCTACCTCATATGGTTGGAAGGGATACTCTTTCAAGTTTTCTACATTTTAGATGGAAGTGGAACATTATATAATTTTCATCTTTTTAAGTTAGCTGAACCCTACATTAAAACTGTATATATTGTTCCTGTTGTAAACATAAATAAACATTGTTCCTCTTGTAATTGTATGTTGTAAACATACCATTTACCCCAGAAAGAATAGTCCTCCTGTGATTATGTAGTATTTCTTAAATCTCAATTTGGTCAGAGTATTTGGTAATGTTTGTCTATATATATTTTTATTTGTTTTTCGAGTTATATTTATTGCTCAGAGAAGGTATATGTAAAATGTCTAAACATATTTATGGACATGTCTCCTTCTTCCTTTAATTCTTTCCATTTTATATTTTTTCTTGTAGTTTGAAGCTCTGTTATTGGACACATACACAATCAGGTTTGTTAAGTCTTCACGATGAACTGAACTTTAATTGCTATAAGGTGCTCCTCTTATCGCAGGTAGTATTTTAACATAATTTTTCTGTGATTAATGTGGTCACTGCAGCTATCATGTGTCTATTACTGGCATGGTATAACAACTCTAAATGTGTATTTTTGTCCTATGTGTATTTTTATTATATAATGCATTTTTAGGTGACCATTACTTGGGTCTTGCTTTTTTATTTATTCTGATATCATCTGCATTTTAGTTGGTATACTCTGTCTAATAATATTTAATGTAATTTTCAAACTTTTGGATTGAAGTCTCCAAGTTTGCTATGTATTTTTCTGTTAGCCTTTTCTGATTTCAGTTCCATTGCTCTCCCCTTCTCTCTTAAGTTAGGTTATCTTAAACATTGCTTTTAATCTATCTGTTGGATATTTAGATATACTTTTTTTGCCATGTAATTAAAAATATTTGTTCTAGTGATTTCTGTATGCATACTTACTTTTCACAGTCTAACTAGAGTTGGCTTTATACTACTTCATGCAAAAAAAAATAAATGTTGAACAACAGAGGTAAGTTTATACTCATCCTTTATGAAACGCTGCATTTACTATAGTTATGTTCTTAGAGTACAAATCTGCTGAAAATAAATTATTTCAGTATTGCTGTATCAGTAAATCTCTTTAATTTCCTTCTATTCTGGAAGGTTATTTCATTGGATGTTGGATTGACAAAGTTTTCTTCTTGCTGTTTTCACTCAGCACTTTAAAGTAATTGTTGCAAGTCTCTGTCCTCTATTATTTGTGATGAGAAGTCAGTTGTTATTGAAATTTAATTTACCTATTGAATATCTGACACCCTTATAAAAATTGTCTGAGTTGCTCTGTCTCCGACATTCCTAGATATATCGCACATGTTTTGTTATTGTTATAGTTTACATCAGTCAGGTTTCTGTCAGAGAGGAAAAGTCAGCAGGAGCTATTCAGAGATTTGGTACGATATTGTTGGTATGATATCTTTACGTTCTGGCTGCTTTCCCAATTTTCTCATCATCTTTCATTTGTGGCAGTCTGATTATTGTGTGCTTAACTGAGTTTTGGGGATATTTTTTCTTGTTTTACTTGTATTTTTTTTTTCATATTTTCTGTATAATGATAGTGTAATTTCTTGGATTTTTGAATTTATACCTTTCACTAAATTTCAGAAATTTTTTATTGCTTTCTCAAATAATGCCCTTTAATCTCTCTCTTCTGTTCTGAGAACTCAACTACCCATATGTAAAATATTCTGATATTGTTCCAGAATGCCTTGAGAATTTTTTCATTTATTTTTTTTTGTTTTTATTTCTGCGTATTAGTTTGAATAATCTCTGTAAGCCTATCTTCAAGCTCACTAAATTATTCTTTCTCTAGTAGGCTATAAAGCCTGTTATCTGTGGTTTTTAAAGTGTAAATATTGCATTTTTAACTCAATGTTCAACTGTAATTTCCATTTGATTCTAGGGGTTTTGTCTTTTCATTTCTTATCATAGTTTCCTTAGCGAGTTTCAGCATAATTTTAATAGCTGACTCAAAGTTATTATTTGCTAATGCCAAAATCTTGGTCATCATGAGGTTGTTTATCGTATTTTGGTTCAAGTTTTGAGACCCTTACAAGAGTCATCTGCGTTGTTCAGTCTGCAGTATTTTTAGACATATTGTATACAATTTGTGATCCTTGTGGTGATATCAGGCTTCTATTAGAGAGCAGAGTTGTAGGAGTTATTCTGAGATTTAGTACAAGAAATTGGTTTATGTGGTTGTGGGAATTGACTACACAAGTCGGATAGTCTGAGAGTATGAGCAAGATGAAAGTCGAGGGGGATAGGGCAAAGCTGGTGTTCCCAGGCATGATTTCTCTTCTTTTTTGAGGAAGCCTCATCCTGCTTTAAATCCTTTTAACTGATTGAATCAGGCCCACCTAGATTACACAGTGTGATCTTCCTTACTTAAAATTTGAGGCTTTGATTACATCTGTAGAATACATTCAATCAACACCTCGATTAGCGTTTGAATTTTGATTGAATATCTAGGGACTGTAGAGCAACCAGGTAGACATACCCAAAAACCATCACAATTCTTTTGTCCTTTTTTCAGGATTTTAGTTATTATTTTTGGAAGGGTATGTCTGATAGGAGAAACTTAATTATCACTGAAGATCAAACTCTTTAATTACTTTTTAGTTTCACTTTTCTTTCTGATGTGTTAGCTTTCTTGGCTTTCCTTAGTTTTCCGTAGGCTCTTATCCTGATTGTGCTCTTTCCAAATTCATCTACATTTTGTGATTATTTTATTTTTTGTTTCTTATTTGTACTAAGCTCTTTTAGCTTTGTTTTTATCTCACTCTCTTTTTAAAAATTTCCCTATTTTCTCTCTTTGTTTTATGTCTCTGAATTTTTATTTCTGTTTTGTGTTGTTGATTCATAAGTCAATTTAATTCATTTAGTTCTTTTAATTTACTAGAAAATAGCTACACAAAATATATCTACCACATTTGGTAGCATTTTCATATGAGGTAGCTTGTCTGCTTTTTGCTTCTTTTCACATTTTCCTTTTCTATGTGGTGGCTTTTAAAAAATGCAACCTCAGATGCACAAAATTGGATTATTTATAATACTGTGTTCATAACCCATTTTTAAAATTAGTTTTTGCATGGGTCATTTTTGTCCAGTTAGTTAAGAACTTAAATTTAATAATATAAAATAGGCACCCAAAAGACCACATCTAAAAAGTGAGATAGAATATTGAAAGTAAGACATATCTTACCACTGCCAACCCATCTCTTGCTTCCTCTCAGCTTTAGATCAGGAGTTAGCAAATCACAACCTATAGGGTGGGCATCTGCTTTATAAATGAAGTTTATGTATGTACTGTCTGTGTCTGTATCCAGAGTTGCATAATTGCAGTGGAGACCATTTAGTCCACAAGCTAAATTAGTTACAATCAAGCCCTTTAAGGAAGTTCGGTGACCATGCATTAAAAAGCTTTATAATTTATGTGGTTTTAATGAATTTTTAACTCATTCCTAAATTGCATATGTATACTTCAGTTGTTTCCAACTTTATAAAATGAATAGCATTATATATTCTTTTGTGTAATATTTTCCCCATAATTACATTATAAAAATCTATTTATATTAATGTGAATTATTTAAATTCACTCATTATTACTAGTGTATATTCTGTTGTGTAAATATTTCACAATTTATTAATTTACTCTCCTTTTGAAGGTAATCAGACATTTTCTGGATTTTGGTGTTATGAAAATTTCTGTACTTTCACCTACTACATTGATTGTTAACTAATTCAACTGAAACTAGGATATATATTGAGTTTTTTTCTCCTTTTTAGTAAATATATTATTTTCAGTATTACAAAATGCAACAACTTCAGAGAAATGTTCTTACATTTAATATTCAAGTGACTACAGTTTCAATGTTAATGTATAATGATCTGTAAACACAAAAATGTTTAAACAATTGATTTCTATTAAGGCCTTTATAAACCTATTCATTTTGTGAAAAATTTTATGAAAATTTATCTTTATTTTCTAAACTGGATCATATTAATTTAGTTTGTATATTTTCCAAAAAAAAATCCAGCTTGTGATTCTAACTCTAAAAAAATCCTGAAGTTCTTATGAAAAATTTCCATCTCAATACTTGGATTCACTATAGTCACATCTTTCTTCGTATTTACTTTGCAAAATGTAGAAAACTTTCATTTAGATTTAAATATTTATTAGAAAAGTTAATGGTTCATGATTGTTATGAGCACTGTAGAAATCAAAATATGGCAATTATTTGAGAAACAAAATATACATTTTTAAAACTCAAGTGAAGTTGATATCAAATATAGATTTAGAAGTTTCTCTTACTCAGTAGAAAATACTCCATTATTTGGAATGGGTAGAACACTATTTTGAAATCTGTTTTGTACTGTATGCAAGCATTTTCTCCTGATTAGTAATTTACACAAAGTATTGTAAAACATAAAAATTTTGTTGCTGTGCAAACAGGGTATCTGGTTATAATATATTTGAACAATTATATGCATATGCAATTTCCATTGTATATCTTTAAATAAAAATTAATTAGTCATAAAATGTAATAAAACATCATCTTTTCATTACTGAACTTTAGTTATTATGATTTTTGTGTATTAACTTAATGACCAGAAATAATTAAGTAAAACTAGTTAAATCCTACACATGATATGGATTATGCTATTTGGTTGATCATCCAAGATAAAAATCCCAACATTCATGAGAGTTATTTTCAGTTTTGTTAAATAACTAATATTTGGAAGCAATCGATTTGCCTTTCTTTGTCATATATGATGAAACTTCTAAAGAATTAACTCACATTTTAATAGCTGTGTTTTGATATACATCTGCTCATGAATGGCTGTAGCATATTATTTCTTATTATGATTTGAATATATGCTTGAATCTGCTGAACTAGACAATTCAGATCTTAAGTTCATTCATTGCATGGGCATGTGCTCAGGGAGGATACAAGTTATCTATATTACACCTACAGCATTGTACATTATACTTAAAATAATGCAAGTATAATTTAATCAATAGTGGTCCAGTATTTTCTGCTGATGGATCTCTTTTTCTCAAGCAAATCTACATTTTTGAAACTTAAAATGAATATTTTCTATTAGCTCTTATTATGAACTCTTCATCTGTTGCTTTAAGAGATTCTCTCCCACGGGGTATGGTCACAGCATGCCTGTAATCCCAGCTACTCAGGAGGCCAAGGCAGGAAAATGACTTGAGCCCAGGAGTTGCAAACCAGCCTGGACAACATAGCAAGACTCCATACGAAAAAGAAATTTTTTAAAAAAATACTCTCAATAAAATTTGGAATCTTTCTGGAATTTACTCTAGGGTGCTTTCAGGAATTTTTTACTCTCTGTGTTAGATATTTTTGAATCACAGTCATTTTTTCTGTTTTATTTACTCTGAAACATTTTTCACACTTAACACTTGTATCTTTCATTCAGGTCCTTAGAATGACTGTCAATATCTAGATTTATGTTTCATAATTGTCCAGGACTTCACCAAAGATTGCTACATCTCTTTCAGCAGCCTAACCAGAATATGTAATACTAATTATTACATATAATAATAACATATAATTAAAGACATAATTTTAGTTTTCTTTTGCTTTGGTTTACTTTTCTACCAATCCAATTTGAGTCTGGTCTTTTTCCTGATTTTCTAAACAAACCTCATTTTTAGATAAATATATTTTGGGAAATGAGTCCTTTAAATACATTTCTTAGACTTTGAATTCAAAATACTTTACTGATTTTTAAATATCAACCTCCAAAATGGAATAGTACCTATTTAATAAAAAGGAAACACTCATATATACCTCCAATGCTTTAAATTATCCCCTAAACACTGCTTTCAATGTATCCCACAACATTTGATAAGTTGTATTTTTATTTTCATTTAGTTTTAAGTATTTTAAAAATTTCTTGGTAGACTTCTTATAATCTGTGTTTTCTTTAGTAGTATGTGGTTTGATCTCCAAATATATGGAGATTTTCTAGCTATTATTCTGTTATTGATTTCTAATTTAATTCCATTGTGGTCTGAGGACATACTTTGTATGATTTCTATTCTTTCACTTCTTTTAAGGTATATTTTATGGCCCAGAATGTAGTCGTTCTTGGCAAGTGTTACATGTAATCATTAGAAATGTGCATTCTACTGCTGTTATTTGTGAAGTTGTTTATAAATATCAAGTAAATCAAGTTGATTAAAGAAGCAATTCAGGTCAACTATATTTTAATGACTTTCTGCCTGCTCGATGTATCAATTTCTGAAAGGGGGTTGTTGCATTCTCAAGTATAATCATGGATTTGTCTATTTCTTCTTGCTATTTCGTCAGTTTTTGCCTCAGATATTTTCACCTCTGTTGGTAGGTGCATACACGTTAAGAACGATGACGTCTCTTTGAAGAACTAACCCCGTTTTGATTATGTAACATCCTTGTTGATAATTTTCTGTTTTCTAAAATCTACTCTGCTTTGTCTAATATTAATATAGCTTCTCTAGCTTTTTGTTTTATTAATATTAGCATGGAATGTCTTCCTTTATTCCTTTACTTTTAACCTATTTGCAATTTGTATATTTAAGGGTTTTTTTTAGACAATGTAGAGTTAGATAATATTTTAAATCTAGTCTTCTACTCTATTTTTTAACTAATACAATTAGATCATTGATCTTTAAATTGATTATTGCTATTGTTACTTTAATATTTGCCATCTTTGAATTTTTTTTAATTGATTACACTTGCTCTTTTCTTCCTCTCTCTTTCTGGTTCTGGTTGTGCATTATTATGACTGCATATTATCTTCTCTTTTAGTATGTCAACTTTACTTCTATTATAACATTTTTTAGTGCTTACCCTAGAATTAGCAGTATACATGTCCAAAGCCCACTCACAAACAATATTTTAAGCTTCATGTGTAATTAAGGTATATTATCAGGGAGTAAATCCCAATTCATTTCTCACATTTCTTGTAATATTATTGTCATTCACTTTACTTATTTGTTTATATGACATAATGATATATTACTGATATTAATATTTCAACAGTTATTTGGATCAACAAAATATTAGAAAAATATTTTGTTTTACCTTTCTTTATTCCTTCTCTGATGCTCTTTCTTTAGTGAGTCTGAGTTAAGATCTGTATCGTTTTGTTTCCTCTGAAGATTTTCCAACTATTTTTTTTGCACAGCAAGACATTTGAGAAATTAAACTGGCAGTTAATTATCTGTTTTTTAAAGTTTGTGTGACAAGGACCATTTCTTGTTCACCTTGAAAAGTAATTTTGCTGTATGTAGAATTCTAAGTTGGTAGAGTTGCCCTCAATTATCTTATTTGCAATGCTTATAAAGAAAAGTGTAATGTAATTCTTTCCCTTGTTCTTCTGTATCTAAGGTTTTTTTCCTCTATTTGATTTAACATTTTTTATTTTCTCTGTTATTGTTTATTTATTCATTTTGCAATTTAAGCCTGATATACTATACACTGGTGTAGATTTTTTAGTAATTGCCCTGTTTGGTTTACTCTGAGTTCCAGCTATGGCTTGGTTTGACATTAACTTTGCAAAACTCACACCCATTATTACTTAAAATATTTCCTCTGCTTGTTTCTCTTTTCCTTTCTTTTTTTAGCTTTTATTTTTTATTATGAAGATGATACCTTTTGCAACTGTTCTACTGTCTTTGAATATTCTGTTCTATATTTTAAAATTTGTTTTTATTTTTGTGTTTCAACTTTAGTCATGTCTACTAATATTTCAAGGATACCAATTCAGTGGTGGTCAGTCTACTGATGAATATATCAAATACATTCTTCATCTCAGTTACAGGTTATTTTTGTTTGTTTTTGTAGCATCTCCCTGTGACTCTTTTGTGGAATTCCTACCTCTCTTGTTCTTGCAGGCTGTCTACATTTTCCATAGGGCATTAAATATTAAAATTAGTCATTTATATCCCCAATCTGATGACTTCAAAACCCTTGTTGTACCTGAGTCTGGTCCTATTGCTTTATTTTTCTCTTCAGGCTATGAATTTTCTTGTGTTTTAGCATGTTTTATAATTTTTTGTTGAAAGCTGAGTATGATGTATCTGGTAATGAGAACTAAGTTAAATAGCCCTCTGATGTGGGTTTTGTGTTACTCTGGCTAGGAGTTAGGCTATGTTTTATTTCTACTGTAGCAGTAGGTGTCAGAGGCCTTAATTTCTTCTTACATAGTTTTTTTTCTTCTTTATTGTCATTGGGTTTCCCTAAAAACTGATTTTTTAAAAATAAATTTTGCTTTTTGCAGCTCTTTCAGCTGTATCGGCAGCTGAAATGCTGCTATGATACTGGAGTTCTGTTCATGTGGTGATATGGTGGGATGGGAGAGAAGCGTTCTGTAATACTATGATAAATCTTTGTCTTTAGTAGCCCTGTGTTACCGGTCCTAATCTTCATAAGTATTTTTCAGTTATTTTTCCCCACCTTAGGTGAGAAAGTAAGGCTAGAGGGGTTGGAATTGGGTAAGGTTTCTCCAATGTCTTTGACCTTTTTGAGTGGGCCTTTGCCACAAAGACTGCTCGGGGTTTATTCAAAATGATTACTTTTCCCAAGAGTATTCTTGGCCCCTTTCATTGTGAAAAGAGGTGGGGTTGCTGGAGGAAAAGCCCATGGCAGATTAGAGGGAAAAACCTAAGATAGAGTTCTAGAAAATTCTCACTTTCACACTAGTCTATACTCTGCCTCCAGCAATGAGTCTTAGTTACCATTTAAGTGTTCCTACCAGTTTATAGCTTTAAAGGATTTTAATCCTGAAATTAATCTGATCTCAGAGGTGGGTCTCTGTATTCTCCTGGATCTCTATCTTGGTGGTGTTAGTTTGCCCTATGACTTAAATGTTCTGATAGCTCTCAGAAGAGTTACTGAGTTTCAGTTTGTTCAGTTTTTTCTTGGTTTAAGGACAAATGTGACAACTTCAAAGTTCCTTAGATGTCTGACTAAAACTGGAAGTCGCAACATCCATTATTTTTTTCTCCCCCTCCCTTTGATCAATTCATGACTCAGCTGTGGTTGAAATTCTACTCTTGGTCTTTGAATTTCGAAATTACAGTCAAACATAATATCATTAAAAGAACAGATCCAATCTGAGAGATTATGCCTATGACTGACTAAATACTCATAGGCAGTCACAGGAATGCATGTACTGCTACTCTGAGCTCTTTCTTACCATAAAATCAGCAGCTCAAAACAGGAATTAAAAAAAAAGAATATTGAAATTGCTAGACAGCTAACCTAAAGCCTAGACCTTTATTTATCAATTTATACTCTTATAAGCCATTCAGGGCTTATAATGAAAAAAATCTTGAGAAATTTTAATGTGAATCCCTCTACCATTTCTACCTTGACCAAGGATAAATTTTCATAATTATCTCTTGGATCGTAAGGCTTTTCATTTACTCTTTGTTGACTACATCACCATCTTTTGTAATTGCATTTTGATTTGCATTTATTTGCAATGTGCTATCTGTGGACCATTTAGGAGCAGACGCTGAATAATTTTTTATTGTTCTTATTCTAATGCATCTCATATATCAGAAAAATAAGTATGCCTTATTAATGTCCTTAAACGTAATGCATTTCTACAGAGCACTGCTTTTATGGCTTTGAGTTACTTTGATTTAGAGGATTTGAAATGAATTGCATATGATGTAACATATTTGAAAGTGTCTATGAAGGTAGAAAAGTTTCTGAATTAATTCACCTTAAATGTTAAAAATATTCTAGCTAATGAGAATGAACTTTTTGCCAGATAAACAGAAAAAAATATGGATATACCTTTTGCCAAAGGGTTAGAAAAATTAGAATCATTTAATTGCAAGTCCATGCATGTACAGCACATGACATATAATTGCTTAAGTATAGATTAATGCTGTAAATAAAATTCCATTATATAAATGAATAAATTTCTTTAACACCCTGTTATTGTACAATTCATTTTGGCGTAAGATGATACTAGAGAATATTTTCAAATGAAGCTCCATATTTCTAAACTATTAATAAAAATAAAACCTCAAAATGTTGCTTGTGATGAAATTTCAAATATTTGGAAAGTTTGTTAAGTTACCTTGTTCTGTCTAGTTGTTAAAACTATGTTCTTTGATTATAGATGTATAGAATTCTTTAACATTATTTTTAAAAATTCATTTCAATTTACTCATATATAGTAAATTTGTATGTAGAAGAAAAACATCAAATAATTTTTCCATTAATTTTATCTTATTCAGGTTGAACCCATTGTATTTTTGCATATTAATTGACTAAATATATTTGTAACTTGTAGCTCTTTTATTTTTACTGCTAATAATAAAAATAATTAATATGTTAGATGCTTTGTATGTATTAAATCACTGAATCTCTCTGCAACTTTAGGAAATAGTTTATATTAAATCCATTTTATAGATGATAAAATTGAGTTAGACAAGTTAAGTAACTGCTCAAAGCTTTATATACACTAAATATCGGAATTTGGCTTTATCTCAGAACTCTTTGACTACAAGATACAGGAAATTAAGAACTATTATACTGTCTCTATTTCTAAATGTAATCAAATCCATACATTTTAAATATCTTAAGTGTCAATATCTGCCTTACATTAAAACAAACTACATCAGAGAAAGTTTGTTGTCTTTTAAAGTCTTAGTTGGAAAAAAACTTAACTATGTACATACATATTTAAAACTATCTAGAATATGTTATCAACAATAGAAAATCAAGTGAAGTAATCACTGCTATGTTCCGAATATTTGTGCCCTTTTCAGACTTTTATGTTGCAATCTTAACCTTAAGATAATGGCATTAAGAGGTAAGTCCTATGGGAGGTGACACACTGATGGGGACATCCCATTAAGTAACCAATGGGATGAATGCATTATTAAAGAGACTAAGGGAGCTCATTTGCCATTTCTGCAGTGTGAGGATGCAGCAACAAGGTGCCAACTATGAAGCAAAGAGCGCTCACCAGACAATGAATCTACCGACACCTTGATCTCAGACTCCTCAGCTTCTCAAACACTGTGTGCTATAAATTTCTGTCGTTTATAAAGTACTCAGTCTATAGCATTCGTTATAGCAACACAAATGGACTTGAAATATTCGATTACAACAATTACAGTTGTTTTCTTTTCTTTGTCTTTTTTATGTTTTGAGGGTGTATGCATAACAAAGTTTATATAGCGTAAACCAAAAATAAAATTCTAAGCCCCTCCACCAACTGATGGACCCTCCCCTTGGCCAAGGGCTTTCCAAGTTAACCTGAAAAACCGGTTCAGGCCATGATGGGTCTACCCTAGTCCCTTTGGAATTCAGGCACAACTGACCAGCATTAACGTCAAAACAGAGACCTTAAGACTGATAGAATAGACTCTTTACGTCTGATGGGGAAAATGTATAATCTATTCTCTCTGAAGCCTGCTACATAGAGGCTTCATCTGCATAACAAGAATCTTCGTCTCCATAACCTCTTATCTTAACCTGGACTCTCCCTTCTATTGATTCCGGGTCTTTAGGTAAAAACCCTTTCAAACAATTGCCAATTAGAAAATATTTGTATCCACACATAGCCTGGAAGTCCCCACTTCTAGTTCTCCTGCCTTTCTGGACCAGACTGATGTACATCTTACATGTGTTGATTGATGTCTTCTGTCTCCCTAAAATGTGTAAAACCAAGCTGTAGCCTGACCATCTTGGGCACACACTCTCATGATCTCCTAGGGCTATGTCATGGGCCAATCCTTTTTAAATGAGGGACTGGTTTCATGGAAGACAATTTTCCCACAGACTGTGGGGGTGAAAATGGTTTCGGGATGATTCAAGCACACTACATTTATTGTGTGCTTTATTTCGATTATTACTAAATTGTAATATATAATGAAATAATTATATAACTCACCGTAATGTAAATTCAGTGGGAGTCTTGAACTTGTTTAACTGCAACTAGATAGTCCTGTAACTGATCACTGGGTTCACCTTGCCTGCTTCTTAGACAGAGTCAATTTCTCAAGACAGAAGAATTGCAATAGACAAAGAGTAATTCACTCAGAGCGGCTGTGCGGGAGACTGGAGTTTTATTATTACTCAAATCAGTCTATCTAAGCATTTGGGGAGCAGATTTTTTTAAGGACAACTTCGTGGGTGGGGGGAAGCCAGTGAAGCAGGAGTGCTGATTGGTCAGGGATGAAATTCTAAGGAGTGGAAGCTGTCTTCTTGTACTGACTCAGTTCCTGGGTAGAGGCCTCAACATCAGATGAGCCAGTTTATCGATCTGGGTGGTCCCAGCTGATCCACCAAATGCAGAGTCTACAAAATGTCTCAAGCATTGAGACATTTTGCATCTTAGGAGCAGTTCAGGGAGGGTCAGAATCTTATATCCTCCAGCTGCATGACTGCAAAACCATAATTTCTAAATTTGTTGCCAGTGTTAGTCCTGCAAGGACAATCTAGTCCCCAGGCAAGATTTCAGAAAGGGCTGTTATCTTCTTTGTTTTAAATGATAAACTAGGTTTCTCCCAAAGTTAGTTCAGCCTATGCCCAGGAATGAACAAGGACGGCTTAGAGGTTAGAAGCAAGATGCAGTCAATTAAGTTAGATCTCTTTCACTGTCTCAGTCATAATTTTGCGAAGTCCATTTCAATCCCATCTGGGGGTGATGAAAGACAGTGACAGATCATCAGGCCTTAGAGTCTCATAAGGAGCACGCAACCTAGATCCTTTACATGCACAGTTCACAATGGGACTTGGGCTCCTGTGAGAATCTAATGCTGCCACTGATCTGACAAGGAGGCAGTGCTCAGGCAGTAATGTGAGTGATGTGGAGAGGCTGTAAATACAGATGAAGCTTCCTTTGCTTGCCTGCCCCTCACCTCCTGCTGTGTGGCTCAGTTCCTGATAGGCCATGGACCAATACTGGTTCATGGACCAAGGGTTGGGGACCCCTGTTATAGGTTACTGGCCACTCATATTTGACTCAGAATAAATATCTTCAAATATTTTACAGAGCTTCACTATCTTTGTCATCAATAATAAAAACCATGGGATTTTTGAGTTAGGTAATATTCTAATTTGATATTCAATGTCTGTTAATCCATAGCTAGATAAGTTAGATATGTTTCTTATTGCCTTTGTGGCCCCGTGTTTTTAGTTTTTAAGGTGTTTTTAGATTTTATTTTTATTTTATTTTTCATCTTTAGGTAACAAATTAATTTTACTAAAACAATTTAACAATATTTATTTTATGTGAAAAAAATGTTCTCATCATGGTTAGGTTTAATATGTTGTATGATACAGTAAATAAGGTCATTCTATAGATATTATGGATAATATTTCAATTTGTTTTCATGTAAATAATACATGCATTCATACATATTTAGTGTTTGTGTGTGTGTAAACTTCATGTTTGAAGTGACATATTGATAACTGAACTTTTGAATCATCTTGTTATGCTACATATAGAATAATAAGGTATATAAGGGCAATAATGGTTCAAATAACACAGCATAATTGCATACGATTGAGCTCCATAGACATGACCTGAGAGAATGGTACTCTTGTAACAACCATACAATAGGCTAAGTGACTTTGAGAACATACAAAAAGTGAAATGACCATGAATTATATTGTCAGAAATGTTTCATTATCCTCGTAATGAAAGAGAATGGAATAGAATTTATAATGAGTGCAAAAACCAAAGCTCTTCATGTTCTTCTTTGTCATTAATATGAATGAGACATAATGAACAGCAAATTTGTCTTAGAAATACTGAGGTCACTGAAATAATTTCTGAAACATCATGCAGGTAAATGTTTGGTAGTTTTAACAAGTTGTGAAAGTTGCTAGTTATGAACTGACTAATATGATTTATTTTCTACTGAAATTTTCTTAATGATTATTCAATATATCATGTATCATTTTAGAAACCTGGTTGAAAACTCCAACTACCTTTATTAGTCCGTTTTCACGCTGCTGATTGACATACCTGAGACTGGGCAATTTACAAAAGAAAGAGGTTTAATTGGACTTACAGTTCCACGTGGCTGGGGAAGCCTCACAAACATGGCAGAAGGCCAGGAGGAGCAAGTCACATTGTACGTGGATCACAGCAGACAAAGAGAAAATGAGAGCCAAGCAAACCAGTTTTCCTGTATCAAACCATCAGATCTCATAGAGACTTATTAACTACCATGAAAACAGTACGGAAGAAACCCAGCCCCATGATTCAGTCACCTCCCGCTGGCTCCCTCCCACAACACATGGGAATTATAGGAGCTACAAGATGAGATTTGGGTGGGCACACAGAGCCAAACCATATCGTTCTGCCCCAGCCCCTCCCAAATCTCATATCTTCACATTTCAAAACCAATCATGCTTTTCCAACAGTCCCCGAAAGTCTCAACTCATTTCAGCATTAACTCAAAAGTCCACAGTCTAAAGTCTCATCCTAGACAAGGCAAGTCCCTTCTGCATATACGCCTATAAAATCAAAAGCAAGTTAGTTATTTCCTAGATACAATGGGGGATACAGGCATTGGGTAAATACAGCCATTCCAAATGGGAAAAAATTTGCCAAAATAAAGGGGCTACAGGCCCCATGTAAGTCCAAAATCCAGTGGGACAGTCAAATCTTAAAGCTCCAAAATGATCTTTGACTCCATTTCTCACATTCAGGTCATGCTGATGCAAGAGGTAGGTTCCCATGGTCTTGGACAGCCCCACCCCTGTGGCTTCAAAGGGTGGAGCCTCCCTCCTGGCTGCTTTCACAGGCTGGCATTGAGCATCTGTGGCTTTTCCAGGAACAAAGTGCAAGCTGTCAGTGGATAAACCCATTCTGGGGTCTGGAGAATGGTGGCCCTCTTCTCACAGAACCACTAGGCAGTGCCCCAGTGGGGACTCTTCCGCACTGCTCTAGCTAAAGTACTCCATGAGCTTCCTGCCCCTGCAGCAAACTTCTTCTTGGGCATCCAGGCATTTCCATACATCCTCTGAAATCTAGGCAGAGGTTCCCAAACCTCAGTTTTTGACTTCTGTGCACTCACAGGCTCAACACCACATGGAAGCTGCCATGGCTTGGGGCTTGCACCCTCTGAAGCCACAGCCTGTTGGCCCCTTTCAGCCATGGCTGGAGCAGCTGAGTCGCAGGGCACTATGTCTCTAGGCTGCACACAGCACTGAGACCCTGGGCCTGGCCCATGAAACCATTTTCTCCTCGGCCTCTGGAGATGGGATTAGGGTGGGGACACAAAGCCTAACCATATCGTTACCCATTAAAATCCGTAAGTGTTTTTGAGCTTTTATTTCTTACTTGTATTTTGATTCCTACCAAAAATAACTGACCTTATTTTGGAAGAAATATACTTTCTAATCTAGCAAATGCTATTGGAGAACGTGTTCTATTTATGTTTCCAATTCCCATGACATCGTATCTCTAACTCTCTCTCTCTCTCTGTTAGGCTCTACTTCTATTTCTTTCTCTTTCTCTCCCTAATCTTGTTCTTTTTTTGTCAAGATGAGTATATATTTATACGATAATATTTCTTAAATATTAAAATGTAAAATCAACTTTAATAATCTTCATATACTCCTAATGGAAACTAACTTCAAAGCAGTAATCAACATGGCTTTATATTTTTATTCAAGATACTTATGTAAGGTTAGATTAAGTTGTTTGAACTTCAGCCAAAATAAATCACAGATATTGTGCTTTATTTTTCATGGTTTTAATTTAATGTTTATTATTTCTCTTAAATCTTAAAAATCCTGCCACAGTGTTCAGATCGAAATTGGGCTTTATGGTAGAATTCTCTAGTCTACATAGTAATAATGTAACATATTACTTTATCAATCATTTTCCTGAGTAGATATTTCATCAACTTTTCAGACATTATCCTTGAGATGCTTACTTAATGCCTACTTTGCTGCCAACCCCCCTTCCTATACCAGCGCAATGTCGATAAACAAATGTGTGAGTGCAGATGTTTTTATATTGCAGAAACTTACTGAGTATTTCAGCACACTGTCATATAACTGCATCTGAATTTGTATTTATATATCCTATCCAGGCTTCCAAAAGAATAAACAAAAAAGCTGTCAAATATCATGGACACATTCAATAAAGAATTATTTCACATCAGTGATAGGACCCTTTAAGGTAGCTGCCACCATGGTCATGGATGGTTTCATAGAACCCCTGCAATGCTGAAGAATCTTAGCTCTTGCATTAGTGGTCATCATGATGAAGTTGCCCAGTAGTTTTTTCTTGCCCCCTGTCCAGATAAAGCTGATTTATCAAGGTATGGGAAATGCAATAGAGAAAGTGATTAATTCACAGAGCCAGCTGAATAGAATACCAGAGTTTCATTTCTACACAAATTAGTCTCCCAGATAATTTGGGGTCTAAAGTTTTTTAATGGTAGCTTGGGTGAAGGGGTGGGAGTGGCTAGACATTGGATGCTTGCTACTGATTGGTTGGTGGTGCGATCATAGGAATGTGGGAAATGGTCCTCCTGTGTGCTGAATCTCTTCTGGGTGGAGCCACAGGAGCAGTTGGCAGGTCCAAGCAGAGCCATCAGTCATCAGACATAAAAACTGAGACGATATCTCAAAGGGCCAGTCTTAGGTTCTACATTGGAGATGTCATGCACAGGAGTAATTAGGGAATTTACAAATCTTGTGACCTCTGCAATAATGGCTGGAAGTTGTTTATTTTTACACATTGGCAGAATTCAGGCTTCTCTATCCTCCTAGCCTGGTGGTGTCTCATTAGCTTTACAAAGGTGATAGAGTTTGTGGGAAGGGCTTTAACATTTAAGCTATAAACTAAATGTCTCCCAAAGTCAGCTTAGCCCAACCCCAGGAATAATTAAGGATGGCGGGAAGGTCAAAGGCAAGATGGGGTTTGGTGAGATCAGATCTTCTTCACTGACATAATTTTCTGTTATAATTTTTGCAAAGGTGGTTTCAAAGATAACCCATAAAAAAGTACAGATTTTAGATAGTAGCATATGCTTAATTTTATTACTGATTCTTCTCTGGTTGTTCAGTAAATATCTTGTGGGACATTAATCAACCAATTTAAAAAGGCAAATCAATACTCTCAAATTGTCCTTGGATATTGGGAAGCAGAGTATATCCTTGAAAGCAAAATTACAAATAATGTCAGGACCCCCCCTCCCAGAAAAAAAAAAAAAAAACTTCTTACCCAAAAAAGAAAGTCCTGCAACACTCTCTTCCAAATGAGTAGTTGTTACTAGGTTATGCATCAGCCAGATCTTTCTGGAGAGGTAAAAGACCTCAGGCATCAGGAAAAGACAGGCTCCTGGGATCAATCATGAGTAAATTCTTTGCTGGCCTCTCATAAACATGGGCATGCCAATTACAACTTCATGTCTATAATCCAAGTCTAGATCCTAATGGACACTGAAAATGTCCATGAGAAGTTTTTCTTCCCAGAGGTGGAGCAGAGTCAAGACTCCTTCCTTCACCTACCTAGAGACATCTGCATAGTTGACTCTTCTTTTACTTCTTTTCTCTCTTCAGTAATTCACTTTATCTTAAGATAAATTAACCTAAGCACCTACCTGCCCCCGTCTGCCTTCCTCCTCCTCTCATTTAAAGAAAGGTATGAACACTAAGCCTTTTGAAAACCTCTTCAGAAAAACAGCCACAGATTTGTCTGTGACTTATGTTTTTTTCCTGGGATGTGGCCAAAAGCAGTTTAATAAACCTCCATGATGGAGACTTATGCCTCAGTCACTCATTTCCATTGTCAATCTTACTCTAAAAAGAAATTTGAAAGGCCAGTTAAATAAGAGGTATACATGCTTTTTCTTTTTTGCTTAGTTTTGCTAAATTTTTCTTTTCTTCCATCCTGATGCAAACTAACTTTGATACAAAGGATGTCAGTAACATTCTCTAACAGCTACAGAGCTAGTTTAGGGCAAGTTAGCTATAAAACCCTTTCCTAAACTCTCAGAAGAGAGACCTCTCTATAGTTCACATTTGGTGGAAGAAAATATAACCAGCAAGGAGTTCAACATCATTAGAGTAATGATAATTGTAAAACAATCATGCTGAGCCAGATAATCTTTACACACAGATGACAATAGATTCAAATGTTCTGTTAGAAGACAGAAACAACCTTAGAGGATCAAATGAATGCATTCAACTCATTTGCAAGCAGTGGGGATCGCTGAGATTAAAAGAAAAAAAATGAAAACAAAACAGAGCATTAGGAACACTGTCATTGGAAATAAGATGATTCCCTCTAAATATATAATTGCCTGAAATTTTGCCTAAAATTTAGAGCTTTTAACAATGCCAGTCCTTGAAAATATGGTTTAGAAAAAGAATCCTGTCTTTCATGTCTACCTGACAGGATCATTATGAATGACTTGAGAAAACATTAAATGATGAACATGATAAGGTGCTAAATAAACACTTCACCAATTGAATCAGAGGTTTACTAAAATCTCTAGTTGGACTCATTGCAAAAGATGCTGATACCTTATTGAAATACTACCTTTACTGTAAACACATATACCTATATTATGGCTGTTCCGGAATAACAAAAAAGCTAAGCTTAAAATAACACTATATACTGGAAAAAGTATTTGGCAAAGTTATCAGGAAACTAAGTTTTGCCACTGATTAGCTTGCTTCTTAATTTATTTTGTTTTAATTTCCTTAACTGCAAAGTGATTTTTACTATGCTCTCTCAGTGTTCTTCCAGCATTAAATTGTGATTCCTGGAGTGTCCCAATCACATCATAACAAATTTCACAAGTGTAGGAAGAGTTGATCTGAATAAACATAAGAATAGCATTAATTATTTGTGTTGATATCTAATGGTAATTATCAAAAAGATCCTTGGGGATTTGTTTGGTGGCTTTTCTTTAACCAAACAGTTCATTAACAAAATCGAGTCAATGCAATGAGTACTGATGAAAGTCAAGATATTTTTAAGACATAGATAGGACCTGTTTTGAAGATAAACTGAGTGATTGAAAACTATACAACACATACATCAAGTATGAAAGTAATCACTTAAATAAGTATAATCATTTTACACCTTATATCTTACTGCATTCTGGTAATTCCCTCTGATAATCTCCTGAGAAATATAGATGCTAAAGAGCTACAATAGAAACATATCTGGTCTATAATCTTGAAAGAAGTAGAACAAGAAAATTTAGGAAAATATTTGGAGAAGGTAAACTACTCTATTAAGAGAGCAACAGACTTGTCCTCAACTCCTTTCTCTCTCCCTTAGGTACAGAAATATGTGTCTTCGGGATGAAGTATTGTCTTTAGGTAGAAAGATTCTAGAAAAATACCAAGAACTTCCGTGGGTTTCTGGACAAGAAAAAAATACTAGCAAGAGATAGGCTTTGAGTAATTTACAATTTTCACCTCTGTAGCTGGCATCAGAGACAGATTCACTCAACATACATTCCAATCCCCTTATAGTTGCTTCCTTTTACTATAAAGACCAGGACAATTTATAGGCAGAATAATAGAAGTTCCTGGTTTTGCTTCCCTGAGGCAGTTGTTGAGTGGATAGTTTTATTATCTGGAAGTTGTTACTGGTCCTTTGCAAGCTTGCTTTACAGATGGATACACTTGATACTGTAGGGATGTTATGGGTATTGATCCTGGTAGTTTCACACTCTGAAGTTTGGCACAGATTCATGATGTCTGAACCAACTGGCAACTGCAGACTTCAGTACATTCCTTTATTGTAGTCTTATAGTAGTGTATGTATATGTGTGTATGTGTGTGTGTGTATGTGTGGTCTGGGGCAAGGATGCAGAGTAAGGGAGTCCTATAAAGGAGACAGAGAAAAATAATACAGAAATAAGCTAAGGGCATTCGTATTAAAACTATTTAGCTAAAACAGTGTGGTCTATTTAAGTATCACTGCAAAGGTTGTGAAATAGGATTGAAGTAGAAGATCTGTGGAAGTGAAACATTAGATCTGCTTAATTTGACCAATTAAAATGATTTTGAATGTTACAGTTCTAATTTTTAATATTTAAGTAGTGATGAATTATTAGTTGTCCCTAAATTTTCACCAATTTTTGTGGCACTTAAAAAAAAAATGGCCCTAGAAAAAGTCCATGCTATTTTAACACTTTTCCTCAAAAACAAGCAAATATTGGATTAATTTCTAAGTATTTTGTTCTTGCTGTGTTTTGCTGGTATGATTTCTTATAAAATATCAACATAGTGTACAAATTGTGTGGGTATGAGATTTTAAGCCTGGCTATAGAGAAACGTATGGATTAATGTTGTGAGGGGCATGCAAAAAGGGTATAAAAAAGTGAAAAAAAAGTTTGGCAGATGGAGCTGTAATGAGTCACTAGAGGTTAGAAACCATGAAGCAGAAGCTATTGGTACAGTTCTGTTAATTTCTCCAGAAGCCCTTAACAGTTCAAAAGTTAAAGGAGAAAGCAGATGGTGCAGTTTTGCTTGGTTCCGAAAAAAAGAGCAGGAAAGATAAGAAAAAGGAATAAAAAAGATGGATACTGTTATCCCTACAAAGCTGAAACCAAAATTTTCTCTAACTATGCTCCTTCTGAGGAGAAACATTTACTACATAAAACTACTCCTGCCCTAATATTTGAAAAAAAGTGTATATGATACCGATTTGGGTGAACAAAATTTGGCCTGAGATGACATCTCTAAAAGCTGAGATTTGCTTTTAAGTTTTGTAGGCGTGGGGCCAGTTTTGTGATAATCTTTCAGCTTTTGTTAAATTTTTGATTTTTTTTTTTTTAAAAACAAAACAAGGAATACTTACTGCTGAACTAATTGAACTTTCATTTAAAGAATCCATTTCCATTTCAGAAGACAACCCAGACTGTAGGTGTTGAAACAACTTTATTTCTCAGGGGGAATCTATGTGAGCAGCCTGGGGCTGAGACCAAGCCAAATTAGAACTGCGGAGAATGAAAATTGATGCTAAGCTTCAATATTCTTTTGGTTCAGAAAGGACATATTTTGATTTTGGTTTTAACTCCTTTGAGTTCCAAATGAAACATGAAAAATTCCTTCAAGTCGAAACAAAGAAATTTTATTTTATTGAATTCTAAGTTATAACATTTTGTCTCTGGGAAATTCAGAAAGTTAAAGCCATGTTTAAATCATTCAATTCTATGTGTGTAGGGAAGTGTGTTTGAAACACATGTGAATCTAAGTTTATTCTGTTGGGAATGCTGATTTTTGCTTAACTGCTTTTCAGCTTTACAACATGTGTAATTTTAACCTAGGAGTTAGCGTATGGATCCTGTGTAGGCCTGGTGGAGGACTTGTTTCTGATGAGTGGTTTTACATTTGTTTTGCTGGGAGCTTATAAAATGTCAATATTCAGGACCTGGTATTTAAGATAATTTTTCAAGTTAGGCATTCTGAGTTAGCAAAAAGTAGGGCATACATTTCAACTTCAAAGCCATGCATAGTATATCTCATGGTTACAAATTATCTAGACAGATTTTTTTTTTAACCTAAAAACCAGGTAGTGATAGAAAGCTTCTTTGCCTTCTTCTGCTGCTTGTTGGTGAGTTATTATTTTTTTTGATAGTTCGCTTTTTGACTAATTAGTAAGCCCTTTGAGGATTCCTTCATCACCTAAGGCTCTAAGATCAACCTTCAGCTCCCATGGGCTCAAATCTCATATCCTTCCTCCAATACGTGTTAAAACTCAGACCCTTTGGTGACTAGAACGGTATTCTTTATATCATTCTAGATTAGCCAGTGCATCCTCCTATCTGCTAACTGAACTGCTTTCTGTTTTTCTATATTCCTGACACCAAAGGTTTAATCTACTCTAACTTGATTTGAAGCTATGCATTTAAAACATGTTTAAATTGTATATAATATTTCTACATATTTGCCTGGGGAAGTGTTTCTGGCTGTTGAGTTAACAGGCTGCTGGAATCAGAAGTTTTTATTTGAGTATTAGTGAATATTTAAACTCTTAAAATAGTTTCTTCTACACTAATTAATCTATTTAAGTTCATTACTTCCTGGGAAAATGTTGATAATTGATGCTTTACAAGAAATATTCTAATTATTTTATATTTCCAAATTTCTTATTATAGAGTTACAGTATGTTGTTAAGTAATGAACAATATTAAGGTTTATTGAGTGCCTCACACGTTCTAGGCACTGTTGTATGCACCAGGGATACAGTGATAAACTAAACAGTGCTTTTCTCTGCCCTTCTTCAGTCTCCATTCTAGCAGGCAATTTATAATGCAAACAAATAAAATATAAAAAATGTAAAGAACTTCAAAACAATCCTTAGGCTATATTTTGCATTTTTGCACGTATCGAAGTAATAGTGGTTTAAGACATAAAGACAGAAAATTATCCCACAAAAATATACAGAAGTAGGCAGGCAAATGTGAGGGCAGGAGTTCAACTATAAATCAAGGACCAGACACTATTTCATCACCTGCCGTCTTCAACATGCTGGTGGTGGTGTTTATAATAACGTTAGTGTTGATGATATGGTTTAGCATGCTTATTGCCTTATACTGTTACAGTTTGAAGAAATTCAAGAGAGTGAAGTGTTTTAGCTCATAATCAGTGTTTAGAATGTGTATTATGTATTCCTGGAGAGTCTATCACTAATCATTTAGAAAATAACTAAATATATCTGACTTTAAAAATCCCATTTGACATTTATGTAACCTATTCTTAGGGAGTATATTGTTGTCCATTTGGATTTCATAATAGTTGGGTAGATTAGTAGCAGGATTCATTGCTCATCACTGTTTCCTCTCCTCTATATTTAATTTTAAGACAAATTATTAAAATACCTGACCTTCAGCACAGATGCAAGTGAGATGAGATAGTTCCCTTGACCCCTTCACGGAACTTTTAAAGGGGTGGCTTGCTTAGTCAATCCACAGTGCTCAAACCCCTTGAGAGGGGAGGATCACACAGGACCCAGGGCAAGGGCCTTTGGGCGCCGGCAGAAACAAACCCCATACCTGCCCACTACAGTGTCCAGGGTTGTCTGTGACCTCTGGAGCCCGAGAGGGCATGGATTACAGTGTGCTCGTTTAGCTTTGTCGTCTGTGGATGGCTTCAGTGTTAAATAGCTCAGTGCAGAGTTAGTGTGACAGCCTCTTGCTTTCACATCCAGTTCTTTGTCCGGTGTCTAGGAGGAATGAAGTCTGCAAATCAATTGCAGAGTGGTAAATGCGGAGGATTTTACTGAGCAGTGGAAGTGGCTCTCAGTGGGAAGGAGAGCTAGAAGGCAGATGGAGTGGGAAGATCATCTTCCCTGGAGTTTAGCTGTCCCCGGCCGAACTCTTCTCAGAAGTCCTGCTGTCAAGCCATCCCTCTGAAGTCAAGCTGCTTTTTTCTAACATCCGGCTGCTTCTCTTCTCTCTTTCTCTGCCTCTCGCTCTGCACTTCTGCCAGTGGGGCTTGGGGTTTTTATGGGTACAGAGTAGGGGGCAGGGCAGGCCAGGGTGGTTTTGTCAAAGGCAACATTCATGTGAGAAAACAGAAATGCATGTTCTTATTTACAGGTCCAGGCTTGAGGGTAGAGCCCTCACGAGAGACCTCACCATTTTCTACCTAGTATTTCCCTGTCATCTCTCTATATCACAAGTAAGTGAAGTGTTGTTTATATATTGATTCTAGACACATATCTAGAACAAGAAATAAGAACATTCTAAGTAAACATATGCATTGGGAATAAAACAATGAGAGGGTTTGAAGAAAAATGATTGTCAATCTGACAGGAGAAATTCAGGTCTTGAGATCTTTTAATACATGTATTTCCAGTGATACGGAGGTTTAATGCATGACCCTGCCAGAAGGCTGCTGATGTGTACTGGAAGGGTATTATCAATAAAATTATTTTTAAAAGTGATTTTCAAATTTTAAAATAATATAAAAATATAGAATAGTATATAAATTCATTTATTTCCCTTTCTTGTTTTTTTTCTTTTCTGTTTTCCAATTCAGTAATCATTATATTATTTAACTATTACATTGTCAGAGCAAAGTAGCAATATCAATATTTAATTATAAATATTAATCACCATATGTAATTTGAAAGTTTAACATTTCCTAAATATTAAGTATGTTTTGAAAATAACTTCTAAATAATTTATAGAAGGTTAAATAGAAGTGTAACTATAAAATATAAACTTCAACATGATTATCATTGCCGTATCACTTACTATCAGCAAAGTAGACAAAACGTCAATTTCATGTAAGTGAAAAATATTTATTCAGCCATACTATTTAAAGTAAAATGGCATGTAATTTTATTGTTATTCTTGGATATGAATTTGTAATTTGTGTCACAATCCAATCTGGATAATATTTTTTACTACTCTTCCAGTTGCTAAAAGTGTTCTTTTAACTCTACTCCACGAGTAATGATGAATTACTTATACTCTAATTCCAAATACTATTTTTTTATTCCTTCATCTTCAAACAATACTATCTTTTGCTTGATACTTCTGAGATCTCTAGAGTCATTATACAGAGATAAATATTTCAAAATAGAATTCATTATGTTACTTTTAATACCATCATGTTAATTTTTCATATAAGGAAGTCTTTACACTAGAAAAAAAGATATCCTTGTAATACACAATTTATTATTCTTTCTCCCTTTGAAAATTCTGAAATTAGAAGATAATGCACACTTTCTTGATACACAATTTTAATGTGTATTTCTGAAATGATACATTTTAAGATTTTATATATTTGTTAATATATAGAAATAATAGAATTTTATACTGAAACTATGGATGCTGTGTAACCTGCAGTGTATACTGGAACATAGGAATTTAACAACTCTGATACTATAGTTATTATAATCAGTATTCTAATCATCATTATTATTTTTATATTTTGAAAAATGTTGCCAAAGAACAGGGTATAGTAGATCACGTATAAGCTCTGGAGCCTTTATGAAAGAGGAGAATATAGTAAAAAAATCAATTAGAAAGAGGATGATAAAAGTAGACAGAAGTAGTTCTTACTAAAAACAGACATAGACAGTCAGACTCTGTATATCTAACTACCTATCTACTTATCTATTTATCTATCATTTTGGCACCAGATTTTTTTCAGTCTTTGAGGATGAAACATAGAAAGACTAGATTTTTTTTAATGTCTATAAGTTGGTACTGTAATTAGAGATATAAAAGATATAACAATAAGATTACCATTTAATTGTGTGAGGTAGACCTCCAGACCTATGCTCATTCATTCCTCCTGTCCTGATGCTGCCCCTACTCTTTTACATACAACTATACACAATCACAAACACACAGCCACACACACATGAACTGTTGGAGACACTTTTTATGGGATGATTTACCCATTTTCACTGCCTCCTTGTCCTCAGTCACCTTCCAGCTAAGAATAACCATGTAACACATTTCTGGAAAGTTTCTGTTTCCCAGGTGGAAATTACATTGTCATCTCTCACTTGGATTGTTTAATGGAAACTGAACTTACCTATTATACTGGGTGTCTCCAGTGCATATTCCACATTACAGCTATTTTTAAGTTCCTAATCTGATTCTGTCGGCCTAAATCAGAAAAGTGGCATTGTAAATAAATGAGCTGAATAACAATGGTAGATATATCAGAGGCAGAAAGAAAAGCATGCAGTTAATAATGAGAAATGAAGGATAATGAATGTGGATCAAAAAGGAGAGCAAAAAGTCAAGGGTACAAAAGGTTTTCTGATTTCAAACAACTGGCCAAATTGTGATTCTGTCAAATAAATTTGAGAATATAGGAGAATGAACAATTTGAGGAAAAGATAGTAAGTTACATAAATGGCTTCCAGAAAGAAGGGTGATGAAGATAGTGAATGCTCTCCACTGAGTATAGAAAAACAGAAGTAATTTGTGACATTAGCAAGAACATCATATAAGGAGTAACAAGGCAGAAGAGACTATGGCAAGCACTGCAGAGTAACAGGAGAGTGAAAATTGAAAATTATGAAGATTAAAATACTTTTAAAATTATTAGTTGCTAAAAATGTTGGATGCAGAAAGAGTATGGGACCGAGGCAAATATTTTTTATTGTGTTTTTCTTCATTTGTTTTTAAGAGGTGACAAATATGACTATTTTCAAATGTAGATGAGGACAAGATAGAAAAGGGGAAAAGGCATTGACACAGCAAAAAGACTGAGTAAAACATGTACAACTGTGAGAACATGATCCTAAAATAGGTGAGAGTCTAACATTTCCAGAACAGCAAAATCGGGGAAATGAGATTTGAACAGGAAAAGGCACATATTTCCAACAGCAAAAGGGGAAAAAATAAAATAGATGAGTATGTGTTACAGAAATACTGTAAATTTGTGCGAAGTAGCCCCTGGCCATAGCTCTATTTTCTCACGGAAGAAGAAAGAATTGTTGTTCTTAGTGAAGAATGAATAAACTGGATGTTCAGGAACTTGAAGATTTGAAAGACGGTGTGGACAATAGGGTACTGGTTGCAGAAACATGAATGGACTCCCTGTATCATTGAGAATCTTTTTGAGATTGCAAACTGTATTTTAAATAAATTGGTACCATATTTAATGGCATATTACTTTTTCTGTATATGCTTAGTAACCCAGAATTGGATGAAAATGACATAGATCAGGGCTACTAAAATATTTAACTTTGGAGAACCATTTAAAATACGGGGTTTTTTATAAAGAATTATCTGATCCAAGTCTTCATTCTTTTTGTGTTTACTTCACATTCTATATTTATCACTGAAGCATTTTTCACAGTGTATTAGACATATTTATTTATATCCTATCTGAGTTGATAATAATAAGGCCCTTTTACTCCTAGTGTCCAACACAGTGCTTTGCATTATCTGCTTACTACTGGTTAACAATCGACCAGCTGAAAGAAAGTACTCTTGAGATTTTTATCATGATTGCATCTGTTGAGGATTAATCTCTCAGGCCCCCACTGGGTTACAAAGGCAAAATCTGGAGTGAATTCATATGGTAGATTATAATGGAAGCATTTATATGCTGAACAGTAGATACTGTATTCATTGAGATAGCTAAAATATAAAGCTCTGCTGTTCAATATATTAGTCACTATTAAGAAGATGCTCCTGAACACTTGAAATACAGCCAGTTCAAATTAAGATGTGCTTTAAAAGTAAACTATAACCCAGCATTTAAAGAATCAGTATGCAGGAAAATCCCATATATGTATTTAATCTATCAATTGCCTGTTAAAATGAAAATATGTAGATATATTGAATTAAATAAAAAAGTCATCAAAAGTAATTTCTTTTAATGACTTTCTTTTAACTTTCTTTTTAATGTAGCTGCCAGAAAATTTGATATTATATATGTAGTTCTCATTTATGGCTCACATTATATTCCTATTTGATAGTGTTGATATAGAAAATAATACTGAACTAAAATTTATAGCTGTCTCTTTTATTAATATTCTTATTTTTAATAATAGTGTTAATTTTCTTTCTAATATCTTGGATAATCAAATTCCCAAGCGTTACTGAAGAATTTTCAGAGTTTCCATATTCCTCACATGACATCCCACATAACACATTCATTTTTTACACTAAATTCATTCAAATAATTGCTAGAATTATAATGAGTATCAGAGTCCAATTATTTAATTATATGCTGAATTAATATTATTCTCAAATTAATTTCCTATGTGTTTGATATAATTCAGTTTCAGCATTTTGTTCCTCTAAGTCATTGAATTTCTAATTACAATCTATAGGCAGGTTGAGATCACTTAGGAAAACATTTATTCCTGCCCAGAATGATAAGTATGATATCTTTTTAACATAATAATTTTTAAATATATTAAAGATAAATTTAAATAACTTAATATCATTTATTGATAATATCGATAATAAAATATACATTAATAAATTTTATTTATGAGAAGTAACAAGGGCAACATATATGAAAAGAAATATTTATATAACTGAACACCACCATAAATTACAGAAGACTCTACTTTCAGTAAGTAGTCTGCAATACTTTTCATAGATATTTACAATGTTAAAAAAATTCTATAAATTCATGTCATATAGATGAAAAAATGTTAGCTGTTTTATGAAAGAATGTATCATATTTGTTTCTATATATGTGTAAAAACTAGGAATTATGTTTAGTGTTGCTACCACTGCTATGAAAACTGATTTTATATATTGGAAACAATAATCTGAAACTTACTGCTAGAGTTTCATAATATATCTTAGACCCAACTTCCATCTCCCTTACACTTGCCATCTGTCTATAATGCTGTTAAGGCTTTCCAAAATGCTTTGACACCATGAAAGAAACCGTAAGCAGGCAACAGAAACAATTCATGAAGACACTTTTGAATACATAATTCAGACACATTCAAAGGAATTCTCATTTTCTTATATTTTTATACTTCTCATAATTTTTATAAGAAAGTATGTATACCACTGAAGATATTACTCAGTTTATATATCCTAAAAATTTTTCCAAGCTAAACAAATGACATGCACAATGAATTTTAATTTTACATTTATTTTTACCATAAGGAGTAGAGTTTTGCATAGAAATGTCGTCAACTTCGGTTAATAATGAGTTATTTAACAGCCTCAACACTGTTTACTGTTATTGAATATCAAGACTGTCACATGGATAATGATTTAGGTCTTCTCTTTTATACCAGTGGAAGCAGAGTGAAAGAATCTATCGCAACCAGAAATGTAAAGTTAATAGTGAGAAACAACCATAGAGAAAGGAATTATGGAAAAAATATAAATTTTCAAATACTTATCATAGTGACCATTTGTCTTAGTTGTAGCCATATGACATTTTTGACTACTTACCTTTATGTTTTGTATTTTTCATATTATGTATCTCATCTTCTCAAAGGTAAAGTCAGAAAACCATATTTTCATGACCTCCTTGCAGGAAAGCTAGGTTTCACCCATCACAAGCATTTCTGCAAGATGTAGCAGCTAATGCTCTGTAAAAGATAATTGAATTAAATGGAGCCTCAGCCACTGGCCACTTCACTTCCAAGTGTTTTTAACTCAACCTTAGCAATTATATTCAATCCACCTATTTATGTCTTACAAAAATGTTTTACAATTTTTTTTTCTTTTTTTCTTTTTTTTTTAGATGGAGTCTTGCTCTGTCGCCAGGCTGGAGTACAGTGGCACCATCTCGGCTCACTGCAAGCTCCGTCTCCCGGGTTCATGCCATTCTCCTGCCTCAGCCTCCCGAGTAGCTGGGACTACAGGCGCCCACCAACACACCCAGCTAATTTTTTGTATTTTTACTAGAGATGGGATTTCACCTTGTTAGCAAGGATGGTCTCGATCTCCTGACCTCGTGATCTGCCTGCCTCAGCCTCCCAAACTGTTGGGATTACAGGCATGAGCCACTGTGCCCAGCCTACAATTTTTAACGTACAAAGATTTATCATATTTATATTTTGCCATATAAATTTTGTCAAATGTGGTGCCTCTTTTGTTTCTTGTAGACTAAAATTTAGAAATGTGTATGTTACGGTAGAACTCAAAGAACACTACAGACATTTATCATAAGTGATCAGGAAAGCCAAGGTTCGTGCCAGAGGAAAGAACATCACACATAGTTTTATCTGGAAAATTCTTATTTAGTAGATTTCATTTAATATTTGTACAGAACAATTCAATTTAAAATACAATAAAAAGTCCTGCTGAAAAATATATTTTATTTTATATCCCAAATGAGACTAAACATTTTGCTAATTGATCTGTATTACCAATAGATTGCAATAGGAATTCAATAACTTGGAAGAACAAAATACTGACATTTGATATTATCAAATATGAGGGGAGCCATTTTGACAATAATTTGATTCTAAAAAATATTAAATAATTGAGTTATGACATTCTTATTTATAACAAATTTTAAATGTACAACAGGTAGGAATTAAGTGCTATTATGTGATATATCATGGAGAATTAGAATATTTTCAGTCACTCTTTTACATTGGATTATTAGAAAATTAGCACTATTATTGAAAAATGTTACTATTACCAAAAAATAGTGTAACCACAAATTCTACTTTGGTATTATTCCCCATATCAGCATAGTCCAATGGAAAACATAATGTGAGTCACATATGTGAGCCCAGTATGCAGTTTCCAGCTTTGTAGTATCCATATGAAAAAAACGTAAAATAAAGCAGATGATACTAACATTAGTAATACATTTTATTTAACCCAATATATCTAACCTATATGCCTTTAAAATTTAATCAATATAAAATGTTAGAAATTTTATGTTTTTTTTTTTTTTTTTGTACAAGGACTTCTAATTCCACGATTTATTTCACACAGCACACCACTATCTGGACAAGGCATATTTCAAGTTAAATAACATTACACAGCTAGTGTCCACTGTTTTAGATGGTGTAGCATTTGCCGTGGTAGACACATCCTCATAATCCAGACATATGTCCTTATTTTTGTGTATGGATTATTTAATTATGAAATTCCTGTAGCACAAAAGAATTTCTGGGAAAAAAAAAAAAAAAAAAAACCATGAAAGGGTTTAAGAAGGCTGGAGAGCTGAAAAGTAAGGGATGGCCTTTGTTCCCCACAGAATCGCTTGATTTTGATCTGAGGCCATGCTAATAAAGAATTAGCAGGCAGTTACTTTTGCAACAATCTGGGCTAAATAATGAGGCCTTCATGGAATTATGAAGAATCCTTTTCTCTCCAGTTGTGCATGGAACTCATTACTCTCTAGGACCCCAAAGAAGTGAAGCTATAGTAGTATCAAGGAGTTACCTTATTATTTAAAACCATGGAAAAAGTATTATCTTCACAAGGGCCAGAGAAACACCTTCATGATATAACAAAACAAAACAAAAACAGGAGCTGGAACAGAAAAGGAAGGGCAGGGCGGACCTATAGTCAAGACCGTAACTGACAGATTGGTTGAAGAGATACAGTCAGGAATTCAGTGTGACTTCAGATGAGAGGAAGGATGCGGCATTTTGATGTGACAGTCTGACAGATAGAAATCCCCCTAAGAAGAATGTGAGGAACATTAAGTACCTATATACTTATGCTGTATGTATTTGACACTAAATAGCAACTTTTTATATTACTCATATAATAACAGTAAATTGAGTATTGGGGAATGGTTTTATTTCAAGTACCAACATTAATGTATCTCCATTTCTGTAATTGATCTTATTTAAATACAGTAACAATGTATCCTGGAAGATAGTTTGATGTTGCTGAAGCAGTACTCATGTATAAAAGTATATGTAAACGAGTAACACCAAACTAAAGATAACATGGCACATGTATACATATGTAACAAACCTGCACGTTGTGCACATGTACCCTAGAACTTAAAGTATAATAAAAATAAATAAATTAATTAAATAAAATAATAAAAAAAAGAACACATTGACAGCAAAGGTAGAGAAGTGATAACAGTGGCACATTCAAGAGTTGTCTGTGTGAAAAGATGAGGTAGTGTGACCACAAGTATGAGATATTAAAACAAATGAAATCCTTATGTCAACAAGACAGCCAAGCTCTGGCTTGTGTACAAAAATTGATGGTGAAAGTCACAACCTGGCAGTATTTTTAATAATGAGGATTTATATTTTAAGTGAGGCTTTGAGAAAATATGAGTCAAAGAAAAGCATGAGAGACAGCATTACTTAATAGAAAAATAAGGTCCAAGTAAGATTCTGAACTGATTATTAATCAATGGACAACATTCTGTGAACTAGCAGCCACTACAAATCCTATAGACAGACGATTCCGTGCAAGAATATTCAAAACATGACTTATAATATTAACATCTTAAAGTGCTGGAGAACTGTTAATGGAAACAAATATAGACACTCCTTTAATATAATGTGTTGTCTTCTGGGTAATTAGTTCCACATTAAAATGATATGGTTTGAAAATCATTTTTCTATAGAAAGAGTACCAAAATGCTATTCCTGTCTTGATCCCAAGACATTCATGAATGTCAAAACCCATAATATTTAATAGAGAAAAGTATGTACAATGTGAAACATAAATATTTCTAGTCATAAAAAAGTAGTAACTTTAAGTAACTTATGTTTTCTTTAACTCAGTGAAAATTTCCTGCCTATATAGGCTATGAGTTAAGTTTTGTAAGGTAAACAATAGTGAATAAATTTGTGATTCTAGCTTCAAGGGCTTTGTTTCATATAGCATACAAATTAATATATCTCATCAATTGATTTATAAAAGCATATAAAAAACTAAAGTGTGGAAAATGGAGCATTTATATAAATCATAACAGGGCAAATCATTAGCTTTTGCTTCCTTTTTACCAGCCTGACTAGGTACTATCAAGCAAGCAGAGAGAAGTGAGGCTCCCTAGGATAACATAAGGATGATGCCTTCTGTCGATGGTTTGGAGCTGCAAGGTGGGGAAATGCAGCCAAAGCCGGAATGGCAAACAATCATCTTGTTTTGCTTTCCAACTAACTAGCACAAGTACTAACTTTATGGATAACTGTTATGGAGATAATTGTAGGCATAGCAAAAAATATTAATAACCAATTACCCCTGTACTATCTTCAGATTTGGACTCTGAAATAGTGATATTCTGCCTCTGCTGCAGTCTAGGGTTATAAGCACGTACTATCACAGAATGAGAGGAGGGAAAGTCAGAAATAGATAAAGAATTTCAGAACTGCAGGAAAAGAAACAAAAAGTCTTGTGATAAGAGAACTAATGGGATCATATTGTATTCATATAATACTACACTGTACTGTGAGTTTCAAGTTTTGCACAAATTTTGTGCAATTCATCCTTATTTTTTTCTCTATTAGAAAGTAAAATGAAACCTTCAAAAATTGTTGAAAGTTTTTAGGATTTAGACGAGTTTCCTTGGGGATGTTTTGCCAAGCATCTTTGGGAATACTGTTGGAAAAGCATTCATTAAACGACTTGAGAAAGTAAAGAACAGAACCTAATTTGTTCTTCTTTTTATCTCTTTTTTAAATAGTCCTCTAGAAACTGAAAGTATTAGTGATTTAATAGCTGGTCTTTCCTCTAAATTTAATCCTGTGATATATTTTTGTATATATTTTTGGGCACCCCATGTTAATTTATATTCCTGCTTATATAAGTGGTCTCAGCAAGTCGGTAAGTATAATTGGATGAGCACTGTATGGATCTCTCTAATTAGAATTTTCAGTAAGTTGCACAGGAACTGCTTCTACTCTGATATGCATGTGTAATTTCCACTAAAGTGAGCAAGCATAACTAAGGGCAGTGTTTTCCCCTTTGAACACTTTGAATTCTATGCACTCCAGATGCTACGGAAACTCCTATGACTATTCCCTTATTCAAACTGTTGATTTGTCATGGCAATATAATTCCTTGTGAAATCACTTTTGTTTGTTTAAATGAAGTTTTAGACCCCTCCAAAGTAATGTAAGTTCTGCTTATGGAGGCGTTAACTTTTCAGTGATGGAAGAAATATTTGTTAAGTGAAATGAAAATATTTGTCAAGGCCATGATGCTTCTAGTCTGATGATTCTGGACAGGATGCTGATACTAGCTGGCGGAAAGATATGAACATCTCTGCAGATTAAAATGCAAATTTTATTGCTGAAAACAGCAATACACAGAAAGGCCATAGAGCCTTTTAGCTTTTCTGACAGCAGCTTGCAGAACCAGTGCACTGAATCACTCAATATCTTTAAGTGTCTATCCTATTCTAGAACTCTAATAAACATCTGCTCATACTGTGCCCATGCCAAGTTCCAGTTTTAAGAATATACAAGCTTCAACATTAAATAACTGTTAGGCGAGCACTTTCTGTGAGTAGATTGTGGTTAAATATGCTCTTAATTAAAAAAAGAAGGTGAGGTAAAGTAAAAGGTGACATACTATAGAAAATCATATGGAGATCTTAAGCCTTGGAAATATAATTCTGATGATGTAAAAAAATTACAATTGGGACTTGATTGATTTATGCTGAATAAGAATGTTGTAGTGCATGTAACAAATGAAATATTTTAATTCTGAAAAGGAAACAAGAAATTGAGGGATTAATTCAACAAGCACGTATGAAGTGATGCTTGTTACCATGGCCCCCACTAGTTTGAGAGGATACAGAAAGAACAATGAAATAGTCTGCACTTCAAACACTTAAGAGTTTAGCAGGGATATACCCTCATAAACAACTAATTCCAGTAAAATATGATAATACTCCGTTTTAAGGGTGCATTCTATGCCCAAGATTGATTATTGATTTCACAATCTCTTGATATAGAGAAGCCAAATTGTATTCTAACTTGGTCTTCAGTGATATGCATTCAGAGAAAGTGAATTTTGTAGATGATCATAAAATCTAATGCTGTCGTCTTTTAATGACCTGTTGTGGTTTAGAATGCAGCAATTAAGAATACCAAATTTGCGAGCCGGGCGCGGTGGCTCAAGCCTGTAATCCCAGCACTTTGGGAGGCCGAGACGGGTGGATCACGAGGTCAGGAGTTCGAGACCATCCTGGCTAACACGGTGAAACCCCGTCTCTACTAAAAAATACAAAAAAAGCTAGCCGGGCGAGGTGGCGGGCGCCTGTAGTCCCAGCTACTCGGGAGGCTGAGGCAGGAGAATGGCGTAAACCCGGGAGGCGGAGCTTGCAGTGAGCTGAGATCCGGCCACTGCACTCCAGCCCGGGCGACAGAGTGAGACTCCGTCTCAAAAAAAAAAAAAAAAAAAGAATACCAAATTTGCTCTTGGACAGAGTTGGAAACTTTAGTGATGAATTTAGGTCTCCTTTTTTCAGGCTTCATGCCGACTTAGACTTATTAAGGGGCAAACCCTGGTCACTTAAAGGAATAGTATGTTCACTCAGATACCCATTAATATATAATTTTTTTTTTTTTTTTTGAGACGGAGTCTCTCTATGTTGCCCAGGCTGGAGTGCATTGGCTATTCACAGGCATGATCTCACTACTGATCAGCACAGGAGTTTTGACCTGCTCCGTTTCTCACATTAATATAGAATTTAATGGAAAATAGTACTTCTGGAGATTACTATTATTATCATTGTTTTTGAGACAGAGTCTCACTGGGTGCACGGATGCAGCTGGAAACCATCATTCTCAGCAAACTATCACAAGAACAGAAAACCAAACACCACATGTTCTCACTCATAGGTGGAAATTGATCAATGAGATCACTAGGACACAGGAAGGGGAACATCACACACCAGGGCCTATTATGGGGGGGAGGGGGGAGGGATGACATTGGGAGTTATACCTGATGTAAATGACAAGTTGATGGGTGCTGATGTGTTGATGGATGCAGCACACCAACATGGCACATGTATACATATGTAACAAACCTGCACGTTGTGCCCATGTACCCTAGAACCTAAAGTATAATAAAAAAAATAAAAATATATAAAAAAAATTGTATTCTCCCATGTACTTCAAAACTTTTACTTTCTTCTGAACTTTGAACAGTGTAGTCAAAGCTGAGTTGGCTATAGATAGTTTAATATGTATCATATTTTATATTAATATTTTATTAACCAAAATAATTATAGGTTACTATAAGCAATGCATATATCAATTTAATATGGCTGGGCAACATGTAATTGTAAATGTATGTATGTAAAAAAATCCTTGTATGTATTTTGAATATAAATAAAAATGATTAGAAAAGTTTTTTTATTATTTACTCTTAAAATGTATTTATGCCTCCACTTTTCTTTATCACTTCGAAGAACCTAGAGGTAATTGTATTTGCCTTATCTTTAATTTCATTCATGAGGGCTTTCTTCCTGTCTCTTTCTCTTCTTTTATCTCTAACTTTGATAGAGGATTTAAGCTATATTTTACACAACGTAAGTGTTCTTAATACACACCTGCACACCTGACATTTCCTTACAGCATTCTTTGTTGCTAATATTTTTATTATATCACCACTGATTCTGAAAAATATAAAACATATATTAAATTTTACAGATCCGTTTATCATTTACATGTAACATAAATTATTTCATGTGTATTCTAGACAGAGTGGCTAGAAAACAAATGCATATTAAGGCAATTATTGTTTGATAGCTAAGAATATGTATCTTCCCTTCACACGTGGAAAGTGGTACTATGAAAGATAAGATTACTGGATATTTACCGGTAATCTGAAGAAAGAAAATGACATAAATGAATCATAACAAACCAATGCTGACTTAGTATTTTTACTCTGAGAGGGAGTTCAAATATTAAAACTTAACAAATGTCGTCCTTATGCATTAAAGACAATAGTAAAAAAAAAAATGCATGGATGTGTTTGTTGGTTGCAGTATCACCCAGCTCTCTCTTAATGGTTTTTGTAATTAAAACTGTTGAATAAAGGAAGGCGCGTGGCCAATAAGTGGTCATGCATGTCAGTGAGAGCTGGGCCCATGGTCATTGGCTAGTATTTATGGGAGTGAAAAGGCTTCAAAAATATAGTCCTTCATCTAAAGATCCTTCTATGAAATTTTTTAAAATCAAGGATAAAAAAAGTTAGAGAGATTTTACCAATTTTGGGATTCTCATATGTGTGATATTTAAAAAGGGTTATGTGAGGATCTTGTATATGTCTATTCAAATCTATGAGTTGGAGAAGAAGCATACACAGGCATGCCTCTCACATCCCACACACACTTACATTCACGTAGTCATGGCCTCCTTTGATATTTTCCCCTCTAAATCTTTTATTGATCATTTAAAACTCAGCCTCAATGTTCTGTTTCATCCAACTGACATGATTGAAAAGAGGACCAAGGCCAAGCATATCATTAGCCAAGAATTCATGGTTCCGATGCCACCAGAATAAGCCTGGTCACATTCCAGCCACTGCCACTCTAATCACATCGTTGTTGTAAGTCATTGACAGGGTATAATGAACACACGGCTGATATGCTTTGAATGATAATTCTTTCATCTTTGTCTTAGGGATCCAAAGGCTGTTCATTTTCTCTGAAAAAGCATCTCTTACAAAATTCTGTGGTTTTAATATTCATTTTGAAACTACACGTTATTATATTTAGGACATAAAATATATGATATTTTAAAGTAAATTCTGAGGGGAGATGTGCCATTATGGCATTTTATCATCATTTGGCATCTATTTGCTGAATTATGAAGATTCAATACTATTTATCTAATAAAAATAATGTACAGTTGAATTAGGTAAACAACATAAACATGGGTATAAAAGATATGTTTTCATGTATTTTTAACAGGCAATGCAGAAAAAGAGAATTTGTCAAAAACAATACATTGTAGGCATGGGGGTGATGTAAATAATTTAAAAATAATAATACTATCCATCATATTTATATATTATTTATATATGATATTTGACATTTATTGAATTCTTACTGTTTACCAGTCACTGGACCAAGCTCTTCATATCATTTTACCCTGATGTATTTATACAATATTTATAAAAACTGTATAAGTTACATGGTAAGTCCTATAAATTCATATCTGGAGTGACTATCCTGTAACCCTGTAATAAAAGGCCAAAAAATACTTTTGCAAAACTAAAACATTTGAACTGTGTTGTTAAGTGTCTGATTACTAAGACCTAAAATTTCCATCATTCCAAAGTATAGAAAAGTACCTCATAAATAACATAGTTTTAGGGAAAAATGTGGCAACAAATTTCTGATGACATGATTTAGAAAATATTGAAAACATCAGTTTGGCAACTGGGAAACGGTGAGTGCAGTGGCTGGAAATGGGTAGAATTTAGAAATAAAGTTTGCAGAGGGTTTTGTGCACTTAGCTAAGATTGCTAAACCTTATGTGCTGCTTAATATGTACCAGACACTCTTTGAAAGACTGTATGTATCAGAAATAATAATGCATTTTATACTTACAAGAGTCATATGAGATGGGCGCTTTTATTATCCCCATCTTATAATAGATCATATTGAATCTCAGAGTTTGACTTGCCCAGGATCACAAAAGTAGTAAGAGACTAAGTACTTGGATTTTTTTCAGGTAGGTAATGGAGAGACATGGTCTCTTACTATGTTGTGTAGGAGAGTGAGATATTAAAGTTCAAGATTATTAAGTTTTGAGACTAGTAAAATGGGAGAATAATGTTACCATTGTAGAAATAGGAAGTCAAAATGAGAATCCAATGGGGAGAACTGAACTGAAATAGTATGCTTTCTTTGGCATTTTTAGAAAGTGAAAGGAGCAGGATAACTTTCTCAAGGGCACTATTATGAAAATTGAATCAAGACTTGCTCGTTTGTAATTTTTAATTTTACTTGACTTTCTACAAAAACAGGGTCACCATAAGAATATTAAAAGGTTCTTCTGAGAGGTGGTCCTGGATGATACATTATTAGAAAATCATCTGTAGTTTACCTATGTCAAACTTTGAAACCTAGCCAAGTTATTTACATAGTCTTCAGTTACAGAGTGGGAGCATAGCCCTGGGAGAGGTAGAAAAGGAAGAAGATCCTGGTAGCATATTTACACTAAGAACAATAGTGCCAACATCAGATCATTTATGTATTATGTATTATTTTTCAATTATACGAAAGGATTGCATGCTAGAGTGTTGGCTACGCATGTGTGCAGGTCCTGTGGCAGGGACAAAGTTATCATCTGTGAAGAGAGAATCTCTAGTATAT
The DNA here is from genome assembly GCF_000951035.1 of Colobus angolensis palliatus. Classification (NCBI taxonomy): domain Eukaryota; kingdom Metazoa; phylum Chordata; class Mammalia; order Primates; family Cercopithecidae; genus Colobus; species Colobus angolensis. Next base: position 27,276,956 of record NW_012118487.1, on the reverse strand, counting down.
GTCTGGTCCTGAGACTTACAAATATAATGCCAGGAACATCTGACTTATACACTCAATATCTTCATTGTTAACATAAATTATTTCAGAGATTGCCAGATTATCAATTAAATGAGATATACATGTAAATATACTTGTACATTACTTTATAAATACAGTGAGTTTTATTATAAGCCCAATTTCAGTGGGTGACCAGTGTAAGCAGCAGACAGACACATTAAACAGCATGGGAGTGTGCAGCATTGATGTTCTCTTTGCAAGATGAAGGAAACTGATCTCATTATGGCACAAGGTTGATTAATTGCCTGGGCTTTGAATTACACAATATAGAATGAAGGCAGCATTAGGTGAATCCACAGTCGTATTTAATTTTTGTTTTTTAGAAAGTTGTCTAGAACATCTCCACATTTTATTTTACAGAAAAGCAGTTAAATACAACTTATTTTCTGCATTGCCTTACTAGCAGATGAAAAAATAAATAAAAAGAAAACCATGTGTATAGGTGACGCTCTGTGTGTGTGGCTACCAAGCTTGTTGGTTAATCAAAATAAGTAATTAATTCTTTCTGTAATCTCATTCTTTCAACTTGGCCACCTATTTTCTTAATATTTAATTTACTGCTACTTTTAATTATTTTATTGCAGCACACTTATATTAAGTTGCTCTTTGGTATCTCTACTACTTTAGTAATTTCTATCTGATCTAAAATGTTTATTGTCTATTGTATCTTATTCAGAACTCTCCAACTGGGACTCTGTATAATTCAGAATTAATTTTAAAAAAGGTATTGTAATGTCAGAACTTACATCCTTAAAAACACAATGCCTATCCCGGCCAGAATGCCTTTGGAGAAATGTCCTTGACAACTACATTATCAAACAACATCAGTTGGGTTGGCAAAGGTTAAGACTGACAATTACCTCTGGTTGCTACTCAAATGGCCACTGTGCATCCTGGCATTTTATTTATCTTATTTCAACAGAATGAGAGTTTAAGTACACAAAGTAATTACCTGAAGGCTGAACAGAATGGAGTGGACACTGCATCCTCATCAGAATTCAGTAGCCGTGTAAAAGAATGTGGATAAGCACAGAATGGACAGGGATAAATGACTGGCACAGAAAAAGAAAACTCCATATTGTTCTTTAATTGATATGAAAAAGAAGGGATGGTGTCATTTTAAGGTTTGTTTTTCCGCCACTTTTTAGGTTGGCATATGAATATAAACTTAACTACTTTGAAGATTTCTAATTGCCATTCATGTAGTCTTAAAGAACCAGGTCCGGTCAGAAAGGAAAAAAATGGAAAAGGCACTTCCACATACCCTTCTATAAACTTTGTCACTACGTTGTTATTCAAAAACATAAACTCCAGCATTAAAATGACATCACAAAAGGGGTGCACCAGCCATCACACTTGACCTATATGCAGTTGTGCCAGAAAATATAGCTACATTTTTAATAAAGATCCTTAACATATTCTCTCAGGTGATTAAATGAGAAAGATTTCTGGAATAAATTCAGCTTCTATTAAAAGAAAACAGATGTTTTTATATTTATTCAGACTTGGATTAACACCAAATTATTTGCATGTGAGCCTGAGAATAATATGTACTGCACTTTATTTCCCAGAATAATAAAAAATGTTGACAAGTAGAACAAGTATTAAACACAAGTATTTTTTATAGGGAATTCTTTGTATTTGTCATAAATTAATTTATGAGGAACTCTCACTAATTTAGGAGCCTAGAAATAATTTAAATAAATACAATTAAATGTAGGGGCCAGGTGTGTTGGCTCACACCTGTAATCCCAGCACTTTAGGAGGCCGTGGCAGGCAGATCACGAGGTCAAGAGGTGGAGACCATTCTGGCCAACATAGTGAAACCTCATCTCTACTAAAAATACAAAAACTAGCTGGGCGTGGTGGCACACGCCTGTAGTCCCAGCTACTCGAGAGGGGAGAAGGGTTTGAAACCGGGAGGTGGAGGTTGCAGTGGGCTGAGATCGTGCCAATGCACTCCCGCCTGATGGCAGAGTGAGACTCCATCTTAAAAAAAAAAAATTAAATGTAGGAAATTATTGGAGAAGAACTATGCGAGTGGGTTAATTTATACTTTCTCAGAATGTATGTTATAGGTTTATAACAAATGGTGGAAAGTATACATATGTAAATTCTTTGCAGGATTCATAGCAATAGAATGAAAATATAACTGAAACGGAATAAATATCTATTAATACAAGATTGCTAAATAAAATATAGGATAACCATAAGATGAAATAACATATAACCCTAAAAATATGAAGGGCAATTTATATGCAGTTAGCCAGAGAAGACTTTTATCATTCATACTTATTGTAGAACAGAGTGTTTAGTATAATCCTAAATGTGTTCAAATAATAAAAATTAATCAAGTTAATGATTACAAATTTAAACATAAATATTAAATCCAGAAACTGATTTCCTCTATGAATTAATAATGACAATAGATGTAGGGAGGAACTTTTTAACATTTTCCTTATGCTCTTTTATAAAGTTTAAAAATTTAAGTATGATAAAGTACTATGTTTATAATAATAAAATAAGATGTTTGGTTTTTAAAGGAACCTACTCCATTTCACTTCACCCCTAGTTGTGTCTATGTTTCATAAATGTGGCTTTTTATGTTTTTAGTCATTAAAAAAATCCGTAATATTCTTTGAGGAGATATTACAAAGACTTTCTGTATGGTTCTTTATATTATGTTGACAACAGACACATTTTTTGTAAGAAAATTTCTGTATCTAATTCACCTGATCGAGAAACTAATTTCTGGTAAAAAATAGTGTTAATGTTTTAAGTCAATCAGAACACGATCATGATACACATTCTACTTATATCTCTCTTGGAGAATGTGTTTAATGATTTTTGTGACGATTACCCTAAAAGCATTTTCAACTTCCTAAATTATTTAGTTTAATATTGTTTTAAATATAGTAGCTGTTTTTATGATCTGCATTGTAAAATGCTGCATAAATAGTGATATAAAAATCATTTATATTTTAGATTAAATATTTAATTAAATGGAGATATAATTAAAATGGCCATTGTACAATATGAATAGATTCCCATTTTAGCTTGAGCTTTAGTCTTCTCATTTGTTCCTGTGATTATAAGCCTTCAACTATTTAATACAGAAACAATATTATTTATTGATAAAATACTGTTATTTATTGAATAGGCTCTAAATCTAAATCTACATAGAAGAGAGTAATGTACAGTTTTCAAACATTAAAAATAGCTTTGGAAAAATATTCAAGTTCTTTAAATTACACCAAGTAAACATTTATCTTTTATTAATTTTTCTCTCAAAATTACTGGGACAAATGAACAAACAGCTATATGGTATACATTGTTGAAAAGTTTGGTCCAAGTTTTAAAGATATTAAAGATACAGAATCAAAATATCCGTGGACTAATTAGGGAGACTCCTATTCTGTCTTTTGCAATGAGATTCATGGTGACACATTTACTGCAAATGGGGAAGTTTGAGGGAGATCTGTTTTGTAGTACTCTTTCATTTTACAAGTCTTAGCTTTGGGGGACTGTGAACTAATGGAGATATTCAATAAGCAAAGAAAAATGTGAAATTGAAGGCATGAAAGAGAATCAGAGTTGAGATGCATTGCAGCTCTGACTGTGTTTAGATCACTAAATGTAAAGCATGTAAAGAAAAAGGAGTAGAAAAATAAGGTATCAAGGTTTGAAAAGAAGCCCAAGAAAGAGGAGGAAGGCTGAGTAAAGAAAATTCTAGAGAGTTTCATCGTGGCAATCAAGACAGGAGAAATTTTACAAAGGTATAATATACAACATTGCCAAATGCAGCAGAGAACTTTAGAAACAGACGAAAAATGTTTGTGAATGACACACAAACCTCATTTTCTTTCTACCTATTTATTATTAAGTAATATTTATAAAGCTCTTGGAACAGTAACCTGTACTTAGTAAATCCGTGGAACTGTTTGATAAATCAAGGTACAATGATTTAGAATTAGAGAGGTGACAGGTGACTTCTGTGATAGGCAGATTCAGTAGAAGTTAGATTGGATTTAGGACTAAAAGCAGAGACAGCATGACATGCCTCACTTTTGAAAACATTTTGTATACAACAAAAAGAGAAAGAGGTCTAAGATTTCTGTCCCAGAAAAGAGAATTCATGGTTTACAAAGGTTTGGTGATAAAAGGTTGAGTGTTCATACATGATAACCCAAATTTTATCAGTTAAGTTGATTTTTTTAAAAAGGGTCATCTGTGCTGGAGACCTAAGGCTTGAATTCTGTGGTAAAGGAATAGAAACATGATTGGATGCAATTAGTTTTCTACAAATGAGATGCAAAAAAGAAAGAAAAAAAAGTCCTATTATCAATAAGGGCCTTGAGTGAGAGTATTGAGAGTATTGCCTTTTTTTTTTTTTTTTTGAGGCAGAGTCTTGCTCTGTCCCCAGGCTGGAGTGCAATGGCGTGATTGCTCACTGCAAGCTCCGCCCCCGAGTTCGAGTGATTCTCCTGCCTCAGCCTCGTACGTTGGGATTACAGGGACGCATCACCACGTCGGGTTAATTTTTTTTATTTTGGTTTGTTGGTTTGCTTTGAGATGGAGTCTCGCTCTGTCGCCCAGGCTGGAGTACAGTGGCGCGATCTCAGCTCACTGCAAGCTCCGCCTGCCAGGTTCACACCATTCTCCTGCCTCAGTATCCGGAGTAGCTGGGACTACAGGTGCCCGCCACCTCACCCCGCTAAATTTTTGTATTTTTAGTAGAGACGGGGTTTCACTGTGTTAGCCAGGATGGTCTCGATCTCCTGACCTCGTGATCCACCCCCCTCGACCTCCTAAAGTGCTGGGATTACAGGCGTGAGCCACCGTGCCTGGTCAAGAGTATTGCTTGTATCATCTGAATCTGCCTTGAAACTTCTGCTTGTCCCTTGTGAGGTGAGTGAAGGAGAAAATTTTCCAGTCTCAGTTGTGGGTATGTACAATCATGTTAGTCGATTTGCTGTTGCAAGTATAGTGCTTGTGTCCTCAGTTAACACTGAGGAAGTCAAAGGAGGCAAAACTATTTTAAATCTCTTTATTTGCCTCAAACAATTGCAACTAATAGTCTTGTTTTTATGGTGGTAAAGTAGGTAAAAGAGATTTAGTGTCTAACCAAAGATCAATGTTACTGCCCCAATGTAGTTAGGGGCAGAAGCCTCTAGGGTCTCCTAATAGAATTTGTCAATGAATATTCTTTCATGGATAAGCTATTTGATATGAAAAGGCATCACCTATGCTTTCATAAGGTTTGTTGATTTTATTCAATTGTTCTATCGGAAACAGAATACAAAGGAAAGTATTTTATACATGTATAAAGTGACTAAGGAGATTTTGCTGGTAACAAATCTTCCTTCACAAAGTCTGTTTATTCATTTAGAGAATCAGAATTCATTATCTAAGCCTACACCTTTTTATGATGAACACTTATATATAGAGAGAGAAAATAGGACAAATGCTTCTAGCTCATGACTTACCAGAGGGAGGAGATACAATATCACAGTTGAGATGAAGTACTAGAATAGAATGTTTTTTTATGTATGTGTTAGTAGTTTGGGCTAAAAATGACACAGTCTATCATAAATAAGACAGTACAATTCATTGAGAAATAGCCAATAAAAGTCGCATATCACTTCATGGAAGGCTGTAGTGAAATCCTGGGTGATTCCATAACAGAGAACACAGTGCAAAACGTGATTTGAATATCGGGAAAGCTTCTTAAAAACCCCGCCTTCCTAAACTAGATTATCTCATAGAAATAAAAAGACGTCAAACTCTCCGTAACCCTGAACCTGAAACGAGAAATCTTACTAAAAACAGCTGCAGCTGCTTTTTCTAGAGAAGAAGAGGTGATGATATGGTAACAGATGCTCTGCTTCTCCCTCAGTGACAAACCATATTGGTGATTTCAAATAGGGCTGGCATCTCAAAGAAAGCAATTACGTTCTTTCTCAGTGATGGTGGTAAAGAAACCAAAGTAATTAGGAGAGATTAAACCAAAGAAAGATAAACATCTTCCCCAAACAGAGGTTGAAGTTACATGACCACAGTTAGTTTGGCAGGAAAGAAAAAGTCATGCCTATGGTCATGGGCAGCAAATATATGTTTATTTCATATAAAATGGTTATTAAAAGTATTCAAGATGGCATAAGCAGTCACATCAAGAAAATATTTTTGGTCAGAGTATTTGCTGATATTGTTTTATAATAGTTGAACAGTATATGGGCATGTTTTAAAGCTACTGTTTTAGAGAAATTAAAAAAATTATACTATCTGTATATACGCACAACAGACTCAGAGATATTTTCTTAGTTTGAAATCTGTTTTCTGATATTGTAGACATATCTAGTTGAACTGTAGCAAGCCACTTTTTTTCACACATTTGCCTGTTTCTGCATTCCTGCTGGTCTGCTATTGTGACTTGGACTAACAACATCCAGAATAATATTTGCTGGTGACATATACATCCAGAGACAATAATGTGTGGGTGTGCACATATTAAATTCCTTAAAATCATTAAAATTACTTAGTTCAGGCAATACAGCCATTTATTACACCAAAAAAGTGACTCAGTCATAGAATTTTTTGACTCTTCTTAAAAACCAAAATTAAAGGTGCAAATGATTCTACGGGTCTTAAACTAGAATATTGAGGAGTTAAAAAAAAAATATGTGAGCTACTGTCAAATGTGCAGATTAAGAGACTGGCCTTCCTACTTCAACAGAGATAAAATTGTCCGTTACATTTTATCATGGCCAGCTTCAGATTGATATGAATAATTTGTACCTGTCAGAGAAGAGCAGACCCTTCTCTGACAGTTTGCCCCTCCTCCACTGCCACTTGCATGGGCCATTCTTCCTGATGGGACTGAAGATGCTAGACAATACTGATGTAATCCGAAAATATAAGAGTTAAACTGGAAACAATTTAGAAAAGCTAAACTAATAATCAAAGGACATAAACAATGATCACTGCTACTATCTCTTCCCACTCCCCTCTGTCACACACATTTTAGATGCCTGGGCCATTTGAATCCTGATGGAATAGAACAAGATTGAGACACATCTACATTACTGTGCAATACAGATAATGCCCATATCCAACGTTGAGTCTCTGAAACTGCATTTGAATTCATATACGTTCTAATGCTTCACTATGTCCTCCAGTTCTGTCCTGTTCCATCTCATGCCAACATCATTGCAACCCACAAAACAGTAGATGCTAAAGGCAGGATTTCAAATGCGGTCTTTTAGAGACCACTTAATTTTTCTTTTCATGACTCACTATTTATAGTACATAACAATATTGACACTAAATATTCCAAACACATCTGTCTTTCTTTTCTCTTTCAGAACATTAAATTGAAGCCAAGGGAATGAAATAAGAAACTCCAGAGAACAACAAGAGGGACTGAAATTGCATGGTCATTAGAAGGCATCTTTTTATTATTATTATTGTTATACTTTAAGTTCTAGGGTACACGTACACAACGTGAAGGTTTGTTACATATGTATACATGTGCCATGTTGGTGTGCTGCACCGATTAACTCGTTATTCACATCAGGTATATCTCCTAATGCTATCCCTCCTCCTTCCATCTGCCCCACGACAGGCCCCAGTGTGTGATGTTCCCCTTCCTGTGTCCAAGTGTTCTCATTGTTCAGTTCCCACCTATGAGTGAGAACATGTGGTGTTTGGTTTTTTTCCTTGCAATAGCTTGCTGAGAATGAAGGTTTCCAGCTTCATCCATGTCCCGACAAAGGACATGAACTCATCCTTTTTTGTGGCTGCATAGTATTCTATGGTGTATATGTGCCACATTTTCTTAATCCAGTCTATCATTGATGGACCTTTTGGTTGGTTCCTAGTCTTTGCTATTGTGAATAGTGTCTCAAGAAACATACGTGTGCATGTGTCTTTATAACAGCATGATTCATAATCCTTTGGGTATATACTCAGTAATGGCATGGCTGGGTCAAATGGTATTTCTAGTTCTAGATCCTTGAGGAATTGCCACACTGTCTTCCACAATGGTTGAACTAGTTTTCCATCCCACCAACAGTGTAAAAGTGTTCCTATTTCTCCACATCCTC
>NW_012118487.1:27258035-27266427 GCF_000951035.1 Colobus angolensis palliatus | reverse complement strand
TTTGCTAATGCTGAAAATCTTTAGTGTTAGAGGAGAGTTATTCATAAAGTAAAAATAATATAAGCTAAGTATAACTGAAATGTCCTTTTAAGACCAGGGTTTTGTTTTAATCTAAATATCAAATACAAATGTCATATGAATTCAGTGTGTAACTATGACAAAAAATATTTCGAGTTTAGGAAAATAAGCACATTGAGTGCTGTAGTATCTGGAATTTCAAGAGGTGTATATAATGCTTTATGAGACAGAGTTCTTTAAAGGTCAAAAGAAGGGAAAATAATAATAATTTGAAGCTCAATAAATGAATTCAAATCCATTTGACACCTTCAATGTTTTTAACATCAGCAATTTCACTTATAAATTGTTTACTATGACTAATACATATATATATATATATGTAAATATATACATATTTTTTTTGAGGGTCAGAGTCTCACTTTGTCATCCAGGCTAAAGTGCGGTGGCAGTGTCTGGGGTCGCCATAACCTCTGCATCCTGGGTTCAAGCAATTCTTGTGCCTCAGCCTACTGAAAGGCTTTGACTACAGGTGCACACCACTACAACTGGCTAATTTTTGTATTTTTAGTAGATATGGGCTTTCTCCATATTACTCAAACTGGTCTCGAACTCCAGTCCTCAAGTGATCCACCTGCCCTGGCCTCCCAAAGTGCGAGATTACAGGCGTGAGCTACTGTGCCCAGCCCATAAAATATGTCTTCTATCCTTATAACTTTGGATTCCAGATGTGATGGCATAAGAATATGGCAGCAGTTCCATGTGAGACTGATGAAGTAACATATTATGAAAATAAATTGAGAAATATCAAATGCTGATTTTAATACAAAGATATGATTCTTTTATAACTTAACTGACACCTAATATAGCTAAGTAAAATGATATTAAATTTACATGTTAAGCAAGGATATAGGCAGAATTTACTACATCGGGGTTTGCATCAGCTATTTTAAGATATTTGAACATTGATTAAAAATGTAAAACACAAAAATCCAAATGAGCACTTGGTATTCAATGTAGACAGGAAGATAATCAAGCTGGTTTATTTTTTCAACATTGGGAATGATTGGAAGACACATGATGAGGGTAGTGGATAATTTGGAAGATATTAAGAGGATGAAAGTATTAGTTTTGATACACAGTTTAATTCATATTTATTAGAATAGAGTGGTGTGAAAAGAAATTAGTGTATAGAAATATGTGTCTGCCCCTTTATAAATCTGTCCTCAGAGTATTAGAACTGGATGAGAGTGGGCTGAAGTTACAATGAAGATAATTTTAACAAGATGAAAGCTTCACTAAAAGAGGAAAATTTATAAATGATCAAGCACATTCACAAATTTACAGAGTTTGGAAAACAAAAATGGTTTTTTGTCCTCTTAATAGCAGAAGTGATTTTCAATTCACATCAAGTACCAACACATAATATCTCATATGGTTTATCACAACCCTCTATAAAAATGCTTCTGTAGATAAACACAGATATATCAAATTTGACATCAGCCCTCTAAACTTAATTAATAGAACACCATGAACCAAATTCTAGAGGAATTTTCCACTAATTGTCCAACCATGTAAGTGGATTGCAAACCATAATTTTGACTAACCATATTCTTTTTCCTGAATTGGAAGTGAATTGATATCCCCTGAAAAGGTAGGAACTTTGTCAGACAAACCTCACCATATTCCTTTCACTCAAGGACACAGTGACTGCAATGAGCAGGAAATAATTTAAACAAACTGGGCGCCACTACCCAGTTCTAATTTTCTGAGCTTGCCTGACCCAGAATCACACTTTATCCTCCTTTCACTGCCATCATTTTTCTTATCTTTTAATGTATGAGGGTATCATAACAAACAATACATACAATTCAGTAGGAAGTAGAACAAAAGGAAATGTGAAAAGCATCCTAAGTTGATTTGCCACCAAGAAGAAAATATTGACACCCTGGGCAACGTCAGGAATAACAATAGCAATACATGATAAGTGATGTAACCTTTCACACAATACAGATTCCAAAGCACTGTAGCTGCATTTAAAGCATATCTGATGATCAGAAGAATGAGAACTCTGATCTCAGTTCCTAAGTTCAGCTGAGAAATCAGTACATGCTAAGCATTACAAATTAAGCCAGGTTCCACATTAATTTAAGCTAGAGGTTTTCAACCGTACCAGACATAAAGCAAATAGATTATTATCCTGAAATAGTATCCATAGAAAATATAACCTATCTATGCACATTAAAAAAATCCTAACTATAGTATAGAGAACAAATGAATGTAATTATGAAAAATAAAATGTACTTAATATGCAATCTTTGACAAATTTTACCACAGCAGTAGTCTCTAAACTGGGGTAGAAATACACCTGAAAATCAACAAAGACTTTCTACATATTGTAATGTTTATTGTAGAAAAAGTTAATCTTGGCATCAAATAAAATTAATAAAATGACATAAAAATGTTTAATTATGATCTATAAAAGATGGTCTCAAAAGCTAGGTACCTGCACAATGAGTGCACTCACAATTGTTAAACAATAATATGTATTTGATCATAATTCTTATAGAAATCTATTATTTTAACTATGCTTCATTATTATAAATTAATTAAAAAGAATATGGTAATTTTATTGTTTTTATAACATATGATAACAAAAAACATGCTATATCTGTATCATTTTAGTCTGAATTTAAATGTCTTTGTTAATCCAGTTCACATAATGCATTCAATAAAGTTTTTTCCCATTTTTTTTTAGTTACTTTCATTATATGTTTAAAAATACATCAGTATCAGTATGTTCATTTCTGCAGACTGAAATATGGGGATTTGACCTGGTTTAGGGAAGGTTTCTCTGGAGTGATGATGGAGCTGAGAGGTAAAAGCTTAATGAAGCAAAGAGGGAAAGGAAAAGGGCACAAAGTTAGCGGCGGTAACATTTGCAAAAGCCCTGTGGTGTTACCTAAATGGGATGTACACGGGAATAGAATGCAAAAGCAAAAGCATGATACAGATTTATTAAAAAGAAAATAATTGAAAAGCAGAATTTTTAAATGCATACACACACAACCACACACGCATTATTTTTTTTCCTGGATATTATATGTCAAGAAATCTAGCCTAAATTTGAATCTTTAACACTCTGTGTTTTATGGCCATGCCCCATGTCTGTTTGTGTTGCTGTAAAGGAATTCCTGAGGCTGGGTAATTATAAACAAAAGGGGTTAATTTGGTTCAGGGTTCTGCAGGCTGCACAAGAAGCATGACACTGCCGTCTGCTTCTGGTGATGAGTTTTGGCTGCTTCCACTCACAGTAGAAGGCAAAGGGGAGCCATCATGTGAAGATCACAAGGCAAGAGCGAGAAAGAGAGGAGGAGGTGCCAGGTTCTCTTCAACAACCCGCTCTTGTCCAAACTAAGAGTAATTACTAAGAGTGGGATTAATTCTAACTAAGACTGGGATTAATTCGCTTAATCCCAGGAGAATGGTACCAAGCTATTCATGAGGAATCCACCCTATGATTCAAACACCTCCCACCATGTCCTATGTCCAAAAGTGGAGATCGAATTTTAACATGTGACTTGGCAGGACCTAACAAACAATATCTAAACTATAGTACGACATATTATATTGTCCCTTCACATTTAGCCTGGAGCATATAATTGCTTTCCTTTTTTAAAGGCAAACTGTAGTGATCGTAATCTTTGAAACATTCAATTTTGGTTATATCTCCTGGTCCTGAAATTTGCAATTACTTTAACTTATTTTGAGAATATTACTTTCCTTCTTATTGCATTTATTTGTATTGTTTTTGAATAGGCAATCTTTTTATATGTTTTGCCATTCTAGGTTTTGGTATTAAAAATATTGATTAGCCTATTAATAGATCTGACACTTTTCAAATGTTATTAGTAGAGTTCAATTTACATGACCCAAATGTCAGTGCTATATAATATGTATTTTAAAAGGTAGTAGTAAATACTAAGCAGTAATAAAAGATGGAATAATCAAAGAAGTTTTATAAAGAAAGTGAAATTTGAGTTGTTTCCCCATCTTACAAAAAAGGAAATAGATTTTTATATTTTTGCAAGTTATATTTAATACTATGCTGTTAATAAAAATTATCTTCAAAATATTTAGCAAATGGTGCTGAAGATTGCCATTCTCTTGTTCTAGTTTTTTTCTTTCTCAGTGACAGAAAATTAAACTTGAAAACAAATACTACAACTGAGAACAACTAAATGGAAAAATAGACATGGTTTCTCTTTACATCTGATATTAGAGAAAAAAAATTAAGTTACTTATTATATGAAAGTCTAATATATAAAGCATACTATAACTTGGTTAAATTACATTTACTTTATTTTATTTTTTTCCTCATCTAGGATGCAATGGAAAAGATATATAGGGGATCAAATACATATGATGGTGGAAGTGAAAACCGTTCCTTTGTGTTTCCTTGTTTCCTGAAGGAGTGCTTCTGAAATTCAGTGATCTCAACAGGCCACTTGGAGAGAGAGATCTGCTTGGACACATGAGCCCAGAAATACATGCCACTTGCTTTCCTTTTTCCCATTTATTTCCAGCTTGGGGTGGCAGATATGTCCTCCCCGTGACTCAGGCTTACCATCTGAGTCTTACAACTTCTTGCCATCGCAGTCCCATAACCCAGTTTGATAATGCTTACAGAGTATCATATACAGCCCAGCCATTTCTGGTTATATTCGTTTATATATGGTTTATTTCGTGCTGCATCATACACCTATTTTCTGAATCAGTGTAGCAGGACTTGCTACCATTTATCACAGACTAGCATTGGAATCTCTCTTCTGGAAGTGAGAAAACTGAAGTGAAGAGGGACTACAGAATTGATCTAAGGCTAACAGGACTTGCTGTTGAAGTCTAATGTGGACCAAAGGTCTCAAACCAGTAATCTTTTTATAATTCCTGCTGTAGCTCATGTAATTCTAATACTTTCTGTAATGCTAATTATTTCATTAGAATTAAATTTAAAGGTTCTTTAGAAACCTTTCTAAGAGAGGTAAATCCTGTTTTAACAGCGGTAATGATTACCTTGTAACCTTATAGCGACTATGGGATGTTTCCAATGCCTGTGTCTGATAAAACAAGAATCAAGAACTACTTAAAAATCTCAAAAAAAATTCACAATTTAAAAAATGTAGGCTATTATTGTTATTAACTAATTAAGTTCAAGTATAAAAGCCTGTACTAACATAAATGGGAAAACATTTAGCTAAAATACTTTGATTTTATTTGAAACAATCCAGCTTTATACTGCTTATTGATACGATGTGGACTAGTGAGTCTGTCATGTCTTATAAAACATAGAAAAGAAGAGAAGAAATTAATAGATTTCTTAAATTTCAAATCAGTTATTAAATTATTCCATAAAAAGGTCACATCTAGGTTTATATTAAGAAAATGATCTTTCTCAGTCCTTTTTAGTCTAGATCTCCATGTGGTATACTGACAATTTTTGTGATAGTATTGGTTTACAGAACTGCTTTACCAATTTCCAACTATCTCTATTGCTGGAATCAGCATGCAGAAAATGAAACATATTTGTCAAAAAGAATAGCAAATCCAAAGCATACATCACATATTCTGGGAAAAAAAGTATGTGGGAGAGGCATGGTAAGGGAGATAGAAATGAATATCTGTGTGGAGTGCCTCGTACTGCGTAATGGATTCTTACAAGCTGTTGCTGAGTGTGTTAAAGGTATCACACGTTTGAAACTTGCATAAGAAAGAAAATTACAGCGCAGTCTTCCAGGAAGGAGAAGAATAGGCTTAACCTCCCACTGTTTTCTTTAGACCCTGTTGAAGAGAATTTTTCCTCACTTCTATCCTCTAATATTTTTTCAATGATACTTTTTTTAAAATATGTTGAAACACTACCAACAAAAAGATGCCACAGAGCTGATACTGATAGACTAGTTGAAAAGTCCTGCCTTTTCTTAGTCATTGACTGCAAAGTCAGTTTAAATAATTTAAATAGTTCCTGCTTCCTGCCACCTCCAGATTCATGGAGTAGACCTTCAACATTATGTATGCCTCAATACAGCAAGAGAAAACTTATAGAAAATCTGATTATTTTTAGCTTTAAATCTTTTATCTCTTTAAATTATGTGACTTTAAGATAATAATTTTGTGTTAATCCATACAGAGAGAATCTTTTAGAAACCAAAAGGAAGTATGACCGGACCATGGCATCAAGGGAAAGAAAGGTGAAGGTAAGGTCACCCTACAGACTTGTGAACAAGGCAGATGATGCAGAGCTATTTTAGCGTGAAGAGAATTAAGCATTTATGTCAAGTGCAAAGGGAATTCACTGTAAGAGTTTTATGCAGCTGTGTGGAATGTAGGGGTAAAATGTGGGAGAAAAGAGAACACAGAGGGTATTTAAATAATTTTAGAAGAAATGGTGGTTATCGTGGTGATAGTAGAGCTAGTAAAAATGGAAAACATTAGATGTTAGAATGTATTTTTAAGAAAGAAACAACCAAGAGTTACTGATATATTGAATATGGGGAGTTCAAGGGAAGGTAAGACTCAAAGTCAACTCCTCAATTTGACAAGCAACTGATTGAAAATGGTATTTTTAACTTAGCTGGGAGAGATTAAAGGGGAATGAGATTGGAATGTCAGGAATGGGAATTGATTTTTTGACATGTTAAATTTGAGATCACTGTAAGAAATCTGCATAAGCATGCTGAGTAAGAAGTCTGAGGTTTAGAGAAATCAGGTATAAACTTAGGGGTTACCAACCTATAGCATTTAGTGTGGTCTATATTTATGAGTCAGTTGAAATGAAGAAACATACTGTAGAAGAAAGCAGAAATAGCTTTTTGAGAGAAGGAGAGGGGAGAGACTCCAGGGTGCAAGCAGAAGGGTTGCCTCTTGGTTGGTAAATGCAGTATAGTTTACCCACAGTAGTAAGATGATGGAAGGCATACAAGACAGGTGCATATGCAGGTGTATTTAATCCGAAAATGAAATTACTACTCCCAGATTACTTCTATTTTCTCAGGAAAGTATGAGCCAAAGCCATTAGCTGAAACAGAAAGAAGAGGGAAAAAGAAAATTGAGAGGAATAGTGAAAATGAATAATAGAGGTTTTGGGTCATAGGAAATTAAAGAATATGTAAATATATACACAATCAGATTTCTGGGTAGAATGACTTGACCATTTGAAACTTTTAGTCTTAAATTTAGGGTGTGACAAGTCAGTTTTGATGGGTGCAATCATGAAGAAGGCAGAAATTTGAGTTTAATTAGGTATCACACTTTGTGAGCTAAGTAAAACAGATAGAGAAGGAGAGAGTTAAAAGTACTTGCAAGGGTCCTGGTATAATTACAGAACATTAAATCTAAGTTGAATAAGAAGTAAAATGAATATGTCTTGGAAAAATAGTAATTCAAAAAAAATAAATTGTAGTCATCAATAAAGTTAAATATTGGTGGGAAAAATAACCGAAGTGAAGAAAAAACATATGCAGAGTGGAGTGAAGAAAAACCAGATGCAGAGAGAAGCATTTTTTTTGTTTAGTTTTCTTCATCTGTCTGAATCCCAATAACTGATGATTAAACGAAAACAAAAACATCTGAAGGTTGTAGTGTGGTAGTGTGGTCAGGATACACTCAAGTTGCTGTTATAAAGAGGTGGAGTGGACATGCAAAAATAGTTTCAAAATTAAGTTGAAATTTGCTGATTAGCTATCTTGTCAGTCAAAATACATTGTAGGATGTTTTTGATGGTTGTGTAAGTTTAATTATATCAGATTAATAGATATGTAGGATAGTAAGTGGACTTGGAAGCTTGGATTTCTATTGGTATAGGAAATGCATGGATTTCTGTAGTGTATGGGTTTCTAAGGGTGGGAAGAACTGTATGGAGCTTACAAGTTTCATCATAGTAAGTAAGTCTCTTGAGGGAAGACAGAAAACCACCTCAACTTGGATGGTGTGGGACGTCTGAGCAATTTTCATTTTAGTGCTGGGGAGGCAGTAGCCAAGATAGTGACTGTAACTGGTGGCTTACTTAAGAAATGACATTTTGAGACACCGGGTCATCTGAGGGCCTTTTTTTTTTTTCATTTTTTATTATACTTTATGTTCTAGGGTACATGTGCACAACGTGCAGGTTTGTTACATATGTATACATGTGCCATGTTCCTGTGTTGCATCCATTAACTCGTCATTTACATTAGGTGTATCCCCTAATACTATCCCTCCCCCGACCCCCACTGCACAACAGGCCCTGGTGTGTGATGTTCCCCTTCCTGTGTCCAAGTGTTCTTATTGTTCAATACCCACCTATGAATGAGAACATGCAGTGTTTGGTTTTCTGTTCTTG
>NW_012118487.1:27183840-27254134 GCF_000951035.1 Colobus angolensis palliatus | reverse complement strand
ATTAAACTAAAGAGCTTCTGCACAGCAAAAGAAACTACCATCAGAGTGAACAGGCAGCCTACAGAATGGGCGAAAATTTTTGCAATCTGAGGGCCTTTTTATCCAGTGACATTGTTCTGTCACACAAAGCTGCTGCTTCATGAGCAGCTAGAGAACTTCCTCTTTTCTGAGGTAGCAGATTATTGTTGCAATTGAATTATAACAGGCTTGTTAAATGCTGTTTCTCCTCTGTACAACAATATTGTGAAGAGAAATGTGTGTGTGTGTTTGTATATATATATGATTTAACATAATTTAATATATTTCTACAAGTATCTTAAAGCATGGTTAGTTCATCACTTATTAAAAGCGAATTCCAAATCTTTTTATTATGTCAAAGAATTAAGATATAATATGCATATGTAATCATGCCTAGCTGCATATAAATAAACATATAATAATACATATGCAAATACAAATATATGCATTAAGTATTAAATACATGTATCCCACATTGATATATTTATAAATATACATATGTGCATAAGCCCTGTATAGGTGTTTTACACATATATAAAAATAGAAGTTAAAAATGAAAATTTAATACATACAAATTGAATTTTAAAATTTCCTTTTCATAAAGGCAATGCTTGTGTGAGAGAAAAACATGTAAGCTTTGTGGAACATCACCGTCCAGTTTTAGAGACCACTCAGAATAGTTAATGAAACTCACTATCAAAGCTATGCTAAGTTAATGCAGAATTACAGTTTGATGTCCTACTAATGCACAAAATATATACACTGAACATACATATAATTTTTGTGAAAAATCATAGGAAAATTACCTAATTCAAAAAATAAGCAAGTAACAACCTACACAATAAACTATGTATTTTTTCAAGAGATGAAGCTAATTTTCAGCTTTGTAAAACTTCATTTCTGGACTTACTGTTTAGTATGTTTTTGTTTGTTTGTGCCTGTTTTTAGAGTTAACATGCATGCAATTAAAATATGTGACCTCATGCTCTAAATTTTATATATAAACATAAATACGTGTCTTAGTATGGCATGCGATTTGATTTATCTAGGTCTTTCAGATTCAGTCTTTCTCTTTATTTTTATTGCCTTTACTTGATATGAAACTCAACTATTCCACATTTGGTTTCTTTCAGTAATCTGCTGTTCTCTCTACCTACCCACATTCTTTTTCACCCCAGACTCAATCTGTTATCAGTCACCACATTATTACTCTAAATATAGAATGTTGCCAATGCTGAATTGGATTCCCTTTGCAAAACATCTATGGTATTCAACAATTATTAAAAATCACCCTGTTTTCTATTTTCAACTTAAATGTATCTGCCTCTATATACAGACTTAATACCTTTATTTCTTAAGGTTTATCTTCCTATTTTACCCCACAAACTAATTATTTTTGTTTCTTATCCTGTTTTCTTTGATTTTGTTCCTTTAGACTACCGTTTTATGACTCATTCAGCATATTATGGTAAAATATATCTCTGCCCAAATTCCTCTTTAAGAGAGCCATATAATTGTTTGTAAGAAATTAGCTTGAGTGAGAGTAGAACTATGAATATGTTAAAAACCACACAGATGGACTCTAAAACTGCAGTAAGTGGAGGATGGATCTTATAAAATGGAGGCACTTTTATTTGAATTGGGATTTGCAAACTTAAAAATACAATACATGCTCAGTCTGAGATGTTCTGCACAGAAGGATTTGAATGTCTCCAGCAAATCCTGGAGGGGGGAAAAATTTGCTAGTAAGGTTAGCACTATACAGGGAATACATGAGAAGAAATCCGAGTAGGGACATTGGATATTAGAAAATAGATATGTTCAAAGAAATTTTGTGTAAATTTATTTCTTAGAAAAGTGTGATGTAAAATATCTCCTCTATACACACAATGTTGTAAAATCTACATTATCAAACTAATTTTTACTTATTCTTTTGAGGAGAATCAAATAAATATTTATATTTATTCTTGGAGTCAGAGTGATAAAAACAGGTTGGATGGCTTCAGAAAATAGAAGAGAGGTTAGCTGGATTCTCAGTTAGACATAAATATTCTGCAAAGCACATTAGCTACCATCTCTTTAATATATCCTTTCTTCACGTTTCTACCCTAAAATGCTTCCATCATAATTTCACTTTTCTATATAAATTATTGTTTTAGTAAACATTATAGCACTTGTTTATGTACTGCTATCTGTAATAACCTAATTGTTCTACTTTATATATCATGTTTTCTTCATTATGCTATAAGAATATAGCATATAAATTTGAAGGCAAGAATAAGGCACTCCAAATTTTCTTTATTCCTTGAGAGGCTGCATCTTGACACAATTGTCTTTTCATAATGTCAGCATTTTAGAGATTAATAACTGTATGATGTTTTACCATTATTATTGGATCATTCACAGTGTATAGCTTCTTTAAATATTTAATAGTAGAAGTACTTAAACATTAAGTTTTGACATTGGTCCTTTTTTGTACTTCTTGCTTTCTGAGTGGTAAAAGAGTGTTTACTGCATATGAAAGAAATACCGTCAGAAAACTGGAATCTCACATTATTTGTTTTCATTTTGTATTTTAAGCTTGTGGTTTGTAAGCTCTCAGTAGCATTAACCATTGCTAAATATGAGTCCTGAGGATAATTTGGTGTGGACAGACGGATACATTCAAATGTAGCTGTTTGAGACACCCAAAGAGACTCACAGTTGTTTTCCCACCCAGAAAATCTCCTGTGTTGAAATGTCATTGCAGTTAAAAAAAAGATCATTGTCCAAATCCTGGCAACCAATGGTAATGTTGCCAGTAAAACATCCTAACTAACTTTGGAGGCATTATTTAAATTACTTAGCTTCATTTATTCTAAAATAATAAATAAATCTTCTTTCTTCTAAAAGTGAAGGTGAACACAAATCAGCTTATTAACAAGTTTGCTTTCAAAAATAGAAAACGAAATGTTATAAGTATAAATGACTAAATCATATTTGATTAAGCAAAAAATATCAAAATTCCTTCTTTAATACATAATAGGTTGGTGAATATATACAAACTAATGAAATTACCAAATTCATGTAACAGATATTAGAGTTATGAGGAGAATCTAGCTTCCAATAATGAAATATTTTATGAAATCATTCATGATATTTCAACTTTTTGGCAACTTTTAACAATATGGTCTAGCATTGCTATATATGTTTAATTTTACATTGTTATTTCATAATAGGTCATACAAGGACTATGTTTAAAAGTCAGTGACTATTTTATTCAGGTTAATTCTGCTGCTTTGGAAAAATCTAGTTATTTCCAGATTATTTTAATGACTTTAAGAATAGAAATTCTAGACCTCTCATTACTAATGTTAGTGATTTTTTTCTAGTTCCTAATTTGCATGAAAGAGAACAGTAAAATTAAATAGTACATTGAATAACTGATCAAGTATTACATAAAAGAAATTGTCATAACACCACAAATGAACCATTGGCTAGAATGTACGTTACAATGTGATAGCTTACTATTTGTTAGCTGAGATATGAAAATCTGCACTCAACCTATGTAATTCTCTGAAATGCATAATACATTAAAATGAAATCCTCAAAAATAGAATTTAAAATGCCAATCAAATATTTACTAATATTAATGGGCCAAATTAGTTCTACTAAACTTACTCCAAACTTTGAACTCTTTCAAGCAATTAAGTTGTTCTCATTGTTGATAGATAACTTCCAAACTCAATTGCTACCCAATTTAACTAAATACTGATTTTGTTTAACACTTGCTTCATATTTCTTGTCCAAATGTATGGCTTTGATAACCATAATCTTGTAGATTCATGTTGATACAGTATCCAATGATTGTTTCAAACAGGCCTTTCCTCAAATTATATATATATATATATAGTAAAAGCAGGGTATTAGTAAAAATGTAGCCACTGTCATTTGCTTCTTGATTTTGAATTTGAATTGTTTTTGAATTCTCTTTTTTGAATTCATTAAACAGAGAAATATAGTGGTAGCCTCCAGGTTCTAAATGTGCCAGAACAAACCTAAATATTTACTAGTGAATCTGTATCTGCTGAACGGATTGCTACATTTTATCATTTGAATTTACTTTCTTCCTTTTTCCCATGTTACTATATAATTATATTTCTGTGGTGTGAGTTTAGAACAGATTGACACTCAAATACATTGGCAATATCAATTGCTATTCTTTCTCTTTCACATTAGATAACTTCTTTTAAAAGGATGCTTTAATAATTTTATATTTAAACTAAATTATAAAATAGTTACTTGAAAGTCATAATTAGGTTTAGAAAATAAATTGATCACATTTCTAGAGACCTGCAACACATTATGCATGTAATAATTGTCCAATAAATGATAAATAATATCTGAATATAGCCATCTGTGAACACATTTACCAGGATATATTTATTTACTAACTATAAAAATACCTATATTATTTTTAAGTCTTCTTTTATATTTAAGGAGAGGATATGGTCAATATAAAGCTCCTGAATTACCGATAACTTTCTAATGGCATTTTTATGATTTTGATTTAAAAATTATTTATCTCTTTTGATAAATTCTGCTATGAATTGTGCACATATATGTAAAACATACAATGTGTGTGTACATATGTTTACACATATGACTTTTATTAGGTATATAATCAGCCATGATTGTTTTAAAAAGTGAAAATGAGTTGAATAGGGCAATTGCATCAGTAGCAAAATTTTTCCACTATTTTGAAAACAATTAGAATTTTGTAAGTTTTTTAGGGGGATAAACAAATATTTAGAAATTCTTTACTGATATAGCAATAAACTAAAAATATGAAATTGCTATACATAGCAATATAAAATAAATGTTCTCAATGTGACTGATATGAAACACTGTTGGTTTTGGTTGTACTATTTTTATAACTAGACCGGAAACAACCTCTGTATGCCCAAGATTGATCTGGATGAATTAACCTTGACACTAGATAGTAGCAGTGCCACAGGTCGTACACTGCATACATTTTGCCAAGGAAAGGCTGCCTGAGGCATTGTATTAAAAATACTACAGTGCTGCTTATTACTTTGAAATGTTAACGATTCCATAGATTTTCCACAATTGCTTACTTCCTCCTAATCAATGCTTTTAATATTACATGATTAGACTGTTTTCAACAGTGCATACTTCATGGCTACAGACTGCTATATTATGCACTAGAAGCATTAACATTTGAAAATATTCATGTTGGCTGTTTTTTAAGATTATTGTGAGCTATTACCTCAAATCCATTTTATTCTCATTGTTTTGTGACCTAGTTAAAAATATAGTGTCTTACCTTTTCCTCAATAAACAACCAGTTTGCTATGTCTTCATTAGTGCAAGTTCAAACTCCTTAAAAAAAGCTTCTTCCCATTATCCTTTAACTGGTGTATTTTTGATAATATACAAAGTATCTTCTATAAAATTCTATCCTACAACCACTCTTACAGCACATCTTCATCACCGATTTTTAGTTTATGACTTTGGTTGTCTAAGTAAATGCTGTAAGTCTTTCCAAATATTTAAGGCTTCCTCTCTTCTCTCATTCACCATGCAAAATATTGTAGCTATTCTCCGAATCTTATACATAAATCATATTAATTGATAGATTAAATGAAAACTTTTCCTGGAAATTCACTAAGTATCTAGTACATTTTTAGCCATAAGGGGAGAAAATGAAGATCTTTAAAATAATTCCTAAATCTAAATTTATAATACTGACCTCACAAGGTTTAACCCAGATATGTATTTTCTTGATATTTCTAACCTCTTGTCCCATCATTGCTTTGAATTCGTCTTTCTCTGATGTTTCAAAATGTCAAATGTAATATGAATTCTTCTCTCCCCTTATTTCATCAGTGGTTAAAATTCTAGTCTACCTTAATAAAACTTTTTAAACCCACCTTCTAATAGTAGATGTCCCCTAACAAGTTTCCTTGCCCTCATCCTTCTGGAATAAGGCATTCTAAAAATCCACCTAGAACGTACTTCTAACAGTTGAAGATAGCCCATACTGAACACCTAGATCAGCTTTTGATGAAAAAGAATTTATTAACAGCTTCTGTGTGAAAAATTAGACTGTAATTTCTATTTCTGCCCTAGTAGCCATTTGCCCCACTTCATAAATGGCATCAATGGCATTACTGTATGGGTTAATCTAAGAACTACCTGCCTATACACATTACCACTTGGCCCTAACTAGACTCTGTATTGACTTTTATGAGGTATTGCGTATTGTTCTGCCTTTTTTTCTCTCTTCTCCTTCTAGGACTCTAGTATGTATATGCTAGATTCTTTTATATTATTATGCATGTGAATAGGGCTTTGTTAATTGTTTTCACTCTTTTTTTTCTTCACTTTAGTTTTGTTATATTCTCAAGTTCACTAATACTTTCTTCTGCAATCTTTGTTTAGGTTTATTTGGTGATGTTTTGTAATTTTATACACTATATTTTAATTCTAAAACTTTCATTTATTTCCTTTTAAATGATACTAGCCATGCCAATCTTCATCATCTTTATGTTTTGCTTTAAATCCTTGTATTAATATGTATTATAACACATGTTTTCAAGTCCTTATATACTAGTTCCATCATTTCTGCCATTTCTTGATATACTGCTATTGAATATATTTTTTTTCTGCTTATGTCTCACATTTGGCAGCTTCTTTCCATATCTAAATTTGTATCATTTGTTAGATATTATGAATGCTAAGTGAGTTGTTACAATTTTCCCTTGTGTACTTTTCAAGAATGTGGAAGTATGTTTTATCCAATAGATAAGATCCTTGCCATTGAGCATAATTCTCTTGAGATTTGTTTATGAACTTTGTTGGAGTGAGTCTAGTTTATTCAAGGAATAGTGGAATAGTGGTATTAAGAAATGACACTTCTGTTATCTCTTCAAATGTTCTGTGTGTAGAATGAAGTTTCTCCACTCTAGCTCATTATAACTCTTAACATTTCCCAGCAATATGTGAGTCTATGAAAGTGTTCATTAGTAGCATTACTTTCCCTGGAAGTTGTTTTAT
Source organism: Colobus angolensis palliatus (assembly GCF_000951035.1). Lineage (NCBI taxonomy): Eukaryota > Metazoa > Chordata > Mammalia > Primates > Cercopithecidae > Colobus > Colobus angolensis. The sequence continues at coordinate 27,247,057 of NW_012118487.1, read as the reverse complement.
GCAGGGCCTTTTGGAATTTTATCTGACATATGCACAGATTAGTGTTCAGCCAAAACACAATTCCCTCCTATTTTGTATTCTGCCCTTCATATCCATCCACCTTGGCTTCTTCAAACACTAATCTCTGTTTCTTCCTAATTTGTTGAAACTGTAGGGCACTTAACAGATTTACTTCCTTTTCAAGCCCAGAAATTACCTCCAGGGAGACAAATGAGGCTATTTATTGATCATCTTGTTTATTTTTCTTCTTCAGAGATTGTAATCCTACGATGAGTAATTCATATTGCCTGATAATAATTGTTTTATATATTTTGCCCAGTTCTTATTTGTTTATAGAGGGAGGACTTGAACTAGAACTAGGACTATTTGTTGACAAATACTCCATTCTGACTAGAAGAAGTTGCATCAAATCTTACTGCTCTAGTTGACATAATCGTCCTCTTGGTTTAAGACATCTTTGCTCACATTATTATTGGATTCAATAATTTGTCCACAAGTCTTCCAAGAAACCACCTTAGACCTTTTCCTTAGAATTTGCAGAGCAAAATTCATATTGCATTATCCTGCTTATTCATCTTTTGGGTAATCTTTTAAATGGACTTCAAGTACTTTGTTTCTAGCTCTTTCTCACATAACATGAAGAAATTTAAAAGCAAAATCTTTAATAGTGGGTATTAATTGGTTATTAGCATAGGAAGAAAGAGGAAACACAAGTATAGGAAATAGTGTGGGATGAGAGGAAGCATAGAAAGAATGAGAAAATAAATAGATCACAATGCCTAAAAATAAGAGTTAAAATTGGCTAGAAATAGATAACCCCTGATGACAGAATGTAACTATATTATGGATAAGTTGAATGCATCTTTTCATTCAAATTCTTCAGCACATATTTAGTAACCTACTGATATTTATTCTACTCACTGGAAATACTGTGATTAAAAAGTAAACATGATTGTCATCTTCTGAGATCATATGGTTTACAGAGACAATACAGTTTGAAAAATATAGAAGTAACATATAGTTGTAAAGTTTGATATGTGTGATGAAAGAAGAATATATCACACTAATGGAGAGTGCAGAGACAAATAATATAAATTGAGAGATTAGGAAGGTCTTTGATGATATGACAGTAAAACTGAGATTTGGATAATGGGTCTCATTCTGTATTTCTCCTTCTACCATATACCTCAACCTCAACAATTCACAAAATTCTGTTTATTGACCCTTCGGCATTTCTCTCAAATTCACTATTTTTTATCTGAGTTCATGCCACCTTTTTATTACTCTCTTTTAACTAGAACAGTCTCCTATGTATTCCGTTCCTCCTGTAAGAGTTCAAATGTTCTGCAACAAGTGTTCTCTTTCCATACAACAGGACTCTTTTTCCATACAGGTAGGACTCTTTTACTATACAGGTAGGACTTTTTTACCCACAATTCTTCATAGAGTTCCTATTATCTTCAAGAAAGACTTCACAATTCTTAGCATAACTCATGATCAGTTCTATGGCTGCTTTCATAACATAATCTATCCTATAACTAATGTTTGGCAAAAAAAATGTTATTTTTTATCCTCCATTCAAAACCCAAATGAAACAATCAGAGACTCACTCAATGAGTTTTGGAAAAACTCATTGGGCAAGATCATACAATGGTCTAGATATACTACATTCAGGGTGTATTTCTATGGTGTTAGATTTATTTTTATGATGTCTTTTTCATTAGTTCGTGAGGCATAGAAAACTGGTTTTTCAAAAATGCTTGTTCTTTAAAATCACAAAATGAATTATTTCTAAAAAGAATTCCTACATAGAATTGTTTGGGACCTGCCTGAGAAGTTCTGAATTGCAATTTCCTGAAGCTGGGTTATGTGTCTTTATTTCAATAGCTCCAGATGTAGTAATGAAACAGAATCAGGGTTGCAAATCACCGTGCTAGAAGGCAGGGAATTGTTTCCCTATGTTCCTACTATCTAATATAGTGCCTAAACAGTAGGCAGCTGGGAAATTCTTATTGAATTTATACATAAATACAATTTTTGTACTTTTACATAAAAGCAACTTACGTAGTTAATATTTGTTTAAATTATAGTTGCCTCTAATTTTTTCTGAATCATTATCATCATCAAGGGGGATCATATATGAAGTAAAACAATAAAAGTATGAATTTGTGATGTTCATGTAGATGTTAATGGATTTATTTTCCCTATAACATACTTGAATACAAAATGTTCAATTACATAAGTATATTTTTATTTTCCCTCAAATTCCTTGATGATTCTGTATGAGACTGATGAAAACATGTTCATATTTTTGTAAGCAATTAATTAGACTGAAATATTTTTCAAATATAATGCATTATAACAAAGTTATGATAACTTTTTTTTTTCTTTGAGATGGAGTTTTGCTCTCGTTGCCCAGGCTAGAGCACAATGGCCTAATCTTGGCTCACCACGTGTTGGTCAGATTAGTCTCGAACTCTTGACCTCAGGTGATCTGTCCACCTCAACAACTTTTTATACTGTGTTTGGCTTTGTAAAATGTGCATTAGCTCAATTAACATGATCAATCAGTCACTGGAAAAAAAACCAAGAATTATACAATAAAATAAACTTTCCCACCATCTCTATTCAGTTGAAAAAGTAGATTTAAACCTTACTATTAAAAAGCTTTTTTAAAATTCGAATCTGCGATTATTGATGTAGATATATTATTCTATCTGGTATTTGCTACCATTGTTATTAGTATTTTGACAGAGTTATAAACCCTTCAACCAAGGATTTAGCCACAAAGAAAACATAGCTTAAGAACTAGTCATCCAACATCAAAGTACGAGGCAAGCCGTGCTGTGCCTGCTTTGATAATAATGCATATTCAGAAATTCAAAAGCTTCACAAATAATATATTTTAGAGATAAGCAGGTATTATGCACCAGGTTCAGTTTGCCTTATTTTATGAAGCCATCCTTGTTTACTTTCAAATTTGAAAGTCCTGCCTTATTATTTTGCCTTATTTTCCTTAGTACAAGTAAATTTAATAACTCAGATGAAGCTTTTTGTCTGTTTTATTGGTTATGTTACATCATTAATTTACAGGCTAAGTGATTTTCTTCTTATTCATTCATCTTTTCAATGATTACCTATTGAATACCTAGAATGTCAAATATTGTTGGAGGTTATTTGAAATATTCATTATGTATACCCTGATCCTTTTCCACCAGGAGAATGATACTACAGAGAATGATACCAAAAACATAGCTGTAGAAAATGAATAGGCAATGAAATCATCATACATATATTCCAGGCATTTTAAAACTACCAATTAGATTTGAAGCATCGGTAAATAATTTGGTCCTTCCGGCTCACTGCTTTCTCATCTAATTTATAAAAGTAAATTAATTTCAGTTTTCAGCAATATCATGCAGGCACAACTACAAGCCCTGGCTTTAGTTGGGTTCATAAATTACACTTCTATGTATAGATTACTTGATCACAGTTTTCTCATCCATAAAATGAGAAGACTAGGTATCTTATTGTTACCCTACATGGCCACAATCTTAGGCATGTTGAGACCGTAGTAGTATAATTTGTTGTGAAACAGAAGACATAGTACAAACTTTACTTCAAGAACTGCATTTAAGACATCTCAACATGCTCAGCTTCTAAGCATATACAGATAAAATATAGATAGGCCCTACATTTTATTCTGTAGCCATCACATAAAACCTTGGTTGAAAAGGTTGCAAATCCTGTAAACTGATTTTTTTTTTCTGAATAATCTTGCCAGTTCTATTCATGAATAAAGAAGACAAAAGATAACTAAATGAGAATTACCAGTATATGGAGCCTTTTATGATAATTTAAAAATCAATTTTTATATGCTGCTTAATATCACACTTGGCTATCAATCATCATTTACAACATTGTATATTCAAGAATTTCTCAACCTTTAATTTACATTTAGGTCAATATTCAGTCCTGATGTTTCCAACTTAAATATTTTTCACTAGATACCTTCCAGAAAATTTTCAACCCAAATAATTACAAGAACCTTAGAGTGGTCACATGTATTCAGAAATTATCACTGGTTCGTACTTGCTACAAGCTTATGGAGTGAAAAATAAAATGCCACCCTCGAGGTGGCCTCTGCAATCACTGGCAGAAGGTTTGCTCCTCTGGAGCCACCAAAACCATTTGTCTCAATGTAAAGTACCCTTATCTTGTTGAAAACAATAGTTCTGTTAAGTGAGAAAAATAGAAGTTGATTCTTATATCTGAAAGTAATTCAGGAATGATTAAACAAAGGGGCCTGGTTCTCCAAATTGTAAACATGCCTAAAGAAATTCGTCTTTCATACTACACAAATATGTGAATTCAGCATTAATATGATATACATGCTCACAGACACACACACACACACACACACACACACACACACACACACACACAGACACACATATCTATTGCCCCAAGTTGATTGTGGTATTTGGAGCTTCTCCATCTGGATTCAGTCTGATATAACTCATCAGTGCTGTTCCTCGAAATATCAGTCTTCTTCTCCCCAATTTCACACTCCCATTTTTTTAAGGAAATGTCTGTATCATAGTGGACAAAGCCTAAGCTGTTCTCCAAAGAATTGCACTTTTCTGTAATCCCTCTTAAGTGTGGATGGAATCTGATTTGATTATAGTCTGTAGAATACGAAAAGGGTAAAGTCATCTAAAAACGTAACTAAAAAAAAAATTAAAAAAAACATAACTAAAATACAATGTCAGTTAATTTCAAGTTATCAAAAGGGTGAATATCCTGTGTGGGCTTCACTTCATCAGGTTAAAGCTCTTAAAAAGAAGGACTGGATTAGCAGTAATCCCATTACTGGGTGTATACCCAAAGGATTATAAATCATTCTACCATAAAGACACATGCACATACTGCAGCACTACTTACAATTGCAAAGACTTGGAACCAAACCAAATGCCCATCAATGATAGACTGGATAAAGAAAAGGTGGCACATAAACACCATGGAATACTATGCAGCCATAAAAAATAATGAGTTCATGTCGTTTGCAGGGACATGGATGACGCTGGAAACCACCATTGTCAGCAAACTAACACAGGAACAGAAGACCAAAATTGAATGTTCTCACTCATAAGTGAGAGCTGAGCAATGAGAACATATGGACTCAGGGAAGGGAACAACACACCAGGGCCTGTAGGGGGTTTGGGGGAGGGCAAGGGGAGGGAGAGCATTAGGACAAATAACTAATGCACGTGGAGCTTAAAACCTAGATGATGGGTTGATAGGTGCAGCAAACCACCATGGCACATATATGCCTACGTAACAAACCTTCACATTCAGCACATGTATCCCAGGAGATAAAGTAAAATAAAAATAAAAAGAGTTACTGGGTTAGAAACATTCTCCTTCTGGACTTGAAGAAGCAAACAGCCATAGCCATAGCTATATATGGGACATGTGGTAGGACACTGGAAGCAGATTAGGACCTAAAAATACCTTCTGGCTGATGGCCAGAACAAAAACGGAAATCTCAATGCATTCCATCAACAGCCTGCAGGTGTTTGGAAATGGATCTTGAACAGTCTAGACTCTCATGAGAGCACAACATCCACTGACACTTGAGTTGCAGCCTGGGGAGACCCTGAAACAGAAAATTCAGCTAGACCATGTCCAACTCCTGAGTCATAGAAACTGCGAGACTATAGAAGTGTGCTGCTTAAGGTGCTTTATTTGTGGTAATTTGTTGCACGGAAGTAGGAAACGAACAGAGGTAACATTTTACATATAGGCAGGAGCAGCCTTGTTCATATTAGCGTGTGGACACTGAAGGGCAGTACCAGCAGACCGCTTCGGGTAACTCCCTTCCTACAGCATGGACATGGAGGCCCATATCACAAAGCTCCCCTGTAGGGTCCTGTGGTCGTTCTTCTTGCTTGTCTGGATATAGAAGTCTTTGCTTGTGAATTTCCTGAGGATATCTGTTTGCTTCTACTTGAAGGTCTGTGTGATAGTTGACCCTCTTTCCCCATCATATTTGTATTTTATCAGTGGCACTGCTTTTTTTCAGTCTCACACTCAACATGCCTCCGTTAGCCTGTTTTTGTCATTTCTCCATAAAGACTAAAATCCAGACTCTCAGATGGGGTTGGAGACAGATGAGCTCTGTTTCCTTAACATTCCCTTAATGTTTTGCATGTTTATTTAGTGCTTCCTCAAACAGAAATAATAATAATAACAATAACAAAAATGAAATCTTGCCTTCAGTCAGATGTAAGTGCCCTGCCTATGAAAAGAGACAAAACGTTGAAGGGGATAGTAACATCTCACTTCTCTTTTCAGAAGCATCAGAATCAAGATGCCTGCCCACCTGTGAGGATCTGTTTTCTCTTAAAGATTTATTATAAGATGAATCATTATCAAAATAGGAAAGTTTAATTTTCTACTCTCATGTTCAATGAAAACATTAATATTTTAACCTTAATAATGATTATGGTTATATGAAAAGAAATTATATCATTATTGGGATCTATTAAATTTGCATTATAATATTGATTCCAAGAAGTGACATTTGACATTTTAGATGTATCATTCTTGGAAGGGCCTGAAAATGGTCTATGCTTGAATTAAAAATTCAATACAAAAATATGATAGGCTGACTACTTCATTAATTTGATATTTTAGTTGTGCTACCTTTGAATTAAATATAGACCTGTGCATATTTTACACATATATAATGCTGATAACCTTGTTATATTTATGCAGTTAGAATTTGAGAAATCAAGAAATTACTCAAATTTGTTCTCATTATTTTCCCATGATGTCTATACTTGGATTGATGCAGTATTGCTTAAATATTAATAGATTCATTCAATTTTACCCCTGAGTAGTGAACTAATATAATTATAGCTTTCCACAGGGAAGAAAAGAAAGGCTTTTGGAAGTTCAATGATGTTAGTATATTTACACAGCTAGCGAGTAATGAAACCATGGCCTGTTTCCCTCACTGCACCTGAACTTAGAGGGTTTATCACTATTCTTCATATGTCTTATAATCTATACAACAATTTTATTCAAATTCGTAATGTATTTTCTGACTTTGTCGTAACTGCCAGTCATCTGTTTACCTGACTCTTACACAAGACTGTTAATCGTCTATTAGTAATCTATTTCCTATCTATATTAATACTGCTTAACACATTGGTCTGCTTTCATGTAACTGTGAATTTCAAATGATGTTTTTCACCTGTCATGCCAAAATGTAGAAAAATCAAGTTCTCCTAATTAATCTAGTCAATTTTGTTTTGGTTTTAGTTCATGGGCCAAAACATATTTGATGACTGATGATGCATCTCATTATTATTCCAATTGTACATGTAATGGATTTTCTCCCAATCTCTTCAGCAATAAAGAAAATGATGATATATCCTGAATGTGTTTATATCTTAAAAATTTCTGATTAGTTTCATTTTGGTCCTTATGGATTGACACTGTGTGTAGTATATATTTAAGTGACAGATTTGACAGGTTAGGAGAGAAACTGTGAGTAAAAACACATGGCACTGTGGTCAATATAAACTGTAAAAAAAATAGTGCTTGTTCTTTTAAAATTTCCAAAGAACTTACAGTACCAGTGAATTATAATATCTTAAATAAGATTAAATTTTAGGTTGTTTAAAATAAATAAATTATATTCTCCTCTAGGAAAGGTATAAACAACATAGTTTGACAGTATATTTAAAAGAGGGTATAGAAAAGATAATTATAGTAAAATGATTCCTTCTAATAAATCTGTTATTTAATGTTTATTTTAATTTTAATTTTTTTCTTTTTCATTGCGTTCTGGTTTTAAAGTTTGTGCCATCTCTGTCACCAGTTGATTCATTAAAATAAGTATAGCAGAGTAAGCTACTTAGATTGGGAATATTATCACATAATTATTTTCAGAATATAAGGCATTTACTGTAAATAAAATATGTGGGAGTTTTATGTAATATTTTGCAAGACAATTTAATCAGTGCCTCTGTGATATTTTTTAGAATCAGCAAAATTAGTAGAAAAACAAATATAATTTAATTTACAACTCAATACAGTTGAAATGTAATTTAATTTACAGTTTAATAAATCAGCTCTTTCCATCATGTTTTCTCATTTTTTACATAGGTATATTTTTAGGTTGAATGTCTTGTTAATATTCAGGACCTTTTGACTTCTTCAACTTTATGCACTTCATGGACTCATTTTCCTTCTATTACGGTCATTTTCTCCACCACCATAAAATAAAGAGAATGAATTAATACTTTATGATTCTCCCAAACCCAGTGTTATTGTCAATTACTCCCAGAAATGAGAAACTGAAATTGCTGATCCACTAGAAAGATGACACATGTGACACTCACATAAAGAACAGCCTGTATGACACACCCACTCTCCCCCTGCCCCACGCCCTGGAACTCAGCATTAAAGTGGTTAACACAATTAAAGGGAACATGTTCAGTCAAAACTAGTAGTTGGTGGTAGTAGTCATTAGTCTATAGAAAAGAAAAAAAAAAAAAAAAACTAGTAGAAAGAGCTCAAAGTGTGAGATTCGAATTCTTGTCTTAATCCTGGTTTTTATTTTATTGGAAAGCTCTTATTCACAAAACAAAATTTGATTGGATGAAAGAAACCAGTGTTTTTCAAAATTTATTGTGCACACAGATTTCCTGGGATGTTATTAAATGTAAATTCTGATTCCACAGGGTTGGAGTGGAGTAAGTGTCTGTATTTCCAATAAGTGCCCAGGTGCTGTTGATGTTGATCTATATATCATCATTTAAGTAGTAAGCATCTAAAATATTTCTCTGAGTTGTAAAATATTGCTTTCTATTGCTATTTATTGACTTAAATTTAATCTATTGTGAGGCAGCATTAATGCATCCCATTTATCGGATTATTGGTTTTGTAAAAGATAAGTATAAAGAATCATGGATAAAGAGGACAATTGTGTTTCTAATAAGGCTAAGGAACAAAATAATTTCTGGCTTTTGAAATATCAGTTCACATACATATACACTGGAATTAAGTAATAGTTTTATTTCATTCTATGAATTAGTATCATGTAGAAAAACAATATAAAATACATATATATATACATGGGTATATAATCAGTTATATATTACAATATAGTAACTTTACTATAAATATAATGTGGCAAAACAAATTTACCATCCAAAGACTCCCTCCTAAAGTTCAATGAATCCATGCAACCAAACTTTCTACCTTGCCCCCCACCCACTGCATTTGTTTCCTATCGCTGCTATAACAAATTATAACAAATTGAGTGGTTTAAAATACACACACATTGATTCTGTCATAGTACTGGAGATCAGAAATTTAAAATGGGTACACAGCACAGCATTCCTTCTGGATACATCAGGGGAGATTTTAGAGGAGAATATTTCTAAAGGAGAATTTATTTCCCTGCTGTTTACAATCTCTATAGCCTTTCTACATTCCTTGGCTTGTGGAATCTTCCTCCATCTTCAAAGCCACCAGTATATGATCTGTACATTTCTCTCTGACTTGCTTCCTTCGGTTTCGGTCATCACTTAACCTTCTGGCTAACTCTAGTCCTTCTGCCTCCCTTTTATAAAAACCCTGGTGATTACATTGGGCTCACCAGAAAACCCCGGAAAATTTCCCCATCTAAAGATGCTTAACTTAATTACATTTGCTAAATCCATTTTACGATGCAGGGTTACCTGTTTCCAGGTTCTGAAGATTAGGACTGAACATCTTCTGGAGTCATTATTCAGCCTACTATACTTGCTATATCTTCCAGAATTTTGGAAGAATTCATTCTGTCAGCTTCCAGCTGGAAAATGTTATTGTGTGTCATCTCAGTATGTGTCATCTCTAGTAATCATTGAAAAGGCTATTACATTTGGTCATTTATCTATTTATTAATGCATTCACAGTTATTTATTGAGCATGTCTTATATGGCATGGTCTGTGCTACATGCTGAGAGCATGAGGATGAACCAACAGATATCATGTTTCACTCAACAAATATAAGTCCTTCCCTGTGCCAGTCACTGCTCTAGTTGCTGGGAACACAGAAGTGATCAAGAGTTAAGGTTCCTATCCATTGCAAGCTTATATTATTATATGGTAAAACATACACAATATAAATAAGTTAGAAATTTGTCAGACAATGATGTCTTCCATGCAAATAGTTAAAGTAAGGTGTGATGTGATGGATATTGACCAGGTAGTCATTTTGTATTGCTTTGGCAGGGAGGCTTCTCTAAGCTGGTGACATTTAAGCTAAGAGATGGATGACATTAATGCCCCAGTCATGCAAATATCATGTTTTAAACAAAGAAAGAAGCTACTGCAAAGCCCTTCAGGGAAAAGAGTTTGGCCTTTCCTTCCTAAGCATCAAAAGACATAAAGTGTAATGTCATTTTAAGTAAATAAGATGAGAGCAATGAGGGAGGAATTGTCCAGTTCACAGGCAACACTTAAGCTTTCCTGCATTAACAGGCTGGCTGGCTCACTTGCACTCGCATTGAGATCCTCCTCTGTATGTTCCCTCTTGTTCCACTTAGCCTATCTGCTGGGCCACCTTTCACCACAACCCAATTCTACGTTCTCTGTCTGCACATAAGGCCAATTTGGCTTCCCTCAAAAATTACTCTCTTTCTTGCGCACCTCCTCTCCTCAGTGGCAACTGGCATCTAGATACTTGTTCCTCCAGCCTTGTCCTCTGACTCGTGTCATATTATGTTATTTGTCTCCCTCATCATTCTCAGTATCCATCACTAACTTCCCAATTCCTTTAATAACCTGGTTCTTGTAACCATGTGCTGTATGTTGAATTGTATCCTCCCTAAGTTCATATGTTGAAGTCCTAAACCCAGTACCTTAGCATGTGGCTTTGTTTGGCAGTAGGGTCATTTGTGTGGCTCTCAATCCAATATGACTTTGTATTTATAAAAATAGAAAATTTGAAGACAGACACATGCACACGGAAAGAATGCCCTGTGAAGGGAAAGTGCCACACACAGAGAGAAGATGATGTGAAGACACTGGGAAAAACCATGTACACACCAAGGGACCTGACGCTCCTGCAATCTAGGAGAGAGGCCAGAGACAGATCCTTCTCTGGTGCCTACAGAGGGAGTGAGGCCCAGCTAACACATTAATTTTGGGCTTGTAACTGCCAGCACCATAAGACAATCAATTGTTGCTGTTCCAAGTCATCCAGTTTAGGATAGTTGGTGACAGCAGCCCTGGGAAACTCATATGCCATGGTGGGTCAGTTTATCATTCCCATCCGCAAACCCTGGAGCCTGTCCAACCTCAAATGGTTGAATTATTTGAACTCTCTGACTACAATTTCCTATGAATCCAGCATGTTTCCTTGGCTATTCTCTCCAAACCTTTTGTTTGACCACACTTGACCTCTCTACATCTACCCATTGATTTCCTTCCAGTGTTCAGTCTTTTCCCCTCTACTGTCAACCCCCATATTGGCCTTTCATTTTAACTCTGCTCTTTCTAATAATTTTAACATCTTTCTTTTGTTCTCTCTGACAAACTCTAATTCAGAATTAACTCCACTTTTTGCATTTGGCGCTCCTTAACTGTTGAATAGAGTGAAGGGAAAAAATAGTTTAAGCCTGGATAATTTTTATGTACAGTTGTTCGTTTTAGGCAAAATGTATGTGAGAATCACAAATCCTATGCATACAGCTTGGTGAGTTTTGACAAGTACATGAACCCACATAGCCCACACCCCTATGAAAACATCATATATTCAAACACTCAAAAATGTTTCCTTATGAGACTTCTCATTCAACGACATACCCATACTCTGAAGGAGCCAGGGTATTGCTTTGTGTGTGGTTTTTTCTTCCATTGAGAAACAGAAATGAAAGACATCCAAGCTATGGAAATCAGTGGCTTAGTCCTTTTAATGGTGAGTATAATTACTTTGTATCAATCCAACATAGTTTGATTCACAATTGTGTCCTGTCCAGGTTTTGGTTATAATGAACAAAATTTCCACAAACATTCTTGTGTGTACAAGCCCTCTATGGATAGATGTTTTCCTTAACGTTGGATAAATAAACTAGGTGCAGAATTCTTACGTAGCAGGGTAAATGTATTTTTAACTTTATAAGAAATTTTCGTATCTTTACAAAAAAGGTTTAGGCATTTTACATCACTACTAGCAATAGATAAGAATTACAGTTGCTCTGCATTCTTGCAAATACTTGGTGCTTTTCACATTTGTAATTTTGGGTATTTTTGTGGGTATATGGTGATACATAATTGTCAGTCTAATACATAAATCTTAATATGAATCGTCTTCAGTAATAACTAGCTCCTCAATTCTGATGGGAAAACACTGTGTCTCCTAAAAGATAAAAGTGGCTCTGTCACTGGCCACCTCCCACAAATTCCATTCTACAGAAACTGAGTATGAAGAATTGAAATGAATGAAGCACCAAGAATCTAATCAATTGATGTTAAAAATAAAACTGAGAAACTCTCTCTATGATGTCCTGTCACTGCAACTAAAAACTTAATTCATTTGCCTGGAACTTTTGTCGACACATACTTCTACAATTGAAGAGATACTCTTCCTAGCTAAGGCAATTCTTGGACCACATGATATTTCTTGGTGGCTCCTCTAGAGATAAACTCTATTATACTATGTGCATAGTGTATATATAGTAAAATATCTATCTATCTATCTATCTATCTATCTATATATATGTATATATTTTTAAGCAGAAATATTTTCTTTTATTAGAAACACATAAGTGTGACCAGTGTTTAAAAAATGGCAAATAGGGATGGCTTAAATAAATTTAATCATTTAGGCAAAGAGTGTGTGCGTGTTTAAGTAATTAAGCAGTGACCCCTTCCTTGACCAGGTACCTGGAGAAAAATATCTTATACTATTTTTATAAAATAGAAAGATGTGCTACTTGTTGCACAATGGGGTATACGTCCACCAGTGTTACTCTGTTGCAGTTTTAGGGTATGCTCAGCAGGTAGGGTCACTGATGGCTAAAATTCCATTTTTAAGATCTTTAAATAGAGGCATTATTTCGATTTTTTTTAACAGATAATTATCATGTGATGGTAAGTGAATTTAAGGTCACAATATATATTTTCATATATTTAAGACTTTATTTGCTTTAGATTTTTTAAATCTGGCAATAATAGAAAATAATTTTTGGCTGTGATAAAAGTGCCCTGTTTTCTCCGATCTCTATACATCTCAAGGCCACTGCTGAACTCTTCAGCTCATATGATAGTTTCAACTCATATGACAGACAGATGTTACTCCTCTTCTTTCTTGTCCTGATACTCATTTAAATGAGTGGTTTTAACACTCATGCTAACTGCTTGTATATGTCATGACTGTTTTATGATTGTGTGCTTATTTGTGTATTATCTATCTATCTATCTATCTATCTATCTATCTATCTATCTATCTATCTATCTATCTATCTACATTACTTCTCAGCTGACTTAATTTTCTCAGTGCCAACATTATCAGAAAAAATTTAGTCATAGGAACACAGATGATCGATCCTTGACTTACAATGATTCAACATGATTTCTCAACACTGTGAAAGATTTATTGGGGTATTAAATGCATTTCAACTTACAATATTTTTAACCTGGGATGGGCTTATCAGATCCTAACCCCGTTGCAAGTCAAGGAGCGTCTGTACAACTTTCCTTGTAGGCAGTTTAATTATGAATAGTTGGAGGCATATAAACTATTATGACATTTTTTACACCATTGGATCCATTTGGGGAAACTTCCACTGGGATTCATTTCCACTGAAATTCTATTCCATTGGCTAAATTGGGAGAGATATTTGTTAATTTTTTCATATATTTAGGGGCTTTTATTTGGCAAAAACTTATGTCTAAGAGAAGTTCACATTCCATCTGCTCTGCCTTTTTTTTTTTTTTTTCTTTTGAGACAGAGTCTCACTATGTTGCCCAGGCTGAAGTGCAATGAACTCTGCCTTCAGGAATAAAAAAAGTGTATCAATTTGGACAGTTAATTCAAGAACATTGAGTTACCTTCCTAGGTGATGGATTTATCAAATAATTTAAAATACGTTTGCATTAAGGCAAACACACTTATTTAATTTTTCTCTGGAACTGGCTGAGATGTAAACTTTAGTGTGTTTTTATCTCTGTAATAGGTAATAACTGCAACACAGATGCCAAGAAAGGGTCTTGAGTATAAAGAAATTGCCTTACTGACATGCAGATTGATGATCAAATACTATTTTTGTTCCTTTTCCTCATTATACTTTCATTTTGTCTCAGCAAATAGTTATAGCTAGATTAATTCAATAATAATTCAGTAATTGCCAGACTGAAAATAACATCAGAAATACAATCTCTTGCTGTCAACTTCAAAGAAATTCTATTCCTGTAATAATTAGAAAAAAAGTATAATTCAAAGATGTTCTGTTTTTTTGAGAAATACTTTACTTCATTAAATTGGAAGTAAGTAGGACAGAAAAAACAGTTGGTGTCATTCTCTCAACAGGGTGCATAACAAAATATAAAAATTAGTTATTAAGTCCAGTCAAATCAAACATCGGCCTGACAGAATTAGATTTTCCATTTGGGGAACAAGCTCAATGCAGGTAATTACTAATAAAGGACTAATTCCAAGTTCTTTAAACCCTACATGAAATATGAAACATAATTCAAAACTAAGATTTATTTGTGAAAGATACAAACTGTCTATAAAGCACTTACCAGGAATATTATCTAAATTCAAATATTTTTTGAATAATATCCATTGTAAATTCATAGATATTTTTATCATTTCATGAAGAATGTTATAACATAGGCTTTGAGAAATTAAACATTTTTCTAACATTCTGGATATATATTTCCTCATATTATCATTTGATATTATATTAAACAGGATAAAATGAAAACACAAGTATTAAATTTAGTGCTCAGTTCTTTTTACCTTTTAACATCTGTAAAACTAAGGCGCTTTTAAAATTTGGTAGTATGCCACAATTTCATTGGGTGCTTTGTAAATATTTGGTCTACAGACTGCAAAAAGTGTAATTTTTCTTGGAATAAATGGCATTTTGAGGTTCATTAAAAGTGGTATGAATGATGAAAAGTAATTACAAGAGTAAGAAAATTATTTTTCTTAGATCATGAAAAATTCTGTATTTTAAAGCTTAATTCTTATATATTAAAACATCTTAAAATATAATTGAAATATAACCAATGTTATGAAATTCTGTTTCATGTTCTGTAGAGCAGTTATTTATTATAATATAGACAGAAATCAGCCATAATATATTTGTAAGCAAAAAAATAGTTAATTGGATTATGTAAATTGGTGTATTTTGAATCTTGCTGTATAGTAGTTGGCCAAAAGCGTCATGAAAAACTACTGTACCTGAAAATGGCATCAGATTTATTAACATAAAACATGATTTAAGTGATTTTCTAACAACATTTTAAGGTAGCCTCTATGATTCTCAAAATAGTTGACATAATAATATTCCTTTATAATATAATTAATATTTATTTAAAGACATGTATGAATTTATAAGTGGCATGTTTTAAACATACATGAAATGAAAATAAGGTAATAATGTTCTTATCAATTACTTTTGATAGCATCCTTAATAGACACATATTTCCATCTCCTTAGTGTGTAAATACAAATATTTTATATATGTCTTGAGGGAAGCTTTAGAGAAGCAGATACGTAGGATATTTTATTACTGAAAGTGAATTATCATTTTGGAAAAGCTATTTTGAATGAATTCATTCATAAAACAAATACAAATGTCATTTTAAGATTTTAATGGTGCTGGGCATGGTAGCTCATGCACCACTTTGGAAGGCCAAGGCAAGAGGATTGCTTGGGCAGCACAGTGAGAGACTTCGTCTCTAAAAACCATTAAAAAAATTAGCCGGTGTGGTGTCATACATATATAGTCCCTGCTACTCAGGAGATTAAGGTGGGATAATTTATTGAGCTCGGGAGATCAAGGCTGCACTGAGCCATGATAGTGCCACTGCACTCCAGTCTGGGCAATGGGGCAAGACCCCATCTCCAAAAAAAAAAAAATATGTTTTGATGGAAATTGATCTGTAAAAATAAAAAATATAAAAAAATTATATTTACATTATATTTAATACATTTTAGCTTGTAATAAATTTTTTAAAGTGTCAAATGAACAGAATGATGAATCAGGTGCTAAATTTTTTTGCCATAGGTTTCTGACAATACTAGTAAGATAAACCTTCCTTCACTTCAGATTGGACTTTCATAGTCTGATTACAAAATGTTTATTTTGCCAAAATATCTGAAGGCCTGATGCCTCTATTATTCATTCTAATGTTAACTGACTTTCTTTTAAAGGATTTAGCATACTATTGTTTTTACTGATTTTTATCTTTTTCACCACTTTAATGATCAGGTGTCCAATGGTCAAGGACTTTATACATTGTAGTATTTATCTAATATTGTCATATGTTTGATTTGATTTGCTTCATTTGATTTCTCTTAAATGCAATTACTTAACTTTGTGGATCTCTGTATTTTCTAACACATTCATTATGATGTGTCCCAGATAAGTTATTCAACTGAGTTAATTTGCCACAGCTTCTTAGAGGTAGAAATAATACAATCTGGTAATAAGTAAATATAAATAAGAGATATTTACATCGACATTGATACATATATGCATATTAGTTTTCTAGCCACAGTCAATTAGCACAGATTTGCTAGCTTAAATAACAAAAATTCATTTTCTCACAGTTCTGGGGGCCATAAGTGAAAGGTGTCAGGAGGTTTGGTTTCTTCAGACTTCCCACCATGGTTTGCAGACGCCACCCTCTTTCTGCATCGGCACATGGTTGTCCCTCTGTGCATGGGCACCCCTGACCTCTCCTCCTGTTCTTACACAGCCATCATCACACTGGATTGGGGCCTCACCTTAAAGACTTCATTTTAACTGAATAATTTATTTAAATAGTTTATGTTCAAATAAGTCTGCCTTCTGAGGTACTGAAGATTAGGGCTTCAACATATGAATTTTAGGGAGTTACAATTCAATCTTAGAATACAGAGAAAAAATTCAAACATGATAAACCAAAACCCAACGTATGAAACAAAGTTTCTACAGCATTTCAAATAAATGATTAAACTCATCGCCTTGTAGCACTTTTAATTTCCTTTATGACTTCTCTAAAATTATTTTTTTCCGGTTTCTATTCTGCTACACTAGTTATTCCTTCCAATTGCCTGTTCTTGCTCTTATACTTTCACTCACTCTCTAAATATTGTGAGACCCAGGAATCAGTGATGATCGCTACAGCCTCTTCTGCCTCCATTTGCTACATGTGGTGTTTTATGGCCGTGAATGCCACCTTTGAGAGATATGCCCTAAATAGGCCTTTAAATACATTCTTTTCTCCCAAACAATCCTTTGTATAATTTTCTCTATCTTATGTAATGACACCAATTGTTCAAAGAAATATATAAAGCCTTTTTTATTCCCTTCTGTACCTTAACTTTCACGTCTAATTCATTAGCAAGTCCACTGAGCAATAATTCCAAAATACATCCAAATATAGTCCACATCACTCTCTATAATTTTCCCCATAGATGAAAATATAATTTTCCCCAAATAAGATCGAATTTCCTAAGATTCTTAATTCCACATTATTCATTATTTAATCATATCTGCAAAGATAATTCAGAATAATCTTTTATACTATTATATACCATATAATTTTATATTAGCTGATTATAGCTGAAGAAATAAACACCCATATAGTAGTAATTAACAGACCCTGCTAGTAAAAAATCAGTAAGGACACGGTTGAAATAAATAGCACTATCAATTAACTAAATCTAATTTAACTTTCTGTAATACTTAATTTAATGACAGTGGCATATGCATTCATCTCTAGCTCACGTGAAATACCAAGATAGACCACATCTTGGGCCATAAAATGTACTTTAACAAATTTGAAATAATAATGATCGTACAAAGTATGATGTCATAGCATAATATAATTAAATCAGAAATTTAAAACAGAAAGACACCTGAAAAATTCCAGAATACTTGGTGAGTAAATGACACACTTTTCAATAATACATAAGTTAAGGACAAGGTCACAAAACCAATTTAAATCTAGTTTAAGTTAAAGAAATTAAAAATAAAACTTAATTTATAGGATGCAGCAAAACCAGCGCTTCGAGGGAAATTTATAATATCAAATGCATATTTTAGAAAAGAAGAAAGATCTGCAATCTACAATCTAATCTTCTACTTTATGATACTAGTGAAAGAAGAGCAAATTAAACAAAAGTAAGCAAAGCAAAATTAAAGTTAGAGTAGGAGTCAATAAAATTGAAAACAGAAAATCAATAGAGAGAATAAAAAAAAAAATTCTATTAAAAGATTAATCAAGTCCATAAAACTATATCCAGGATAACAAAGAAAAGAAAGAAAACACAAATTTCAAATATCAGAAATGAAAGGAGGGCCATCACTACAGATCTCAGACATTAACAAGATAATAAAGAAGTATTATAAACAACTGTAAGGCCACTTGTTTGATATCCTAGGAAAATTCAACAAATTCTTTGAAAAACATGATGTATCAAAATTAGCATAAGAACAAATAGATAATATGAAGAAAGCCTATATATATTAAAGAAATTGAATTCATAATTAATAACCTTTCAAAACAGAAAGAATTTGACCAAAATGGGTTCAATGGGGAATTCTCACAAACTTTTAAGAAAAAGGCCAACTTTCTTCAATCTCTTCCAGAAGAGAGAAGCATAGGGAATACTTTCTAAATCATTCATTAAGGTTAACATTACTCTAACACCAAAAGCAGGCAAAGATATTTAACAAAAGGAAAACTATAAACCAATGTCTATCATGAATATTGCTAAAAGTTTGATAAAATATTAACAAATCACATTAAAATGTATAAAACAATTATATGCCACTTCTAGTTTGAGAGTTTTTATTATGAATAGGTGTCTAGTTTATCAAAAGCTTTGAATAAATATATTGATATGATTTTCCTTCTTTACACTGTTGATGTAACTTTTGATTTTCGAATGTTGAATCAGACTTGTATAATATACTGGTGCCTATCAGAGGGTGGAGGGGAAGAGAAAGGAGAGGATCAGGAAAACATAACTAATTAATAGTAGGCATAATTCCTGGATGATGAAATAATCAGTACAACAAACTCCCATGACACATGCTTACCTATGTAAAAAACATGCATGTGCAGCCCTGAACTTAAAAGTTAAATAAAAGAAACCTCTCAACTGTTTTCCAAACTTTTTGTACCATTTTATATTTATGCCAGCAATGCGTGAGAGTATTAATTGCTTCACATTCTTGCCAACACCTGGTATTATTAATCTTTTTAATTTTAGTCATCCTACTAGATGAGTAGTGGTACATAACTGCCATTTTAATTTGTAGTTCCCTGATAACTAATGAAGATAAGCATCTCTGTGTGTGTCTATCGGCTACTTTTAGATCATTTTTATGATATTTATTTTTAAATCTTTTGCCTACTCATTTAATTGAGCTTCTTGTCTTATTAATACATTATAAGAGTTCACTAAAATATACTTTAATTATAATCTTTTCAAGCCATAAAAAAGATATACAGATGGCAAATAAGCATATGAAAAGATGTTCCACATCATACAGCAATAGCCAATTGCAAATTAAAATGATAACGAAATACCACTAGACGTCTTTAGAATAGTGACATTTCAAAACACAGACAACATCAAATGCTGGTGAAAAAGTGGAGCAACAGTGACGTTCATTTGTTGCTGGTGGGAGCACAAAATGGTAGAATGATTTGGAATAGAGTTTGGCAGGTTTTTTCAAAGTTGCCATATGATACACCAATAATACACAATTAGTATTTACTCAAATGAATTAAAAATTTATGTCCACACAAAAACCTAGAAACAAATGTTTGCAGTAGCTTTATTCATAACTGCTAAAACTTTAGTAACAACTAAGATGTTCTTCAGCTGATTGATAGATAAACTGTGGTGCTTTCATACAACAGCATATTATTCAGCGATAAAAACAATATGAGCTATTGACATGAAAAAACACAGAAGAAGCTTAAATGCATCTTACTAAGTGCAACAGGCTAAACTGAAAAGATAAGTGATTGGACAGGAGTTCCCTCCCAGAAAGGAGTGAAGTAAAAATGAATAGGTGAAGCACAAGGAAATTTTAGGGCAGTGACACTATTTTGTAAGATATTGTAATGGCAGATGTATGTCATACATTTCGCAAAAACATATGAAATGTACAAAACAAAGAGTGATTCCTAATGTAAACCTTGACCTACAGTTAAGAAATGTATCAATATTGGTGTGCCAATTGTCATAATTGTGCCACACTAATGCAATATATTAATAATAGGGGAAACTAAAGAACAGGAAGTTCTAATTTTTTAATAAACCTACAACTGATCTGACATATAAAATTTTAATTTAGATTAAAAACAAAATACATCCAAAAGAAGTCTACGTAATTAGAAATGAAAATAATCAATTCCATCAGACAATTGCCAATAGTTAAATACAGCTGGTTGATGATTACAACATTCTATCTAATGGGGCAAAAAGGAAGAAAGGAGACAACTTGAATAAGCAGACCATTGCTCAAGACTAAGTTCCAGCACATATAAAAGGTTAAATAAAATAATGTTTGTATTTCCTCAGAGTCTGACTTCTCACCACTAATGAGATGATGAATAGAAATTAAACATTGACAAATGATTTTCAAGATTACCTTAGATTTATATTTGATTTGCAATTTTTTGCATAGTTATTTCCTAGTCCTCCCACTAGCATCTGACTTTTTCTGTTTCTAATCAGTTTTTTTCACTGCTTCAACCTTGTATGAAGAAACACTTCTCTTGTTTTGATTTTGGAAACCTTTAAAAATTATTGAACTTGTATGTATTTTTTTTTGAGAATGTATCCAGCATGCCTCCATATTCATCCCCTTCCTAAATCTAAGTCCCTTTGCAATAGCTCCAGCCATAAAGAAGTGGTGCTTCTTTCCCTCCTATTGAATTTGGTCTGAGTTTTCTCGAGAAATAAAACACAATGGAAGTGGTGGCATGCTATATATAAGCATTGACTTTTAAAGGCTTTGTATCCTTCTACTCTGTCTTTTAAAATGTTGACAACAAAATTGATAGACTGCTAGCAAGACTAATAAAGAAGAAATGAGAAAAAAAATCAAATAGTAGCAATAGAAAATGATAAAGGGGATATCACCACCAATCTCACAGAAATACAAAATACCATCAGAGAATACTATAAACATCTCTACGCAAATAAGCTAGAAAATCTAAAAGAAATGGATAAATTACTGAATGCATACACCCTTCACAGACTAAACCAGGAAGAAGTTGAATCTCTGAATAGACCAATAACAGGCTCTAAAATTGAGGCAATAATTAATAGCCTACCAACCAAAAAAAGTCCAGGACCAGACAGATTCACAGCCGAATTCTACCAGAGGTACAAAGAGGAGTTGGTACTATTCCTTCTAAAACTATTCCAATGAACAGAAAAAGAGGAAATCCTCCGTAACTCATTTTATGAGGCTGGCATCATCCTGATACCAAAGCCTGGCAGAGACACAACAAAAAAGAGAATTTTAGACCAAAATACCTGATGAACACCCATGTGAAAATCCTCAATAAAATACTGGCAAACTGAATCCAGGAGCACATTAAAAACTTTATCCACCACGATCAAGTCGGCTTCATCCCTGGGATGCAAGGCTGGTTCAACATATGCAAATCAATAAATGTAGTTCATCACATAAACAGAACCAATGACAAAACCCACATGATTATCTCAATAGATGCAGAAAAGGCCTTCAACAAAATTCAACAGCCCTTCATGCTGAAAACTCTCAATAAACTAGGTAGTGATGGAATGTATCTCAAAATAATAAGAGGTATTTATGAAAAACCCACAGTCAATATCATACTGAATGGGCAACAGCTGGAAGCATTCCCATTGAAAACTGGCACAATACAAGGATGCCTTCTCTCACCACTCCTATTCAACATAGTGTTGGAAGTTCTGACCTGGGCAATCAGGCAAGAGAAAGAAATAAAGGGTGTTCAATTAGGAAAAGAGGAAGTGAAATTGTCTCTGTTTGCAGATGACATGATTGTATCTTTATAAAACCCCATTGTCTCAGCCCAAAATCTTAAGCTGATAAGCAACTTAGCAAAGTCTCAGCATACAAAATCAATGTGCAAAAATCACAAGCGTTCCTATACACCAATAATAGAGAACCAAATCATGAGTGAACTCCCATTCACAATTGCTACAAAGATAATAAAATACCTAGAAATTCAACTTACAAGGGATGTGAAGGACCTCGTCAAGGAGAACTACAAACCACTGCTCAATGAAATAAAAGGGGACCCAAACAAATGGAAGAGCATTCCATGCTCATGGATAGGAAGAATAAATATCATGAAAATGGCCGTACTGCCCAAGGTAATCTATAGATTCAATGCCAGCCCCATCAAGCTACCAATGACTTTCTTCACAGAATTGGAGAAAATTACTTTAAAGTTCATATGGAACCAAAAAAGAGCCCGCATTGCCAAGACAATCCTAAGCAAAAGGAACAAAGCTGGAGGCATCACGCTACCTGACTTCAAACTATACTAGAAGGCTACAGTAACCAAAACGGCATGGTACTGATACCAAAACAGATATATAGACCAATGGAACAGAACAGAGGCCTCAGAAATAATACCACACATCTACAACCATCTGATCTTTGACAAACCTGACAAAAACAAGAAATGGGGAAAGGATTTCCTATTTAATAAATGGTGCTGGAAAAACTGGCTAGCCATATGTAGAAAGCTGAAACTGGATCACTTCCTTACACCTTATACAAAAATCAATTCAAGATGGATTAAGGCTTTAAATGTTAGACCTAAAACCATAAATACCCTAGAAGAAAACCTAGGCAATACCATTCAGACATATGCATGTGCAAGGACTTCGTGTCTAAAACACCAAAAGCAATAGCAACAAAAGTCAAAATTGACAAATGGGATCCAATTAAACTAAAGAATTTCTGCACAACAAAAGAAATTACCATTGGAGTGAACAGGCAACCTACAGAATGGGAGAAAATTTTTGCAATCTACTCATCTGACAAAGGGCTAATATCCAGAATCGACAAAGAACTTAAACAAATTTACAAGACAGAAACAAACAACCCCATCAAAAAGTGGGCAAAGGATATGAACAGATGCTTCTCAGAAGAAGACATTTATTCAGCCAACAGACACATGAAAAAATGCTCATCCTCACTGGTCATCAGAGAAATGCAAATTAAAACCACAATAAGACACCATCTCACACCAGTAAAAATGGCTATCATTAAATGGCAGGAAACAACAGATGCTGGAGAGAATGTGGAGAAATAGGAACACTTTTACACTGTTGGTGAGAGTGTAAACTACTTCAACCATTGTAGAAGACAGTGTGGCTTTTCCTCAAGGATCTAGAACTAGAAATACCATTTGACCCAGTGATCCCATTACTGGGTATATACCCAAAGGATTATAAATCATGCTACTATGAAGACACATGCACATGCTTGTTTATTGCGGCACTATTCACAATAACAGAAACTTGGAACCAAACCAAATGTCCATCAATGATAGACTGGATTAAGAAAATGTGGCACGTATACACCATGGAATACTATGCAATCATAAAAAAGGATGAGTTCATGTTCTTTGCAGGGACATGGATGAAGCTGGAAATCATCTTTCTGAGCAAACTATCACAAGGACAGAAAACCAAACATCACATGTTCTCACTCACATGTGGGAATTGAACAATGAGAACACCTGGACGCAGGATGGAGAACATCACACACCAGGGCCTGTCGTGCGGTGGGGGTCAGTGGGAGGGATCGCATTAGGAGAAATACCTAACATAAATGATGAGTTGATGGGTGCAGCAAACCAACATGTCACATTTATACCTATGTAGCAAACATGCACATTATGCACAGGTACCCAAGGACTTAAAGTATTAAAAAAAAAAAAATGCTGACACCGTATATACAAACCCAGGCTAGCATGCCAGATGATGAGGCCACATGAACAGTAGTCCACGTTTTCCAAGCTGCTCCATCTGAAGCTAAGTAAATGAGCCAGATACTGCCTACCCACTAAGTTGATGGAAAGTACATGAACGGATCCAGCTGAAACTTGCTGATAAGAACTCCTTACAGAAGAACCAGTCAGTTGTTTTCCAAACTAGAAAGAGCATGAAATAAATATCTCAATCGTTTTAAACTGCTCACTTCTGAAATGGTTTGTTACACAGCAAAAGCTAACTGATATAAGATGCTTCAAAACACACAATTTGAAGGTAATAATGACTGTCAAAGCTTGTTTTGTCTCTTACAAGTTCGCTCCAAAAATTCCTATTATTTACTTAATAACTCCAAGTGGATACCCCATTGGTAACTTACATCTTCTCAATACTGAAATCACTGTTTCTTTTTTAACTGTTTGTTTTATATTTATTTTCTTCAATCATATTACTGCAAAATTATATATACATTTTTAAAATTATGGTAATTGTGACACTTTCACCTTACATGAATTCAATAATTAAGCCTCCCAAGTGTCTCATAAATGTATTCTTTTTTAAAAATAAATTTCATTACGTATGTTTGAGGTTTACAATATGATGTTATGGGACTCATATAGATAGTAAAAGGGTTACTATAGTGAAATAGATGAACATATCTATCATATCATATAATTCATTTCTTGTGACAACAGCAGCTAAAATACGTTGATTTAACAAAACTCCTTAATACATCAATTTCAGTCCCCAGACAACACATTATACTAATTTCAGGTTGTACATTAAGTCTCTACACTTGTTTATCCTACATATCTACTATTTTGTATACTTCAACCGATGTCTCTCCACTTACTTTCCCCCCTACTCCAACTATGTTATATATTATTTCATTCTCTATTTTTTCATATGAGCTTTTTAAAAATGCTCCATATGTAAGTGAGATCATGTATTATTTTTATTTTTGTGTCTGACTTATTTCATTTAGCATAATGTCCTCCAGGTCTATCCACATTGTGCAAATAGAAGGATCTCCTTATTTTTAAAGGCTAAATAATATTCCATTGCATGTATATATACACACATGCATATATATATGTGTACACACACACACACAATTTTATCTTTCTATTGTCTCTCTTGAAATGCTGACATCTTGTAAACATATACACACCACATTTTTAAATCTATTCAACTCTATATAGAAACTTAGGTTGTTTTCATATCATTACTCTTAGGAATAAAGCTGCATTGCTCTATGTTTCTGTTTTTATGTCAGAATGATACTGTTTCATTTACTGTAACTTTGTAATATAATTTTTAATCCAGAAGTGTGATGTCTCTTACTTTGTTTTCCTTTCTCAGTATAACTTTGGCTAGCATTTTATATATTTATTTATTTATTTATTTATTTATTTATGTGTGTGTGTCTGTGTGTTTGTGGTTGCATACTTATTTTAAGATTTTTTTTTTCCTATTTCTGTGAATGATGCAATGGGGATTTTAATAGTGATAGTATTAAATCTCTATATTGGTTTGGATAATCAGGACATTTTAAGAATACTAATTCTTCCCACATATGAACATGGGATATATTTCCATTTATTTGTGTTTTCTATTTCTTTCATTAATGTATAGCAGTTTTCAGTGTACAAATCTGTATCTCACAGTCCAGAAGAGAATGGGATAATACATTCAAAGGGCTTAAGAAAGAAAAATTCCAGCCAAGAATACTATACTCAACTATTCCGTCTTTCAGAAATAAAGAGAAATAAATTTTCCCAGGCAAGCAAAAGCTAAGCGAATTTATCACATGATTAACCTTACAAGAAATACTTAAGGCCGTGCTTCTACTAGACATAAAAGGTGATAATTACTTTCATAAAAACATATAAAAGTATAAAAATCCTTTTATACTTAAAAGGTAGAGATAGATTCATAATCAAATTTAGAATACCTGATTACTGTAATAGTGCAGTGCACATATTTCAAATGTCTAGTATTAAGGGTAAAACTCAAAATGGTCAAAAATAACTGTAGCTGCCTGGGCACAGTGGCTCACGCCTGTAATCCCAGCACTTTAGGAGGCTGAGGCAGGTGGATCATAATGTCAGGAGTCCAAGACCAGCCTGGCCAACGTGGTGAGACCCCATCTCTACTAAAAATACAATAATTAGCCAGGTGTGGTGGCAGGTGCCTGTAATCCCAGCTACTTGGGAGATTGAGGCAGGAGAATTTCTTGAACCCAGGAGGCAGAGGTTGTGTGAGCCAAGATCATGCCACTGCACTCCAGCCTGGGCAACAGAGCAAGACTCTATCTCAAAGATAAACAAATAAAATTAAAAATACCTGTAGCTACAATAAGTTGTTAAGAAATACACAAACTAAAAAGATGTAAATTATGGCCATCAAAATATAAATTGTGATGAGGGGAGGGTAAAATTCTAGGGTATTTTTATCAGATCAAAGTTAAGTTGTCATCAGTTTACAATTGCCTATTGTAACTATAAGAGTTAAGAGGTGCAGCACACCAACACAGCACATGTATACATGTGTAATAACCCTGCATGTTGTGCACATGTACCCTAGAACTTAAAGTATAATAAAGAAATAAAAATAAAAAGATGTTTTATGTAGGTCCGATGGTAACCACAAAGCAAAACATTTCATCTGATACATGAAAGATAAAGAGAAAGGAAACAAACCTTAACACTGTAGAAAATCACCAAATTATGGAGGTGAACAGCAAGAGGGGACGAACAAAGGATTTACAAAACAACAAGAAAAAAATTATCAAAATGGTAGAAATATGTCTATACTTATCAAAAATAACTGTGCTTGTAAAGGGATTAAATTCTTCAATCAAAGGACAGAGTGGTTGGATGTGTTTACAAAATCAGGATCCAAATACATCCTTCCCGCAAGAGACCTGTTTTCACTTGAATGACATACTTAGGCATCTTTTTTTTTTAAAAAAAGTTTATGATGGCCGGGCGCAGTGGCTCATGCCTGTAATCTCAGCACTTTCGGAGGCTGAGGAGGGCGGATCACGAGGTCAGGAGTTTGAGACCAGCCTGGCCAATATGGTGAAACCCTGTCTCTACTAAAAATACAAAAATTAGCCGGGCGTGGTGGCGGGTGCCTGTAGTTCTGGCTACTCGGAAGGCTGAGGCAGGAGAATTGCTTGAACACAGGAGGTAGAGGTTGCAGTGAGCCGAGATTGTGCCACTGCGCTCCAGCCTGGGCGACTGAGTGGGACTCTGTCTCAAAAAAATAAAAAGGCTATGATATTACAGTCTTCACCCAGCATATTTTCAGCTATAATCTAAATAATTTAATCACTGTTTAACTGTACTTTTGAATCTGCAGGGATTCCTAAGCCAGTCCAAATCTTATAGAAATATATTTTTATATTACAACTAACATTATGTAAAATATCTCATAAAATTAATTCTATGTTGATATATTTTGAGGAAAATCATACTGTATCTTGTTGCATAAAAAATTTTATTGTAATTAGATTCTAGACTATGTAGCTTACATTTCTATCTTTAGTTGATTCCATATTTTCTTAGTCTCTATTCCAATTATGTCAAAATATGTCAGTTTTTTAAATACCTCCTTATCTTTGAAAATGCTGTTTCCTCTGTCTTGACTTTCTTAAATTGAACATAATTGTATATTTGGGGTTGTCCTGCCTTTTCCTCAAGTGCCAGATCATGTATTATCAACTGTCATTAGAGATGAATCTTATTAGACAGGAATAAATAAGATGCTACCTTAACACATAAACATACATGATTATTGAGCCAATGATATCTTCCAAGATTTTTAAAAGACACTTAGAGTCACTCATCTAATACTATGAGACTGTTTTTGTCTTCTATGATATTACAGTAAAAAAATTACCAGCACTTTTTTCTTTCCAAAACATCTACTGCCTTCAAATTAATTTAGTAATATTTGTTCTTTTTTTGATAGATCACTATATGTAGCTCATTTGTAAGCTTTTATAATGTTTTAATAAAAACAAAATTATGAATAAAATTTGCTTTAGGAAAATGTCTGATAACATTGGAAGTAGTGATTTTTTTTTTTATATTTGCTCCCCAGTCATGGAATTCATATTCTTTCTACAGGGCTCTATATTCTAAATAATTCCCATTGTCTTTTCTTTTGACTATAGTCATAAAAATAGAAGACTAAACTGAAATTTCTTTTCAGTGTAGCCTTCCTTGAAAAAAACAACAACAACAACAACAAAAAACACCCTCTTTGATACTTCCTTACCAGTTGTCATTCCATCACATTTTGATATAAACCATTTATTCTGCATTAGTGTTAAGCTCCCACATAATTGGCAGATGTATCACATCACAGTGTCCTTGAGCTTCTAACTGACTGTCAGTTCCTCAGTTCTATCACCCTGAATGCCACATTTGGTGACAGTGAATGCTCAGAGAATACTCAGTTTTATTGATGTTGTTTAGAGACCATTGGAAGTGTTGGAAATCAGTTGACGTCTTTTTTATTCTCAGTTTGTCATCCCTATGCAGGATAGAGTCATCACTGTACCCTATCAAAAAATAAAATAAAATGTGGTGCTAACTGGCATGCCAAAGGCTTTAGGGATTATAGTTTATTCCCATGGTTGATTATAGTTAATTAAAAAACATAAAAAAATTGCAAGCACTTCTGAAATTATAGATGACAGTAGCTACTCTGATAAAATCAATAAATCTAATTGTAAATTTGTTATTAAATATTGAATAAAAACCTTTGTGGAAAGATTTTTCTCATTTCTAACTTTCATTTTGAAGCATCTATTTTTATAAGAAAATTTAAAGAATTCTTAATTGGAATTGACTAAAGTTTATCTCTAATGTGCATTTATAATTCTACATGTCTTAAATATCTATTTCTAATTTTTAAACTTCATATAAAAACACAGTTGTTGATTTAGTAAACACTTCAATGATTTTCATGCTATTGTTTTTAGAGTTTCAGCAGTAAATTTATTTATTAAATAAAATATTTATTGTATAAATATCCTTGTATTCAAGCCACAGTCAATAATTTTCTTGTTTGATATATTCCTTTGTTATCTATCCATCACATGATTTAAAATATTTTCTTTCCTTACCATTACAAAATAGTTTTCCTTAGGAATCTCTTAGTTTAGTAAGCTCTTTCATATACATTCTCATTTATTCCTCCAACAGTGATGTCTGCTACCTATTTGTTATATAAACTCTGTCTTTATTTCTTCCATTATTTGTTTTTCATTGTATACAAATGCATAAACATGTTTAACTTAAAAACTTAAAAGAGTTATGCAGCATTAAGTGGCTTATAGTTAAAATGACTTCTCTATCTACAAAATTTTCATTGAAAGCTATTTCTATAATATTCCCTAATGGTATTAATTTGATAGCCTGTGTGTGTGTGTGTGTGTGTGTGTGTATGTATATGTATATGTATTCCCTTAGGTTGCATTCAGTAGGGCAATTTTGTCTTCTCAATAAGTATAGCACAATGCTTTGCATAAAATAAACATGTTAAAGACTTTGGAATGTATAATGAAAGCATATCCTATTGTAAATTGCATATATACAATGGAGATGTTATTATTGTATAATTTTTATGAAAACAATTTCAATGATATAAATGTGACTATATAATATTTTATATATTTTAAAATTTGTTATTTTTATAAAATAGTGAAACATTTTTAAAGCTCTATGCTTCAAAACAGTAGAAATTGTGAAAGATTAAAAATATAGAAATATGATGTTTAAACATATATATAATTGCAGATTCTGCAATTTCCTTGACTAATACACAGTTGTATTAGTCGAGGTTCTCTAGAGAGAGAGAGAAAGAAAAGATTAGGAGGCACTGGTCCATGTGATTATGGTGGCTGAGGTGTCCCGGTATCTGCCATTTGCAAGGTGGAGATGCAGAAAAACCTGTAACGTAATTCAGTCTGGGTTCAAAGGCCTGAAAACAAGGGGAATCAATAATTGTAAATCCCAGTTCAAGAACAGGGGAAGAAATAAGATGTTCCAACTCAAGCAGTGAGGCAGGATAAAAGAGGAAAATTCTTCCATCCTCCAGTTTTTGTTCTATTCAAGCCTTCAACAGATTGAAATATGACAGACCACAATGGCATGGGCAATATATACTGAGTCCACTGATTCAAATGATAATCTCTTCTGGAAACACCTTCATAGACACATTCAGAAACAATGGTTAATCTGGGCACCTGTGGCTCACTCAAATTGACACATAAAAGTAACCATAGGTGACTGTCCAACTTTAGGAGATTTTGAATATTAGCCTGCAAACTTATTGAAAGGCAGATTTCTGTGCCAGCATCTCAACTATTCTAGATAAATAAGTCCAGGATAAGGTCCAAGGATCTATGTTTTAAATCTTACAGGATTCTTATAATCTATAGACTCACTCATAGATGAAGAAATTTAGATCAACACTGCTAATGGCCTTTATTTGCCTGTTGGTCTTTATTCATTTTTATCAGACATTAAGGTATGCTAAAATTACAGGAGTAAATCAATTTAGCAGTTAAGTAATTTTATATAATAGAGTCAAAAATAATAAAAAATGGTTTCTCAAAACTCCAGGGAAACAAAACTCTTGGGAATTCGGAAATGGCCCAGAAAATGGCAGAAGGCTTGGGTTTACGGACAATTATGAAGGATGAGAAATACAAACTGGCAAAGTTGAAGGATATTAAAGGAACTTAGAAGAATATTGATCATAGTATAGTTGATCCTTGAAAATCATAGGCTTGAATTGTGTGAATCCACTTCCATAATTTTTTAAAAATACACTGGAAAATTTTTTGGAGATTTGCAAATATTTGAAAAAAACTTGCAAATAAACTGTGTAGCTTAGAAATAGCCAAAAAAAGAGAAAAAACAATAGATCTGTCATGAATGGATAAAGTATGTGCAGATACTAGTATATTTTATCATTTATTATCATAAAATATAGATGATTATAAAAAAGTTAAAATTTATCAAAACTTACAAATACAAATACAGACTGCACGTGGTACCACTCACAGCCGAGAGAAATATGGATAAATGTGAAGATGCAGGATTAAATTATAACTGCATACAATTACCTGTAGTGCATACTGCATACTGTACTACTGTAATAGTGTGGTGGCCACCTCCTATTGCTATTGTGGTGAGTTCTAGTGTTGCAAGCATCCCCTTAGAACACCGTGTAATGCTAATGATCTTCACATGAGCAATTTGTCTCTAGTAAATTGTGTATGGTAGTAAAATGTGATCCCTTGCAGTTCTAGCATATTTTATCTTGTGTTTAGTGTAATATCATAAACCTTGAATAACACTATGGAACCCATGTAAAGTGCCACAATTATACTGAAAGTACTCTCAAGAAGCAAAGAAAAGTCGGGACATTACAATATAAATTTGAATTGCTTGATGTATGCCACAGATTTAGGTCTGTAGCTGCAATTGCCCAACATTTCAGACAAAGGATTGTTTTTTAAACAGATGATGTAAACTCATAGTATTGTTAAATACAGTATACTACTGAAATATATTTGCTCTTCCTTTGATTTTCTTAATAGCATTTCTTTTCTCTAGCTCATTTATTGTAAGAATGCAATATACAATTCATATGTTATCTGTAAGGCTTTCGGTCAACAAGAGGCTATTAAAAGCTAAGCTTTGGGGAAATCAAAAGTTATATCTGAATTCTCCACCGCAGAAGGAGGTGGGTGTCTGTGTGCCTAACCCTCATATTTTTCAAGGGTCAATTGTATTTAATTTGTTCCTTGTTTTGATTTGGGTTCTAATCTCTACTTTCCTATCACACCCCTACCATCTCAAACCTTTGGTAAAAGTGCCAACACCGTAGACTCACATTGAATTTTCCCTGAAGAATTAAAGTTGAAAAATATGCACATGGGCAGAACTGAAAGCGAAGAAGTCAACTTTGACAGGTGATAATTTAGACAAGCTCTGGGAGCAGATATCAGGAGTAAGGAATTACAGATTAATGTAACCAACTGTTTAGGCACCCTCAGAAGTATGATGATACGATACTGGGAGATTTTCAACAGGATCTGGGATGGAAACTGGGGCCATTTTTTTTTTACATTTGGGTTATGGAAACAAAGTAATTGTACAATACTATAGGACCAGGAGCCCAAAGGGTTATATATTTTTAAATATTGAAAAAACTTTAAATGTTTTTAAGCATATGTAGAATGCTAACAATTTGAACAGGTGTGTTATCCTTCTTAATTATTTTAATTAAACCATTCTTAGAATAGTGATTCTGATTAAAGCTGGCAGATAAAACTGAAAGGGAAAGAGACATAAAGAATGACAATTTGCTAATCCAGAGTAGAGCAGCTGCTGCAAATGAAAATTTTACAGCAAAATTCAGAAATATGGAGGCGGTAATCAGATGAGGTAAAAATACCAAGTAGAAATTCATGAATAAATTACATAAAATAACAAAAATCCAGCCCACTTCCCTCCTACTCCCACCCCTATTTTCCTTGCACAACCTACCTGAATTGAAAGGAGAGTTGTTTAAGTAACTTCAAGAATTACAAGAGGGTTTACTTAGTTATTAAATCTGACATTGAAATTGGAAAAATAATTTGTTCGGTAACTCTGTAAGACATCATTTTGGAGACATGCATGTGAGATGTGTAGTTGTGATAAAACCTCTGCATCACAAACTCTAAAAGCTGCAGCATGGTTTATGCCCAACAGATTTATCCAGAGTCTAAGTACTTTAAAAAAGAAAGATGATAATATCTGCAATATTGATATCTAGTCAGAGTAATCACACAAATCACTTTGGAATTGTTACCAGAGATGACAGAAGAACATGTGCTGAGAAGTGATGAGAAGTTCTAAATTGTTTACTTACTAAGGAAACTGACTTACTTGACCTAACGTCTGGCAGTTTCTATTAATTCCTCCTTTTGTCTAGTTTCTTTGTTTGAGGCAGGTCAGGGAACAAAACCTATTATATCCTATGAATTTGGTAAACACATCTTCGCCCCATTATCAGATATTTTTGTGTTCAAAGGATATTTGATGTATGTGGCAGCAAACCGTAAGGGTGAATATAAAAAAAAATCAAACAATACCTTGAATTCACATCAAATACACATCAACGTTTCAGAATAAACTAATTAGAGTTTGCTAAATGCCACAATAAATTTATTTTGGGTGAGGGAAAGTAATTAAGCCTGAAAAAAGTGTTTTACCTACGATTGACAGAATAAACCATTACAGGAGATCCATTTGATATGTTCTACCCCAATTAAAAACAGCTACTTCTGATCAAATGCCTGCAGAGACCTAAAGATTGCCATCATTTTACCTCACTTAGTTTTTGGTTTTCCACAGACTACTTTTAAATAAAATTTTCTAGTTTGATAATAAAACTACTCATATTTATATTAAACTCAACGTCACTTACCTATCACTGCCACTTCAATTGACCGAGACCTTTCCTTCCCAATTAAGAACAAAGATTAATGTTACAGGCTTAAAATGTATGGAAAAATAGAACATAAATATCAGATATATTTCTCTATACTTAAATATATACTTACAAGCTTATAAGTATATGTTTATATACTTATATACTTACAAG
Organism: Colobus angolensis palliatus; assembly: GCF_000951035.1. NCBI lineage: Eukaryota > Metazoa > Chordata > Mammalia > Primates > Cercopithecidae > Colobus > Colobus angolensis. The sequence continues at coordinate 27,213,114 of NW_012118487.1, read as the reverse complement.
CTTATATGCTTATAAGATATAAGCTTGTAAGTATATGTTTAAGTATGTCTCATAGTTTTTCTACAAATAAAAATCAAGAAAAAGGGTATAATTAAGATATATATTAAGTTTATTTCTCAAATTACTAATTTAAATAGGTATTTTAAAATTTAAAAATAAAAACATATTTTCTTTGTTACTACATTTGTTACTAAAATTACATCATGCTTTGATTATAAATAGCAAAGTAATAAGCAAATAAACAAGTGATAAAGATCTATGAAAAAAGTTACTAAAAATTTAAATGTCAAAATGTGCAGCATTAACTTTGCATTAACATTTTAGTATTTTTAAAAATCAGTATTGATCACTTTCAAATGTACATCCATTATTATCCTACAAAGGTCTTAGAGAGATCTTTTAAAACTCTACACTTAATTTTGTGTTTGATATTCAATGATGTGAAGAGAAAGATATTTTTGATTAGTGATATCAGGGCAGAATGTTCTGTATGTAAAATTTGTGAGTAGAATTGTTGGTTAGAAATGGATCACTAGAACTAATATGTCTATATATTAATTTTTATTAAATGATAAATTAATGAAAATCACCTTTATACATAGAACAATGGTTTAATAAGTACATCCTTAAGGAATGATTATCTAGCATTGCCTAGTTTGGCCTAGTTGTATCATGGGTCTATAAAAAGAGGATTCAGAGAAAATTAAGCTGTTAACCAAGTAATACAAAGAGAATGTGACTTCCCAGGTCCACAGATTTTACTCTTATCTTTCTTCCTTTTTAAAGATTGAATGATAAATCTGATATTTCTAAGGTTTGGTTAAGCATTACTTTTATATTGGTTTCAAACATTCTTCCTTTCTACTTTATAGTTTCTCTGAAATCATAAAACCCATAAATATATACTTCAGTGAATATATGGCTTTCATACCATAAAGTAGATCTTAATGTTAACATATATTAGTGCTTAAAAATAGCGTCATTATTTTGTAGCAATTGTGCAAGGGAGTTCACTCATGATTTGGCTCTCTATTATTGGTGTATAGTAATGCTTGCGATTTTTGTACATTGATTTTGTATGCTAAGACTTTGCTGAAGTTGCTTATCAGCTTAAGGAGATTTTCGGCTGAGATGATGGGGTTTTATAAAGATACAATCATGTCATCTGCAAACAGAGACAATTTGACTTCCTTTCTTCCTATTTGAATACACTTTATTTCTTTCTCTTGCCTGATTGCCCTGGCCAGAACTTCCAACACTATGTTGAATAGGAGTGGTGAGAGAGGGCATCCTTGTCTTGTGCCGGTTTTCAAAGGGAATGCTTCCAGCTGTTGCCCATTCAATATGATATTGACTGTGGGTTTGTCACAAACAGCTCTCATTGTTTTGAGATATGTTCAATCAGTACCAGTTTATTTAGAAGTTTTAGAATGAAGAGGTGTTGAATTTTATCAAAGGCCTTTTCTGCATCTATTGAGATAATCATGTGGTTTTTGTCGTTGGTTCTCTTTGTATGATGGATTACGTTTATTGATTTGCATATGTTGAACCAGTCTTGTATCCCAGGGATGAAGCCAACTTGATCTTGGTGGATAAGCATTTTGATGTGCTCCTGGATTTGTTTAGCTAATATTTTATTGAGGATTTTTGCATTGATGTTCATCAGGGATATTGGCCTGAAATTTTCATTTCTGTTGTGTCTCTGCCAAGTTTTGGTATCAGGATGATGCTGGCCTCATAAAAAGAGTTAAGGAGGAGTCCCTCTTTTTCTATTGTTTGGGATAGTTTTAGAAGGAATTGTGCCAGCTCCTCTTTGTACCTCTGGTAGAATGTGGCTGTGAATCCGTCTGGTCCTGGGCTTTTTGTGGTTGGTAGGCTATTAATTTCAGACTCAATTTCAGAAGTTGTTATTGGTCTATTCAAGGATTCGACTTCTTGCTGGTTTAGTCTTGGGAGGGTGTATGTGTCCAGGAATTTAGTCATTTCTTCTAGATTTTCCAGTTTATTTTTACAGAGATGTTTATAGTATTCTCTGACAGTAGTTTGTACTTCTGTGGGATCAGTGGTGATTTCCGCTTTATCATTTTTTATTGTGTCTATTTGATTCTTCTCCATTTTCTTCTTTATTAGTCTGGCTAGTGGTCTATTTTGTTAATCTTTTCAAAAAACCAGCTCCTGGATTCATAGATTTTTTGAAGGGTTTTTCATGTCTCTATCTCATTCAGTTCTGCTCTGATCTTAGTTATTTCTTGTCTTCTGCTAGCTTTTAAATTTGTTTGCTCTTACTTTTCTAGTTATTTTAATTATGATGTTAGGGTGTCAATTTTAGATCTTTCCTGCTTTCTCCTGTGGGCATTTAGTGCTATAAACATTTCTGTAAACACTGCTTTAGCTGTGTCCCAGAGATTCTGGTATGTTGTCTCTTTGTTCTCATTGGTTTCAAATAACTTATTTATTTCTGCCTTAATTTCATTATTTACCCAGTAGTCATGCAGGAGCACGTTGTTCAGTTTCCATGTAGTTGTGTGGTTCTGAGTGAGTTTCTTAACCCTGAGGTACAAAGAGAATAAAATACCTAGGAATACAACTTACAAGGGATGTGAAGGACCTCTTCAAGGAGAACTACAAGCCATGGCTCAAGGAAATAAAAGAGGACACAAACAAATGGAAAAACATTCCATGCTCATGGATAGGAAGAATCAGTATCATGAAATGGCCATACTGCCCAAAGTGATCTATAGATTCAATGCTATCCCAATCATGGTACCATTGACTTTCTTCACAGAACTAGAAAAAACTACTTTAAATTTCATATGGAACCAAAAAAGAGCCCGTAGAGCCAAACCAATCTTAAACAAAAAGAACAAAGCTGGAGACATCATGCTACCTGACTTCAAACTACACTACCAGGCTATGGCAACCAAAACAGCACGGTACTGGTACCAAAACAGATATATAGACCAATGGAACAGAACAGAGCCCTCAGAAATAACACCACACATCTACAACCATCTGATCTTTGACAAAACTGACAAAATCAAGCAATGGGGAAAGGATTCCCCATTTAATAAATGGTGTTGGGAAAACTCCCTAGCCGTATGAAGAAAAATGAAACTGGACCCCTTCCTTATACCTTATACAAAAATTAACTCAAGACGGATTAAAGATTTAAATATGAGACCTAAAACCATAAAAACCCTAGAAGAAAACCTAGGCAATACCATTCAGGACATAGGCATGGGCAAAGACTTCATGACTGAAACCCCAAAAACAATGGCAACAAAAGCCAAAATTGACAAATGGGATGTAGTTAAACTAAAGAGCACAGCAAAATAAACTATCATCAGAGTGAACAGGCAACCTACAGAATGGGAGAAAATTTTTGCAATCTATCCATCTGACAAAGAACTAATATCTGGAATCTACAAAGAACTTAAACAAATATACAAGAAAAAATCAAACAACCCCATCAAAAAGTCGGTGAAGATTATAAACAGAAACTTCGCAAAAGAAGATATTTATACAGCCAACAAACATATGAAAAAAACCTCATCATTACCGGTCATTCAAGAAATGCAAATCAAAACCATAATGAAATACCATCTCCCTCTAGTTAGAATGGAAATCATTAAAAAGTCAGGGAACAACAGCTGCTGGAGAAGTTATGGAGAAATAGGAACTTTTACCCCATTGGTAGGAGTGTGAATTAGTTCAGCCATTGTAGAAGACAGTATGGTGATTCCTCAAGGGCCTAGAGCCAAAAATACCATTTGATCCAGCAATCCCATTACTGGGTATATACCCAAAGGATTATAAATCATTCTACTATAAAGACACATGCATATGTATGTTTACTGAAGCACCATTCACAATAGCAAAGACTTAGAACCAACCCAAATGCGCATCAGTGATAGACTGGATAAAGAAAATGTGGCAGATATGCACTATGGAATGCTATGCAGTCGTAAAAAAGGATGAGTTCATGTCCTTTGCAAGGACATGGATCAAACTAGAAACCATCATTTTCAGCAAACTAACACAGGAACAGAAAACCAAACACTGCATGTTCTCACTCATAAGTAGGAGTTGAACAATGAGAACACATGGACACAGGGAGGGGAATATCACACACTGAGGCTTGTTGGTGAATGGGGGTCTAGGGGAGGGATAGCATTAGGAAAAATACCTAATGTAGATGACGGGTTGTTGGGTGTAGTGAACCACTACGGCACATGTATACCTATGTAACAAACTTGCTTGTTGTGCAAGCGTATCCCAGAAAGCATAATAAAAAAAAATTAAATTTAATTAAATTTAAATTTTAAAAAAGGAAAAAAATAGTTTTTTTTGTTTTTGTTTTTGGTTTTACAGAGAGTATCTCTCTGTTGCCCAGGGTGGAATGTGATGGTGCATTCTCTCGTTGAAACTTCTGCCTCCTGGGTTCAAGTGACTCTCCTGCCTCAGTCTCCTGAATGGCTGGGATTACATGCATGAGCCCCCATGCTCAGCTAATTTTTGTATTTTTAGTAGAGATGAGATTTCACCATGTTGGCCAGGCTGGTCTCGAACTCCTGGTCTCAAGTGATCCACCTGCCTTGGCCTCTCAAAGTGCTGGGATTACAAGCTTGAGCCACCACACTCAGCCAAAAATAGCGTTTTGTTGATATTTTTTACATAGTTAAAATAGTCACAGAAATACTCATTCTTATTTAATACATACAATTAGTCTTTAGTATTTTCTTGAATGTGCACTCATGATTCAATTAAATGTTGAGTTGATTCATGCACACACACGTGTGTGTAGGTGTCGGTATGTTTTGTGTTTTATTTAGCCATTTTAATGCTATTATTGATAGGCTATTCAGTGAATTAAAGAAAATTATCCTAATATAGGTTCTCAAACATTTATAAAGGTATTTTGATACACAAATGCATTTTTAAGAATTATATTAAATATTTATTTTATCTGTTCATTAATTTATATTTTTATTTCATTTTATTGAGTATAATTTGACACTAGGATGATCAACAGGCAGATAATACAATTAGTAAATAAAACAGATAACAATTCCTGAACTTCTGGTGATTATAGTCTAGTTCAGCAAGACAGATGCTAACACAGTAAGTAGTAAAATTCACAGTAAATAGAAGCAATGGATACCAAAAATAAATAAATAAAGCTGAAAAGGAGGACATTAAATATTGAGGGCTATTTGCAATTTACTAGAATACTTCCTAAGAAATTGTCAGTTCATCGAAAATGTAGTAAGGATGAGAACAGGGGTCAAACAAAAGGATATCTGAAAAACACTGTTTAGTGAATCAATCCGTATTGTACTTATAGTGAGGAAAGAACAAAAAGAAAGTGAGAGGCACTGGGATGGATGTAAGCAACAGAGAGAGAGAAACTGATATCCGAGGGGAGTGCTGTGTGTTGAGGAATCTGATTGAGACAACCTTTCAAGGAAATGTTAAGTGGATTTGACTGTCAGTCCAAGGGAGGTTGGAAACTATGGGAATATTTTAAGGAGCCATGTACCTCTGGCTTCTGATGAGGTTGTACTTTGTTACTCTTGCATTGAGAAAACATATAGATGTATTGTTTTCTAGCCATTTACAGTAAGTATGGCCATGTCCATAAGGACAATGAACCAACCTTGGTCATCATGCTGCACAACATACAAAAACAGCATGTCCTTAACTCGTTTTATATCCACATTGGCCAGGGTTTCCTTAAGGAAATCCTCAGAATTACTGAAATTGATTATTTCACACTAAGAATAAGAAAAAAACCTTCAAAATTCTAGCATGAAAAATGGTCTAACTTCTCTGCCCAAACCATAAGGAAATTTATCTGCAGATGTATGTGCCTAAGCAGAAATTTCTTTCTTTAAAAATAACTTTACCAGCTTTTTTAAACCCCAAAGATGCCACATTGGGGTTCTGCCTCTACTATTGTATTTTCGAGTCACTGTACATTCTTCTTAAAAGGAAACTGTGGATTGTAGTGTGGGATATTATCTGGACTAACTCTCCTATATCAAGGAGACAATGCTTGATATTTCTAAGCTGTCCGTGGAACTGCTCTAAGTTCACAGCAGTGACAGATGTTTTTTCTTGTCCATATTTTTAAGGCTCATTTATTATTTCAAAGGTCATATAAGAGTAAAGGCTATTTATGAGTGAAGGAGCTAAACAAATTAATTTGCAATGTATGTTCACATTGTTATCTTTCTCCAAGTGTTTTCATGACATAACATTCTGAATCACAGAATAACCTCCTTAGATCATCTAATATATATAGTTGCATTTTCCCTTTTTTCCTCTAAAATATATATATTTTCTCCATAAATGTACTAATAGAGAGATAGGAAACTTTATTAAATGTATAATCTGATCATATTTTACAACAGAAAAGTATGCTACTCCATAAAGTAACATAATACTTATAAAAGCAATGATTGAACTATTGTTTGGAAGATAACAAGACGTTCAGAATGTCCAAGACATTCTTGATAATCTCAAGAGAACTGCCAAATAAAAGAAGTTCTTTGAAGATGAAAATATTTGAATATTTCATTACCATCTACTATATGATGCCAAACTGAGCTTAGAGACTGAAATATATTTAAAAATTTCTGGAACAACTCAACTAATGATATCAACATGTTACAAATATATTTCCATAAATCTCCAAACATGGGGACATGTTTACCCAAACATATTTATGTGTTTGAAGATACACACGCACACACTCCCAAAATTATTCTAATCTATAAGCAAGCCATTATTTGAACATATATGCTATTATTTCATCCTTGACTCCTTATCCTCTCAAAGTCACCTGTCCTCTATATCAGATTAATCAAAAGTACAGCAAATGGTAAAGAGAACAGCAACCCAGGCTTGTCACTGAACAAATTGTGCAATCTCAAGTAATTTATTAATATTCCATCCTTCGGTTTCCCCATAAAGTGGAGATAATAATAGCATCTCTCACACTGGTCTTTTGTGATTGTTAATTGCTAGTGTACAGAGAGCATTTGGAATTATACCTGGCACACAGTAAGCTTTTGTAATGATTAACTGTCATTATAATTACCTCTATTGAGCCAAAATAATGAACAAAAGGAAGAGTTAAAAGGGACTTTTGTTTTTGTATTGGTAGAGGGCACCCCATTAGGGATTGAGTCAGTAAATTCAAAGGAAACTACACAGAGCTGCTAGATCCTGTGGAAGTGAGAGACAAAACTAGCATAATTTTATGGAAATAATTTTTATTTTAGATACAAAGATGAATGTAGCTAAAAACAAAATTCTTACCAATTAGTGATTTTGTCTAAATAGAGCTTCATGACACAGAAAAAAGACTAGTTATTTCATGAATATTTCTGGGCTCTCATTTTGTGCCATTGATACATGTGTCAATTCTTTTACCATTACCACACCGTCTTGATTACTGTAACTTTATAGTAAGTTTTGAAGTTAAACTGTGGCAAGTGCTCTGACTTTGTTCTTTTTCAACATTGTTTTGAATATTCTGGGTCTTTTGCCTTCCCCTATATTTAAAATCAGTTTCTCAGTATCCACAAAATAGCATACTAGGGTAACCAGGAAACAACTGTAAAATGCAATAAACAGTGTTATATGTAGGATCTATCAGTCATGCATGCTACAGGGATGTGGATAGCCTCACTGAAAAATCTTTAACACCTTATCAATCATGTTTCTGAAACTCCTTGACCACAAGGGTTTACAGAAAATGATTTACTATAAACGTTTTCTGTAAAAGAGTTGATTTTCTAGGAGTATTTTAGAAAATATTAATTAATTAATGCATGAAATAATGAATTATTGATTAGTGGATAAATCCTTGTAATGAATTATGCAAAGCCATTTTGTAAGAATCAAAAGCAAAGCAATTTCTCTAATAGATCATTTAATAACATATTGTTCATGACATATGTAAATATTGTTTATACATTTTCCAAATCTATTTCTTTAGTTTCTTTAACATTTTTTTTAAAAGAAGTATTAAAACTCTCAATACTTTTCATTCAAAACAAAAATGTTTCAATCTTACCCATTCATAAGGAATCATTATATTCTGTCTAACAGTGTTTCTATGAATGTCATTCAAAATTAAGGTTGTCATTGGTTTAACTAAAATTTTAAACTCTATTTTCATCAACTAAAAACTTCAAGCATTTAAATACTGATAGTGAATGTCATATTCTTTCTCAACTTTAAACAGTTGGTTCTTTTTGAGCATGTTTATTTCAGTAAATGTTTAAAAAACTATCTTTAGAATTTGAAGTGTATTTTTTTTAACTGCTCACACTCTCAACTATTGGTTTTGTTGTTCTTTCTCCATTTTCTGGTACAAGATGAAAACAAACAGTATAAATGAACATATAAAATATATACATATATATATTCACACATACATACAGACAAAAGAAAGAGTTAAGAAGGCAATTTTTTGTATGGATAGTGGACATATAGCATTATGGAATACAGTCAGAAAATTCAAAAGAAACTGGATAGAGCAGCTAGATTCTGTGGAAGTGAAAGACAAAGCAAACAAAAACTTCATGGAAATAATTTTAATTTTTGATATAGGAAAGAATCCAGGAAAGAACAATAAAAATTCTTACCAAGTATCGATTTTACAGCTTTGACTGCATTGTAAATTGTTTACACTATAGTTCTAATTAATATTTAACTTAATACTTATGCTGATGTTTTTTACAAATTTCTTGAGTGATTGTAGCTTCTTGGTTTTCTTTTTGTTGATTTTCAGTTTCATTATATATATTAAAATTTATTGACTTTTACTGAGATTTTGTGACATTATGTAATTATGTTTTTTTCTAGGCTTTTAAGTACAGTTAAAAAAAAAAACAAAAAAACAAAAGGTATATTATTTGTTTGCAAAATCCCAGTAGATTCTAAGCCCTAAAATATAAATAAATAGTTTAAAAATGTTGTAGGTCTCTAAGATTTTTTTTAATGAAAATCATAATAACATATGTGCTTTAAAAGCTTAATTGGGCCAGGCGCTGTGGCTCACACCTGTAATCCCAGCACTTTGGAAAACCGAGGAGGGTGGGTCACCTGAGGTCAAGAGTTGACACCAGCCTGGCCAACATGGTGAAACTCCGTCTCTACTAAAAATACAAAAATTAGCCTCACTTAGTGGTGCATGTAATCCCAGCTACTCGGGAGGCTGAGGCAGGAGAATTGCTTGAACCCGGAAGGCGTACGTTGCAGTGAGCCAAGATCATGCCATTACACTCCAGCCTGGGAGACAGAGTGAGACTCCATCTCAAAAAAAAAAAAAAAGACTTCGTTTTATTGCCTTCTTCTAATAGATAATAATGCAGTGACAGTCTGAATGTAATTTTGCTGAAAATCTGCATTTAGATAATTTGCAAAGAACTAAGATTTAGGAACTAAGATTAGAGAAAAGATTAGTTGAGTTTTACCACTGATTGTTCAGTTATGTTTTATGTCTACTGATTGATTATATGGTTGTTTTTTCTGGCAAAAATATTCATGTTTTAGGATTATTTTCTGAAGATTTATTTTATGGCTTCGTTTTAGCTGTTTTTGTTTCTTTATGTGCCCTGTTAGTTTGAGTAGAGATCCATGAATCTGAAAACACAACCACCTCTCCTGGTCTTTGTGAACTGACTTTATAGAGGGAAAGGTCTTCACAAGTCAGTCCATCTGGGGATTCTCTGGGCCTCCCATGCTTTATCTGTCAATATGCTTTCCCCAGACTTGTATGTGTAAATTCTGTGTTATAGTGAATTTGCTTCTTTCTTTTTTCAGGTGCTCATATTTCTTGCTCCCTCAGTGTGTGTCTATTGTCTTGTTGGTTCTCTGGGTCCACTGTATGCCTCCCAATTCGTTTTCTTTCTCATCAGCCCCCAGGCATGTAGAGTCCTGTCAGTGCTTTAAGACAGGTAAGACAGAGACCAGTTCCTCAGGAATCTCTCTAAAAAGATAGAATTTTGAACAAACACTTCATTCTTCCCCCCCACCCCCCCGCATTCCTCCCATTATCCCTTGAGGGAGAAGCTGCCACGCTCTAACAGCTTTGCCTGCTGTACAGCAGGGCCTCCGAGCAGCAGTAGGTCATCTACCTCTGTTGTGTTCTCAGTGGTCCCCAGGCCCCTAGGGTGTGTTGGGTCTCATCAGTACTCTGAGACAGCTGAGACAAAAAAGAGTCCCTCGAGTGATTTTCAAGAAACTAGAATATTGGACCCATGCTACATTCTTCCCCTCCAAGAGAAGTTGTTGAGAGCTGGATTTTCTCCCCTGGCTAAATTTTCAGCCAGAGGGAGGGGCGATGGTCAGTGAATGGCATGAAATTTCCTACAAACATGTAGACAGCTAGTTTTGCACCTGCCTGTGGTGGTACAGAATCCTCTCCCTCATTCTCAGAATTTTTGCAAAGGGAATTGGTCCACATACTGTTGAATCCGTGTCTCTCTGTGGAATAAATGGTCTGAGTCTCACAATTCTATCATCTTTCTGACATCATCTCTAATCAATGGCTATTCTTGACTTGGACTTTGAATGTTATATTTTCTTCTAGCTTATACAGGGTGGAGAAAAACACAGTCTGTGTCTGTAGCTATGTTAAACAATAAAAAGATGAATAGGCTATAAGAGGGAGGGAGAAGAGACAGGCAGAGGGAGAGAAAATGGGAGCAGGGCAGGAGGAAAGAGACATCTCACTGGTAAAGCAAGGCAGGATATTTCTGGCATGCATATCAAGAGGTTGAAAATTAGGCAGATTTTTTGTCTGGAAAATAATTGAATGATGCGTTATGACCCTGTGCAGTTGCCAAAGAATGACATTTTTATTTATGAGCATAAACACACTGTGTTTTTCAACGGCGTTCTATCATGAATTAGAAACAGAAAGACTAAAAGCAGATACTTGTGAATCAGAGCCTAGAATTATGGCATATTCTCTTATCAGAAATATTTCAATAAATAGGCAGAGAAGGCCTACAGATTAACATTTTATAATATTTGGAATTGAGCATAACTCTCAGATTTTGCCATTATTATAACCAATTTATAATCAGTTCTTAATTTTTAGGCAGAAATATATAACTATAAAAGTTTCCTCAAGTAGAAATATGCAAGCAACTGCAGTAGGTATAACAAGAATCTAGACGTAAGAAAGTGAAATAATAATAGTAAAATTATTGAGAAAGGAAAGATTTCTTAAGATTCTAATGTCTTCCCAGAAGTTAAGACTCTAAAAGTCATGGGGCTGTTACTTGAAAATAAAATATAATGAGATTAACCTTTATCTTCTATAAGAGATTGCCTTTTCAAGAGGAAAGATTGTAGTTGAATTTTGGACTGTTTAGTCATAACTTTTACTTATTGTGATCTGGGAGGCAAAACGGGGCACAAGGATTTGAAATTATATTTTACATTTATCTCATGTTCGTGTTGGCTGCAAAATGTTCTTAAAAATCTCTAAACCCAATGATGTCTACCTCAAAGTTTAGGCAGATTTTAGTGGTTGTCAGAATGTGGTCTATGAATCGAATGTATTTCTGATGAGAAGCCCAGAGATTACTTTAAAATGTAGTAATTTGGGTCTTTCTTCAAACTGGCCATCTACATTGTGGGTCGTTATTCAGGTGGGGCGGGGGGCAAGTCAGGCTTTAAAAGTTGACATCAAAAAGTTCACTGAATGAGAAATTTGACTTCCAGGTGAAACAAAATAGAATAGCATGGTATATTCTAGTCATCAATAACTAGGAATGCTGAAAAAAATAGGAATATATTAGCTTAAAGTCTTCCTTAAGTGCTAAGTCATTAGATATTGTAGATGCTATAAAACTAGAGAAGAAAGACCCTCACAGGCAATCTGACTTCTGCAGCCATTTTACCCTGAGGACATTTGCTTATTTAGGTGTGGGCAGGGGGTGAGGCTCTGAGCACAAAACTATATATGAACAATACAGGGGAACAGAAAAACCAGCAGAATTCTGTTCAAACAATTTGAGATCTTGGAGAATTTGGCTAGTTTAGGGAGGAAGATTCTATCATTTGAGAGTCTCTAATTTTTCGACACAATGATATCAATATAATAAAATCACCGGGCATGCCAAAATACAATGCAATATGATTTCTTAAAATTGAGAGTATAGACAAACACTATGAAAACTTCTTAAGGGATCCAGAACTTGATGGTAACTAATGAAGATTCTACGGGCACTATGGTAATGTATTCAAAGTATATAGAAAAAAATTTCGAGAAAACAGAAGATAAAAGGAAGAAGGTAACCAGATAATGAGACTCTACAAAATTATTAAACAGAAGTTTTAGAAATTAAAATTACAATAACTAAAACTAAAATTCCATTACAGCAATCTTCTGCCATTACAGAAAATCTTCTGGAAATGATCCACCGTTCTCGATGCCATTAAGGACATTTGTGACTTATAGGAGCAGTCAGTATATCGCTATTAACAGGAATTGGAAGAAGTTGATTTTACCCTTCATAAATGGCTTTGAGGGGTTCACAAATGTCACAGAGGATGGAACTACAGATGTGGTAGAATTAGCAAGAGAACTAGGATTAAAAGTGGAGGCTGAAGGTGTGACTGAATTGTTGAAATCTCATAACCAAACTTGATTGGATGCTTTTTATGCATCCTGGTGAAGGTGCTTTGAATATTGTTGAAATGACAATAAGGGATTTAGAATGTTACGTATACCTAGTTGATAAAGCAGCTACAGGGTTTGCGAAGACTGATTGCGATTTTGAAAGAAGTTTTACTATGGGTAAACTGTTATTAAATAGCATTGCCTTCTACAGATAAATCTTTCACGAAGAGTCAATTACTGTGGCAAACTTCATTGTTACCTTATTTTAAGAAATTGCTACAACCACTGCAACCTTCAGCAGCCCCCATTCTGATGATTCAGCATCAATCACATTGAGGCAAGACCCTCCACCAGCAAAAAGTTTTCAACTACTTGAAGGTTTAGATGATTGTTAGCATGTTTTAGTAATGATGGATGTTAATTAAGTTATGTTCATTGTCTTTTAGACATCATGCAATTGCACACATAATAGACTGCAGTATCATGTAAACATAACTTTTATATGCACTGGAAAACCAAAAACATTGAGTGACTCATTTTATTGTGATATTCACTGTATTGTGGTGCTCTGGAACCAAACCTGCAATATTTCCAAGGTATGCCTGTACCAAGTACTTTCCTACTCCTAGACTTTCCTTCTCCAACTCAACAACTCCCAGGTCTATAAAGCTACAGAAGCCTTTACTTTGTGGCTCCCTTGGAAGTGAAACAACCCCTGTTTATGCAGATCTAACTGCACCACTCAGTGGGGAAAAATTGGAGCTGGTCAGGAATGGAGAGGGAATGGGGACCAGTGTTTTCTCAGGCTCAGCCTCTTGCTTATTTATACTATCACAGTAAGTGACTAAAGGCTGGACTCTTACATTCCCTTTTGCTTGTTTTCTCAATTGGCTACTCCAACATCTGGCAGCTCAGCTCTCCTGAATCCAGCTGAGCTTCTGACATTGTACATTAAGGAAAGAGACATTCTAGAGATAACGAGGGACTGTAATAATGATAAAATCCTCTCTGAGGAAATCCTTATTCCAAATCTGTAAGCATACTCTTTGTAAAGTAAAAATTAAAAGAAAAGAGATAATGGGGGCCATCTTCATACCTTTCTCAACAGCTAATAGAACAAGCTTTGGGACAAAGTGTCAGTAAGGATATAGCACATCTAAAGAATGCAATTTACCAACTTTACCTAACTGGCATAAATGGAACACAGTACGAATCAATTTTGTAAATGATTTTACAGTAGTAACTACAGCTCAATGTATGAATGGCCTATGACCTAGCTATTCCACTCATAGAAAAATACTCTGCAGAATATATACACATTTTCACCAAAGATATGCATTAGAATGCTCATAAGTTTGTGGTAGCAAAAGCATGAAAATTAGTAAATGCTTAGGAGTAGAAAAATGGAAAAACGATTGTAATATATGTTTATGCAATTGATTATAATTCAGCAAAGAAAATAAATCAGCCACTCAACAATTTGAATAACTTGCAAATATGTTAAGTGAAAGAAGACAGATATCAAAGCACATATACTTTATGATTTCACTGATATGAAGACCAAAAACTGAAAGGATGAATCTCTGCTGTTAGAAGGCAGTATAGTTGTTATCCATTAGCAGAGGATGCTAAAGGGGTCACATGTGTACCTCTCTTGAGCAGATAATTTTCTTTTTGCTATGTGTAATGATTGTAAGTGAGGAAAAAGATTGAGCTCTTGATAGGTACCTTTTATCTGCATTCATATTATACTTCAATAAAAAAATTGAAAATAATAATATTGGAGTTTAGAATTCAATGAGTTTTAAAATAGTAATACATTACAAATAATTACAGAAGAAAAGTTATTGTGTAGCCCTCAGTGTCCATCTAAGATCCATAGATGGGATTTTAACCTCTCAATGAGAGTCGGTTGCATGAAGATAACGCTGTTACTGAATACAGATACAGCGAATTGTATTTCTACTGCTATAAACAAGAAACTCTTGACAATAAAAAATCTTGATATAACCATTGCTACTGCTGCATATAGAATAGTAATGCAGTTGTCAATGCTCATTCAACCCTTTCCTCCCTCTCTCCTCCCATCCACTTCTAGAAAATAATTTACTCAGTTCTTAGTGTTTCATGCCACTAAGTTCTGATTCAGTGTGCTGGAGGATGATTCCTAGCCTCACTTTCTATCTTTAAGGGAATCTTGCACACAGAGTCCATTGCGTCTGTGTAGGGAGATTTGCTCTGCCTCATGGAGACAGAACTTGCCCATGTATAGGTACTGGGGCCTGAGGAATTGTTAAATAGTGAGTTTCATTCTTACAAGTGTTGACAAACATCCATCCCCTAATGTATCTATGATGGATTTAATTTCAATTTGGTTATGCTAAGGCTACATTTCCCAGAATCATTTTCCTCATATACTTCTGGGTTACAGTTTACTAAAACTGAAGTTGAGAAAGACAGGAGGGTTAGGGAAGCAGCAATAACTATGCTGTATTGGTTACTGGTGGTAAGAGACAGAACTTTAGAACACACAGAAGCAATAACCATGAAGAGCCAGCAGCTTTCTGTAGGCTTCTGCCCTTTCTCCAGCAGCAATCACTAGTCTTTTTTTTTTTTTTTGAGACAGGGTGTCCCTCTGTCGCTCAGGCTAGAGTGCAGTGGCACCATCTTGGCTCACTGTAACCTCCTGGCTCACAGCAATTCTCCTGCCTCAGCCTCCCTAGTAGCTAGGATTACAGAAGCCTGCCACCACGCCCGGCTAGTTTTTGTATTTTTAGTGGATATGGAGTTTGAGAATGTTGGTCATGCTATTCATTCTGTTCTTGAACTCCTGACCTCAAGTGATCCGCCCGCTTCCGCCTTCCAAAGTGCTGGGATTACAGGGTTAAGCCACCATGCCTGGTCAGTAATCACTATTCTAACAGGACATCGCTAGCTTCCAGATTTGCAACAAACCCGGGAAAACTAGTTTAGATGCCCCAGCGTGAAAGAATGTTGTATTATCAAATCTAACTAATGCTATGGCATTTATTGATTAAAAACTTGTTTAATTCTTTTAAACAAAATAGTTCATATTTAGTGAAAATAAATATTAATAGTTTTAGAAACAAATTTTCATTCTTAACCAAAGTAGTTTAGAAAAAAAATAGCTTAAGAGTTACATTATCATCTATTAAAGGAAATGAGTTTTAATTTGAAAAATAAAATTCAGACACTTGCTAATCTTGACAAAATGAATAAATCAATATGAAGCATAACATATTTTGAACAATTTCTAAATGAATTCCATTTTGAGAACAATTTTAAAACAATAACCTTTTGTCATAAAAATGGGAATTGATATTTAAAATATTTAGATGCTTCTAATGCATAGAATATGGAAGGAGAAAGTTTATTGCTGTCTCAATTACAAAAATACTATATTAAATTATTGTTTAAGCTGATTATATAAGTAAGTGTATCCCTTAAGTATTTCATTGTTCCTGTGTAGCATCTTTATTACATTCTGAAAATGTGGTCACAGAATATGACATTTACCTGAGGGCAATGGTTCTGTTCCATTTTATGGCTACAGCTTAGGTGTCTGAGAGTGAATATGAGAATCATAAAGCATTTCTCACCCAAAGAGGAAGGTCGAATTTATGATCCAGTGTAAATCCTCAATCAATTGGAAATATCAAGAAATATGTTTCTTACATTTTTTTAAACCTCAATAGAAAACAAGACTACAACAAAAGATCAAAATCATTTGGTGAGTTTATATTTTTAACTATAATGTTTGATTTTGTTAAAGAACACATGTGGTCAATACCATTGGTATTTTCTGAAGCACGTTATTACTATATTTTCTTAATTATTTGTATTGCACATATTATTATGACTATTATTCAAGGTTTCATATGATTGAAATATTAAACCACTTTGTTTTATTATCTCTCTTTAAGTTCTACCTGGATGCATAATATCTCAAGATAACATTCTGTTATTACTCCAAGTATTATGAAAATGTTTTTAAAATTATTTTGAAGGTTAAAATGGATTTTCAGCCAAACATAACAAATAATTGCTGTGAAAATACCTAGACAATGTGTTGTAAGGTAAGGTATTGTAAGCATTACAAATTTGAATAAGGCACTGCCTTACTATATTTTCATTTTAATTCATTAATAAAATATCTACAGTTGGTATGCAGTGAGTTTCATTCATATGTTATTTTAACAACACATCTAAATCTTTCTGTAACTTAATATGTTATTAAAGACCTTGAGTTACACTGTCTCCAAACCCCTTTTTTCTTTGATTTAGAATTAAGTACATATCCTTGAAGGAGGTAGTGTGGGGTTAACAAATGGGTAATTTTCTTTTCTTTTGGGAAAAAGCAGTTTGGTTTCATAAAGACAGTGTTTGTGTTAAAAGAAAAAAAATTATTTTGTTTTCTAAATCCATACCGTATTTAAATAATATTACTTTATTTGTGAAACATTGGAAAGAAAATGAACTAAAATTTAATAGCAAATATTTCCAAAATAACTTTGTGATGTAGTGCAAATTGTAGGGAGTAGGGGAGACTTAAAATCCAACAACTTCTTGAGATTGAGGTACAAACAGCTAACAAAATGCAGTCCCTCAGGCTTCAAAACATTGCACACTCTCCAAAATGCCAGAAGTACTATTTATTTCTTCCCTTTTTGCCTTATTGCACACTGTCCCCAGATGATGTTGTATGTGGTATAAATTAGACAGACAGTTTATTGAGTATACTTTTAGTCCATCTTCTATAACACACAAGGCATCACTTTCGTGTCACTTCAGAGGAATAAAGGCAGACTAGAGCAATATTTTAAGTCTGACTGGGTAAAAAATGGTTGGAAAAGTTCAAGTACAATATTGTTGTGATAGCTCAGTAAGATACACAGAACACTGAATGCAATTTTAACATGACTATGAGTCAGTATTTTGTATTTGCATAAAATCTGGTGTAATAGATGCATTTCACTCATGAAAAATTTGGGGGTTCAGGCATACATTTATTCCATTCAGCTTATGCTTTGCCTTCACTATCATCATTATTTCCAAATCATGACTCACACAAATCTCTCCATTTTTGGTGGATCATGGAGCGAGACAATTAATGGTGAGTGTAGAATAATTCACTTATCTTGTGTGTTTGATGATTACTACAAGTTAGACTCTATATACTTTACATTTTTTTTTATTATACTTTAAGTTCTAGGGTACATGTGCATAACATGCAGGTTTATTACATATGTATACTTGTGCAATGTTGGTGTGCTGCACCCATCAACTCGTCAGCACCCATCAATTCATCATTTATATCAGGTATAACTCCCCAATGCAATCCCTCCCCCCTCCCCCCTCCCCGTGATAGGCCCCGGTGTGATGATCCCCTTCCTGAGTCCAAGTGATGTCATTGTTCAGTTCCCACCTATGAGTGAGAACATGCAGTGTTTGGTTTTCTGTTCTTGTGATAGTTTGCTAAGAATGATGGTTTCCAGCTGCATCCATGTCCCTACAAAGGACACAAACTCATCCTTTTTTATGGCTGCATAGTATTCCATGGTGTATATGTGCCACATTTTCTTAATCCAGTCTGTCACAGATGGACATTTGGGTTGCTTCCAAGTCTTTGCTATTGTGAATAGTGCCGCAATAAACATACGTGTGCATGTGTCTTTATAGTAGCATGATTTATAATCCTTTGGGTATATACTCAGTAGTGGGATGGCTGGGTCATATGGTACATCTAGTTCTAGATCCTTGAGGAATTTTCATACTGTTTTCCATAATGGTTGAACTAGTTTACAATCCCACCAACAGTGTAAAAGTGTTCCTATTTCTCCACATCCTCTCCAACACCTGTTGTTTCCTGACTTTTTAATGATTGCCATTCTAACAGGTGTGAGATGGTATCTCATTGTGGTTTTGATTTGCATTTCTCTGATGGCGAGTGATGATGAGCATTTTTTCATGTGTCTCTTGGCTGTATGAATGTCTTCTTTTGAGAAATGTCTGTTCATATCCTTTGCCCACTTTTTGATGGGGTTGTTTGTTTTTTTCTTGTATATTTGTTTGAGTTCTTTATAGATTCTGGATATTAGCCCTTTGTCAGATGAGTAGATTGCAAAAATTTTCTCCCATTCTGTAGGTTGCCTGTTCACTCTGATGGTAATTTCTTTTGCTGTGCAGAAGCTCTTTAGTTTCATTAGATCCCATTTGTCAATTGCTTTTGGTGTTTTAGACATGAAGTCCTTGCCCATGCCTATGTCCTGAATGGTATTACCTAGGTTTTCTTCTAGGGTTTTTATGGTATTAGGTCTAACATTTAAGTCTCTAATCCATCTTGAATTAATCTTCGTATAAGGAGTAAGGAAAGCATCCAGTTATGAAAATAATGCTAAAGTTACTTTTAGAATGAGTGGGACTTTCAAACTCATGTATTCAGTCATAGCAGGTAACACTTCCACAGAGATATAGATTGTAAGAAGAGAGCTTAAATGGCTGTTTCAATTCTAACAAATGTACCAGGAGTTCTATAGTAGTATCTCTAGTGTTTACCATACTCAGGCAATTGAAAGAAAAAAAGACTTTGTTTGGTCTAAACTAAAATGTGTTTTGAGAATACATACCTACTTGTAAGTAGGCTTGGATTTCCTTTCAGAAACAGCTAAGATAGATGTAAATAATATGAAAAGAGAAATGCATATAGATTTTTGAGATCAAAGAGGGGAGTGCACAGCATCCTAAATTTTGATATGGTTTTTGCCTAAGCACCAGGGGTTTTAGGGAAAAAGACACGTTCACTGAATAACACCGTGAAATAAATTCATTGAATGTTTGTTTTTAAAATTTAAATAAATCCTGAAAGTTTCTAGTGAAGTATACAAAGAATATTGTCTATTCTAAGGCAGTAGAGAGAGCAAGCCTGGAACAGAAATTGTCTGCTGACTACAGGGTTCAAGGTTTCTTACTCAACTGTATGGAAGAAATAATCTGACTAGAGAGAAGATTGAGATGAGGAAAGAAATTTCTGAATCAGTACCATGCCTTTTCTTTGTTTGTTTATTTGTTTTTCTTTCTTCTCAGAATTACTAAAAGAATAGAATATCAAAAAGGGAACAATGATGGCCAAGTTTCCTCTTAGAGGAGAGTACTGATCCATCTGTGTCTTTGTGTATGGTTGTGAAGGTGATACAGGCCAAGCTTACCATCCGTCTGACCCTTCATCATAACAAATAAACCTATGTTCTTCTTTGAGTGAAGAAATACAGTGTAGGCAGTTGTGATTGTCTCTAGGCACTGGGATTCTGAGTTAGATTCACTGAACGAGTCCTCAGAACAGCACAACATGGAGTATACAAGTCAGACATGTCTTCAAAGTTCTGGAAGACATTTCATTAAAAGCAGAAACTTAAACCCAATTTTAATCTACTTTGCATCTATTATATTTCCTGTCTGCTGATGTGGAAAGAGTCCTCTCCTTTTCTCCTGCACCTGACTTATTACAACAAGTCTAGGTCTGAATCAGTTATTCCACCAAGAATCCTAGAAAGGTAGATTTTTGAAATAATCACTATCTTTTCAAATTTCAAATATCAGGTCATAGATTTGACAAACTGAATTCAGAGCTCTTTTGAATAAATCATTATTTTCTGGTTCTTTCATCTCCTGTAACCTCAAGTGAACCTTATCCATCAATTTTTCACTTGTGCCTACATCTAAGCATGAGATACTGTCACTCTTGACTGAATTAAACAATACCTACAAGACTGATAAAGCACTATTTTGTGTTATGTCTGGGACAATGTTTTCAGAGGAAATAATGTGTGAACCTCAAAGACTAGCCTGTCGTAGGATTTCTCAGCCTCCATAAATGTGTGAGCCAATTCCCTTCACAAATCCCTTCTCATCTATCTATCTATCTATCTATCTATCTATCTATCTATCTATCTATCTCCCATTGGTTCTCTCTGGAGAACACTAATACATGAAGTCACTATAATTTGTGGATTTCTGACTCTCTGACATTTCAATTGATTAGTCCAATGTATTGTATTTTTAACTCCTACTGAGAAGTGAAGCCAGCTGGACTTCCGATTCGGGTGGGGACTTGGAGAACATTTCTGTCTAGCTAAAGGATTGCAAATGCACCAATCAGCATTCTGTAAAATGGACCAATCAGCACTCTGTAAAATGGACCAATCAGTGGGATGTGGGCAGGACCAAATAAGGGAATAAAAGCTGGCCACCCCAGCCAACAACAGCAATGCTCTTGGGTCCTCTTCCACGCTGTGGAAGCTTTGTTCTTTCGCTCTTCACAAGAAATCTTGCTGCTGTTCACTCTTTGGGTCCACACTACCTTTATGAGCTGTAACACTCACTGTGAAGGTCTGCAGCTTCACTCCTGAAGTCACTGAGACCATGAACCCACCCGAAGGAAGAAGGAAGGAACTCCAGACACATCTGAACATCTGAAGGAACAAACTCCGGACACACCATCTTTAAGAACCACAACCCTCACTGCAAGGATCCACGGCTTCATTCTTGAAGTCAGCAAGATCAAGAACCCACCAGAAGGAATAAATTCTGGACACATTTGGTGACCATGAAGGGACTCTCACCAAGCAGTGAGTACCATCAGACCCCTTTCACTTGCTATTCTGTCCTATTTTTCCTTAGAATTTGGGGGCTAAATACCGGACACCTGTCAGCCAGTTAAAAGCAACTAGTGCAACCACCAGACTAAAGACACAAGTGTCAGTATTTCTGGGAAAGGGCTCTCTAACAACCCCTGACTCTTTGGAGTTGGGAGCGTTGGTTTGCCTGGAACCAGCTTCTGCTCTTTCTGTGCTTCCGGGCTGAGCTGAGGGTCAACAGAGATGAAAGCCATTCAGCTCCAGGGTCCGGACAACAATTTCGTTGACCCCGTGACCATGAGCGGAACTCTCAAAGTCATGTCGCCCAAGTGAGACTCGCCTATCTATCCTATCTATCCTGACCCTTGCCTCTTGAGTCCTAATGCCTGTCAGACAAACTTCCTCTCGCCTCTCTTCTCTGAGGCTAGTCCCACTTCTGAAAACCACTCCCTGTTTCTGGTGCTTCTCTAGTTTCTCCTATAAGAATGATTTCTAGTATAAACTCCAGGACTCTATTCCCTTCTTTAGGCACCCAGGCTCACTAATCAGAAAGACATAATTTTTGCCCAAAGCCCCATTGTGGTAGGGGGGACTATCTTATCTGGAATTTTAGGATCCCCCCTCAGACTAGCAGGCCTAGCAAAAACTATTCCTGGAGCTAGGATATGGGGAGCTTCAGAAATAGTATCCTTCCTATTCAAGTGAGGACAAAAGGTGTCATTCTTCCAACCCTGGAGATCCCTTCCCTCCTTCAGGGTATGGCCCTCCACTTCATTTTTGGGACATAATATCTTTATAGGACAGAAGTAAGGTCTCAATACTAACAGGAGAATGCTTAGGACTCTAACAGGTTTTCGAGAATGTATCAGTAAGGGCCACTAATTCTGACCTTCCTCAGTCCTCCTTGTGGTCTAGGAGGAAAACTAGTTAGTGTTTCTGCTACTGCATTGGTGAATGCAACTATTCCAATCAGCAGGGTCCATGAGCCATTGCAGGTTCTTGGGCTTGAGGTGTTTCTGCTGTTGCATTGGTGAGTGCAACTATACTGATCAGCAGGGTCCAGGGACTGTTGTAGGTTCTTGGGCAGGGGAGAAACAAACAAACCAAAACCATGGGCAGTTTTGTCTTTCAGATGAGAAACACTCAGACACCAACAGGCTCACCCTTGAAATGCATCCTAAGTCATTGGGACCAATTTGACCCACAAACCCTGAAAAAGAGGTGGCTCAATTTTTTCTGCACTATGGCTTGGCCCCAATATTCTCTCTCTGATGGGGAGAAATGGCCACCTGTGAGGAGTACAAATTACAATACAATCCTGCAACTTGACCTTTTCTGTGAGAGGGAAGGCAAATGCAGTGAAATACCTTATGTCCAAGCTTTCTTTTCATTGAAGGAGAATTCACAATTATGTAAAACTTGCAATTTACATCCCACAGGAGGACCTCTCAGTTTACCCCCATATGCTAGCCTCCCTATAGCTCCCCTTCCTATTCATGATAAGCCTCCTCTAATCTCCCCCACCCAGAAGCAAACAAGCAAAGAAATCTCCAAAGGACCACAAAAACCCCTTCAAGCTGTAGGGGGAGGGGAGTTTGGCTCAACCAGAGTACATGTCCCCTTCTCCCTCTCTGATTTAAAGAAGATCAAGGCAGACCTGGGGAAGCTTTCAGATGAACTGTTAGGTATATAGATGTCCTACATAGTCTAGGGCAAACCTTTGATCTCACTTGGAGAGATGGCATGCTATTGTTAGATCAAACCCTGGCCTTTAATGAAAAGAATGCAGCTGTAGCTGCAGCCTGAGAGTTTGGAGATACCTGATATCTTAGTCAAGTAAATGATAGAATGACAACCAAAGAAAGGGACAAATTCCCTACCGGTCAGCAAGCCATCCCCACTATGGATCCCCACTGTGACCTCGACTCAGATCATGGGGACTGGAGTCACAAACACCTGTTAACCTGTGTTCTGAAAGGACTAAGAAAAATTATGAAAAAGGCCATGAATTATTCAATGATGTCCACCGTAACTCAGGGAAAGGAAGAAAATCCTTCTGCCTTCCTCGAGTGGCTATGGGGGGCCTTAAGAAAACATACTCCCCGTCACCTGACTCACTCGAGGGTCAATGGATTCTAAAAAATAAGTTTGTTACCCAATCAGCCGTAGATATCAGGAGAAAGCTCCAAACGTGAGCCCTAGGCCCTGAACAAAATCTGGAGGCAATTATTAAACCTGGCAACCTCAGTGTTCTATAATAGGGACCAGGAGGAACAGGCCCAAAAGGAAAAGTGAGATCAGAGAAAGGCTGCAGCCTTAGTCATGGCCCTCAGACAAACAAACCTTGGTGGTTCAAAGAGGACAGAAAATGGAGCAGGCCAATCAGCTGGTGGGGCTTGTTATCAGTGTGATTTTGCAAGGACACTTTTAAAAAGATTGTCCAATGTGAAACAAGCTGCCCCCCTTGCCCATGTCCACTATGCTGAGGCAATCACTGGAAAGTGCATTGCCCCAGAGGACAAAGGTTCTCTGGGTCAGAAACTCCCAACCAGATGATCCAGCAACAGGACTGAGGGTGCCCGGGGTAAGCGCCAGCTCATGTCATCACTCTCACTGAGCTCCGGGTACATATAACCATTGAGGGCCAGGAAATTGACTTCCTCCTGGACACAGGCACAGCTTTCTCAGTGTTAATCTCCTGTCCCAGATAGCTATCCTCAAGGTACATTACCATCCAGGGAATCCTGGGATAGCCTGTAACCAGGTATTTCTCCCACCTCCTCAGTTGTTATTGGGAGACTTTGCTACAGATAGTAAGTATGCTTATCTAATCTTACACTCCCATGCTGCAATATGGAAAGGAAGGGAGTCCCTAACCTCTGGGGGAACCCTCATTAAATACCACAAGGAAATCATGAAGTTATTGCATGCAGTCTTACACTGCTGAAGCCATCAAAACAGAGACGAAGAGAGGAGAACAGCAGCATAAGCAGCTGGCAGAGGCAGGAAAAGACCAGCAGAAAGGAAAGAGAGAAACAGAAAGTCAGACAGAGAGAGGAAGAGACAGAGACAAAGAGGGAATCAGAAAGAGGGAGACAAAGAAGTCAAAGAGAAAGAGAGATGGAAGTAGTACAGAAAAAACAGTGTATCCTATTCCTTTAAAATCCAGGGTAAGTTTAAGACCTATAATTGATAATTGAAGGTCTTCTCTGGGATCCTGTAACACTCCAATACCACCTTGTTGTCAGTGTAAACAAGGGCATAGCCCGAAAGCACTGAGGCCACTGACAACCAATAGCCTTCCTATCAAAAATCCTTAACCGAGCAGGTTTCCTAACAGGGGATCTACATCTTAAGGTTCAACCAGACATAGGAGGAACTCCCTTCAGGAGAGGACGATGGATGGTTCCTTCCAGGCAATTAAGGAAAAAGACACAATGGTATTCGGTAAGTGATAAAGAAAATCTTATAGAAGCAGAGTTAGGAAAATTGCCTAGTAATTGTCTGATCAAACGTGAGAGCTGTTTGCACTCAGCTAAACCTTAAAGTACTTACAGAATCAGGAAGGAGCCATCTGTACCAATTTTAAGTTAATATGGACTGAACGAGGTTTTATTAATAGCAAAGAAAAATTAAAATCCCAGACTTACAAGGTTTTCAACTAAAGTAAAGTTTTGCTAAAAGTTAACAGTGTAACATGTATTATCCTACTACCACGCAATCTCAAAGGATTTCTCAGACAGTTTTCAAGAAATAACGAACTCTATCCTTACTCTACAATCCCAAATAGACTCTTTGGCAGCAGTGACTCTCCAAAACCACCAAGGCCTAGACTTCCTCACTGCTGAGAAAGGAGGACTCTGTACATTCTTAGGGGAAGAATGTCGTTTTTACACTAACCAGTCAGGGATAGTAGGAGATGCCACCCAGCGTTTACAGGAAAAGGCTTCCAAAATTAGACAACGCCTTTCAAACTCTTATACCAACCTCTGGAGTTGGGCAACATGGCCTCTCCCCTTTCTAGGTCCTGGGACAGCAATCTTACTATTACTTGCCTTCGGGCCCTGTATTTTTAACCTCCTTGTCAAATTTGTTTCTTCTAGGATCGAGGCTATCAAGCTACTGATGATCTTACAAATGGAACTACAAATGAGCTCAATGAACAACTCCTACTGAGTACCCCTGGCTCGACCCACTGTCCGTTTGGCTGGCCTAGAGAGTTCCCCTCTTGAGGACACAACCACTGCAGGGCCCCTTCTTCACCCCTATCCAGCAGGAAGTAGCTAGAGTGGTCATCACCCAATTCCCAACAGCAGTTGGGGTGTCCTATTTAGAGGGGGGATTGAGAGGTGAAGCCAATTGGACTTCTGGTTCAGGTGGGGACTTGGAGAACTTTTTTGTCTAGCTAAAGGATTGTAAACGCACCAATCAGCACTTTGTAAAAATGCACCAATCAGCACTCTGTGTCTAGCTAAAGGATTGTAAATGAACCAATCAACACTCTCTAAAAACGAACCAATCAGCACTCTGTAAAATGGATGAATCAGCAGGACATGGGTGGGGCCAAATAAGGGAATAAAAGTTGTCCACCTCAGCCAGTAGTGGCAACCCTGTTGGGTGCCCTTCCATGCCATGGAAGCTTTGTTCTTTCGCTCTTCACAAGAAATCTTGCTGCTGCTCACTCTTTGGGTCCACACTACCTTTATGAGCTGTAACACTCACTGCGAAGGTCTGCAGCTTCACTCCTAAAGTCAGCGAGACCATGAACCCACCGAGAGGAAAAAACAACTCTGGCCACACCACCTTTAAAAGCTGTAACACTCACTGCAAAGGTCTGTGGCTTCACTCCTGAAGTCAGCAAGACCATGAACCCACCAGAAGGAAGGAACTCCAGACACATCTGAACATCTGAAGGAACAAACTCTGAACACACCATCTTTAAGAACTGTAACACTCACCGTGAGGGCCCATGGCTTCATTCTTGAAGTCAGCAAGACTAAGATCCCACTGGAAGGAATAAATTTCGGACACATTTTGGCCACCCAGATGGGACACACTGCTCATTATTAAGAAACTTTAAAACAGTAGTCAACGTTTTCCCAAGAACATTTCTTTAACTTCATCAATCTAATTAAAACACATTTTCCCCCAAATGCGACACCACTTTTGGGGTTATATTTAAAAGTAGAATCTCATTATCCTCATTTATAACATATATCTGCCCAAAGAAGGTAAAATTTTCTCTCTCCTCTTCATCCTGGCACATTTCTCATTTTTTTTTTAACTCTCAGTCAATAGTTTTTCCTTGACACACACACACACACACACACACACATCATATTAGATATATATGTATATTATATAATATATAAACAATGTAATATATTAAAAATATAATATATATTATATACAAATAAAATAGCATATATAGTAACCAAATTTGTTGAGAAGATTTGCAAATGTTTAGACTTTCTCAAAGCCACTATTTCCAAAGTGAATTTCTCTATCACACTTCAGTGTATGGCATATAACTCACTCTATTTCATGATGAATTACTACCATAAACATTGATTTTGAGGTTCAGCCATTGATGCCCATTCAAGCTTCTGGGAACTTAATGGAGGGTCTATGACCTCTAGGAAGCAAGAGAGTAAGAGGGTGAAAGCACAATTTGTGAGCAGACTTCTCAGACTCTCTTTTTCTAACCAATCACATCACCACTTTGTTAGGGTACTTTCTGTTGGTATGCTATATCTGGAACTCCTTTTATCCACCCTAGAGTTTCAAAACATGAGACAAAAAAACAGGGATCAGGGACTGATTTTAGTGTCTAGTATTGATTGATTTCCTCTTTCAGTTCTTTTCAAAGAACTCCCTGTTACCTTTCTAAAGGATAAATATATATAAAACACTTACCAGACAGCTCTCCATTTTATCTGGGGTTGCACTTCAGAATCTGGCAAGAATAGTAATTCCTCCATCAAGAGTCCATTTCAGAAATAAATAATTAAACAGCTAGACAGGGGTCCCATATTTTGTGAAAAGACCAAATCTAGAGTCTGGTTTCTAGAAACATACCCAGAAATTAAGGTGATTATGTTTTATTTTGTTTTCCTCATTCATAATATTTTGCTTTTCCATAGAAGTGCTACTTTGTTTCTTTAATTTATCACATATCATTTCAAGTTAATTTATTTTCTTTTTTTATTTCTACTGCTTCAGCCCCTTTTTGCTTTCCCTAGAAGTGGCCTCTCAGGTACTAAGAATGTAATAAGCCTCCAATAATATTAATTGAATAAAGGAATAAATCATCCATGCTTCTGACAGGCAATTGAAGTCTAATTATTCTACCATAAAACTAGACTTTGTAAATCAATTACACCACTACTTCTGAATATCCTTTGTTCAAAATATTCTTAATAATGTTATTTCAAGTATATTATCTAGCAATTATATTTAGATTCATAACTGCTTGAGCCCATTTTACAATAACAGAAACACATTTTTATTCATAATTATTCTTGCATATTCATTTGATATGTTTGATATTTTTAAAGTTCTTTATCATTTTCACATAAATGTGAGCCTGCATTGTGTTTTATTGGAAAATATAATCTATTTTATTCATTCTCTGGATTATTTTTATCAAGGACAAAACAGTCTTCACATATGTACTTGATAAATTGGGTTAGTTTTTCTTTAATAACCCAAATAGTAATTCTAACTCAGTACTATTGATTGTGTGATCAGTACTATTGATTCGTTGACATACTAAATCTTAAATTATTAGAGAAATCTAATGCAGTTTGAATGATATTGATAGACTAGACTGAAGTAGATTCAGTGAGGAAAATAAGGGATTATGACATGGAAGAGTATTTGAGCTATTTTTGTTGAAAAGAAGTATGCATAGCATACTTGAAGCTGATAGAGAAAGCCAACAACAAAATTGTAAATGACTTAAGTGTGTGTTTGAAGTGATAAAATTCCCCAAAATAAAATTGTAAAAAAAAAAATGCTCACATGCAAACTGAAAATGATTGTTTAAAAGTTATGTTGCACATCACCATCTCTAAATAAATACATTCAAATTATATTTTTTCTTATCATGGGGAATGTCTACACAGAAAGCAAAAAAGAAAACTAATGGACAAGTGGATACACTTAGAAACAATTTTAGAATAACTTACAGTGGGGAAGAAACTGGATAATCCAGACTAAGAAGAAAGACATAGCTAAAAAGTTAGAACAAGATATCCAAGGTACCAGACAATTTTTAGTGAGACTGCAAGGAAATATAGTCAAAATACCTCTGGAAATTAGCACAAAGGTATCTGAGTCTAAGGTTGCAGAGATGGTAATGCTCACAGACTACATAGACAAGCACATGGGTTCTTGGAATTGGTAGCATCACATCATAGAATGTCAGTTCCAGGGGAGGCACATATGTAAGAGCAAAATGAGTCTCAGTCTACAAAGAGGATTTAACTATTATTACAGATGCAGACTAGAAATCCAGATACAGAAACCAAGAGAATAATAGCATCATTTAAACTGGGACTTCCCAGAAATCTGGAATAGAAAGCTTACAGCTGGAAAATCTGTAATCTCTTATGCAGGGTAAAGAAAGAGGTAAGCATCAGTGATATCTGGAGTTTGCTCTACAAACTTGTAAGAACCAATGGTTAAATTTTCAGGAACTTGGAAACTAGTTGTTAAGCATGGCATTTTGTGAAACCCAGATAAAGATGAACTCAGGAGAGGACACCTAACCTCTCTGAACTTCATGTAATGCATACTGTTTTATTGTTACTTTCACTTTGGATGTTTTGCTATAATAAATGTTGGCTGTGAATATAACCAGAGTTATACAGATGTGAGTCCTCCTAGATACTTCCCCAACTTTCAGATGGTTGTGGGATCTCTGAAACAGACTTGAATACTCCTCTCCTCCTCTCCTCTCCTCTCCTC
>NW_012118487.1:27160544-27183595 GCF_000951035.1 Colobus angolensis palliatus | reverse complement strand
TCTCTCTCTCTCTCTCTCTCTGCCTTGCCTCTTTTGCACATTTTCCCCACTGCCTCTTTGGACATCTGCAAAATACCTTCAGAATAACATATAGGTTAGGGATTTAATCAACCCTGTCTCTCTCTTCTTTTCTTTTTTCTCTTCTCTTCTCTTCTCTTTTCTATTCTTTTCTTTTCTTTTCGATATGGATTGGTTTCTCACTCTGTCACCCAGACTGGATTGCAATGGCACAATCTTGGCTCACTGCAACTTCGACCTCCTAGGCTCAAGTAATGCTCCCACCTCAGCCTCCCAAGTAGCTGGGCCAGATAATTTTTGTAATTTTTTGTAGAGACAAGGTTTTGTCATGTTGCCCAGACTGGTCTCCAACTCCTGAGCTCAAGTGGTCCAACCTCTTGGCCTCCCAAAGTGCTGGGATAACAGGCATGAGCCACTGTGTCTGGCCAGTTCTTTTAAAATGTAATGTACCTTGTTGCAGGTCACCTTTTGTACTTTACCCTCGAACACCTGCTGTGACTTGAATCC
Source organism: Colobus angolensis palliatus (assembly GCF_000951035.1). Classification (NCBI taxonomy): domain Eukaryota; kingdom Metazoa; phylum Chordata; class Mammalia; order Primates; family Cercopithecidae; genus Colobus; species Colobus angolensis. The sequence continues at coordinate 27,183,070 of NW_012118487.1, read as the reverse complement.
GATTATAAGTTTAGAAGTAGGCCTACCTGCAGGGGTGGGTCCTGAGGAGGATCAGCAGTGTGCGCAAGGTACTTGCGGAGGCCATATTTCAGGGGAGGCTCACATGATCAGGCAGGAGTGAAAGGGCTGCCTCTCCTGGCAAAGAAGGCTCAGCAGAATGTAGGAGTTTGATATCCCCAGCTCCATCGGGATCCACCTCTATGTCCCCAATCCAATTTTCAATATCTAATTCCTTCCTAATCAATGCCCTACCTTTAAAAGAACACAACCTGTGGAACTGGGACTTGAATTTGCTTTATCATTTACCCACTCACAGGATGAGAGTCTTGATTTGGTTTTCATAAATCTCATCCCTGCAGCTACAGGTCATAAGGGACTTTTCTGGGAAAGATAAAGAAATTTTGGGGTCACTCATGAGGAGCTTGTGTGGGGAATTTTAATACCTGAGCTGATTAGCTCATTATTTTCTTTCATCATTTGCTTCCAATACACTATGAGCAACCAAAAAATACCATGATATACCTTAAGTTTAACTAAAATGTTCTAAGGTTACAAATACAAGGACACCCAGAAGTTTACCATATATGTATATATACACACATGTATATAATAAAATATATTATATGTAAGCATACATATAATATATTATGTAAAATAAAATACATAAAATTTTTATATTTTATATTAAAGTATAAAATATTTGATTAGGCATATCTAACAGCATTATTTTGTGTATCTTTATTGCCACAATATGCCCTGTACTACAAATGCCTTCTTTATCACTGGAAATAGAGTTATTAGTACCTTTAAATCTAGTCACATTATAGAGCAAATTTTTATTTATTTACTTATTTTTATTTATTTATTTTTTTGAGATGGAGTCTCGCTCTGTCACCCAGGCTGGAGTGCAGTGGCACAATCTCGACTCACTGCAATATCTGCCTCCTGAGTTCAAGCAATTCTCCTGTCTCAGCCTCCCGAGTAGCTGGGACTACAGGCTCACACCACAACAGCTGGCTAATTTTTGTATTTTTAGTAGAGACGAGGTTTCACCATATTGGTCAGGTTGGTCTTGAACTCCTGACCTCAGGTGATCCATCCACCTCGACCTCCCAAAGTGCTAGGATTACAGGCATGAGCCACCGCACCCAGCCGGCTATAGAGCCAGGTTTTAAACAACTACAATGAATTCAGAACGTATAACCTCAAGATTCTGTTCCTCTAGAACAACCTCCAGTACTTAAATTTGGATTAGAGTTCAACCGGAGAAGAATAAGCAGTAGGAAATGTTTAAACAGATTTATTGCAGTAACTGGTGGGTGTGATTGTGGGACTGTTCAAAATTCATAGAGCAGACCATCTGGAAGGGCAGGCTAGTATTCTTGGGCATGAGCTGAAGCTGCCATAGAGAGGAAGCATTTTTTTCTTGTTCAGGAAAAACTCAGCTCTGATTTTAAGGCCTTTCAACCAATTGAATCAGGTCCACTCATATTATTCAGGTTAATGTTCCTTACCTAAAATCAATTGCTTATGTATTTTTATCACATTTACAAAATATCTTCAGAGTAACTCACAGATTAGGGATTGACTGAATCACTGGGTGCTGTATAGGTTAGTTATTTTGACACATTAAAAGATCATTGCATGTGTTTAAAAAGGAAGTTATATTCATGTTACTGTTCTCTTCACTAGTCCCTGGTTTAAATATGACAGGGGTTGACAATATAAGACTTAAATTTTTTCATGTATAAGTACTTATATTGAAGATGGAGTTATATTCACAAGCTTAGATTGGCTACAAAATGTCTTTTGAGACTTTAAAGAAATACTGCAATTCAGGCTGGGCATGGTGGCTCACATCTGTAATCCTAGGACTTTGGGAGGCCAATGCAGGAGGATCCCTTGAGTCCAGGAGTTCGAGAACATTGTGGGCAACCTAAGAACACAGGGAGACCCTAGCTCTTAAAAAATAAAAGAAGATAAAAAAATACTGCAAGCGATATTGCCACAAAAAAGGCCTTATTTCTGTATAACCTGCCAGACAATCTATATCATTTAAGGGCCTTCTCTTGAAAAAAGTTGGGACCGGGAGAAAGTAAAGCAATTGCTAGATTAAGTAACTATTATAGCCACTATTCCCTTAATAAAAATATTGCCTTTTCTAATTCCTGAATGAATAATACGGTATATTTTTATGTTTCAGTAGTATGTCATGCTTCTCTACCAAGTCAATATGCAGTGGATCTTTAAGACTAAAGCAACAGAAGGAATACATGTGGTGAAGTTTTCTATTGACATAAAAGACATTCATTTTTCACAATTCTATGATTTAGAAAATAAAGAAAATTGTTATTCTTTTTCCAATAGAACATTTGAGGCTTTGACAGAGAATATTGGTATTTTGTTGTCAACAATGGATTAAGAGTGTGATGACACTCCAGGTATTAAGTTAGTTGCAGCAAAAAGCAAATGGATAGTATTTGAAAAAGCTTAACGTGTTTGCAGTTTGTAGCTGTTAAAATCGTTTTTTTTAACTTTCACTTTGACTATAGTAGAAATTTGACAAGAGCAAACACACAGAAGCCATAAACCCCTTTGAAAGTAAAATATTTAGCTCAAATTAGAGTTGACCAGATAGTAATGCAAGTGTGTATAAATATATATGAGTGTGTGTATATATATTCACATATGTATATACATATGTATGTACTCTATATGTGCACATAGAGAAACATATAATTAAAATATTATATTGAATTTGAGGTTGGGACTGAAATTTCTTGAAAGACATTATTTCCACATTTCACATTTAAAATGCATATTGTGATTTAATGGAGTTATAGGAAAGAAGTGAAACAATTTCTCTATCAATCAATGAGACACGAATAAAAAAATACCTGCTGATGAAGAATAACCAAAGGGAACTAATTACAGAGACAGAATCATAGACATATAGCTGAAGAAATTTAAATAAAATATAGTTAAAATATTCAAGATTAAGGAGAATTTAGGTCTTTAACTGGTTATTTGATTTAAAATACATTAATAATTAGTGATACAATAAGAACACTTACAGGTAACTAATAATATTATGAGAATTTTAAAAGAAGCCAAAAAATTGCCCCCCAAAGCAAATTCTGAACTTAAATATAAACAAATAAATTATCCTAATTTTATACCCATTTTATGCCAAATTTACATAAATATGTGGAAAATAATTCATGTAATTTTCAACACTGTATTTTAATTGTATAGATTTAATGGAATATATTTTAAGGAAATATATTTCCTTAAGGAAAAAGAGAACTGCAAGACAATCTTGAACTTTATTTAGTATTCTTGTTGCTATGGTATCCATTTTGTAATTCTGAAATAACTTCATTGGTACCGAATGAAACCTCAAATTAATAAAGATATATTGATAAGGATGGAAACCAAAATTTTTGCTGTAAAAGTAAGGAAATAAAGAAAGATTTGGTAAGGTAGCTGAGGCTGGAGCATCAATATGAAATATATATAATATATAATATTATATATGTAATATATAATATTATATATAATATTATATATGTAATATATAATATTATATATGTAATATATAATATATATATATAGTGCTCAACAAGTAATAGGGTCATGTCCACAAGAAAAGCAATCAATTTGTAACAGTTTCTACTGGTCTAAGTTTGGATACTATAAGTCTCAAAATAAGATTCATAATAACAATATTTATGGTATATTCAATAATAACCTGAACTTTCAAAATCTGTGAGTCTGTAGTTATACTCAATAAAAGATGAAAGGGGAAAGAAAAGTTCTTCTTTACTGAAGAATATCCATTAATTAATAGATGAGGAATGATTAAATGAGAAACTCCCAATGTAGTTTACTTAGACAAAGGTCACCAACAGATGTTAAAACCATGGGGTGAAAGATTACTAGGGGACAGGATATATATACAGTTTCAAAATGTCACCTCACAGGTTACTCAGTAATTACAAAGGGAAGTATATGCTTTTTCCATGGAAATATCTGTCACTTACCATCTTAACCAAGAAAGAGATCAAATTGGGCACCACCTAATCATCAGTAGCAGAACAGCTTGACACTATATAGCTTTAGATGTGATGCAGAAGGAAGTACGGAATATCTACTCTATGGTGTTTTGTCAGCAATGTTGGACCTAAATCAAGCCTCAAGACTTGGAATAGCAAGATGAGTCCATAATGCAGAATGTTCTGGAATGGCCTGGATCCTTCAAAAAATGTTGTGCCATGAACAATAAAAAGAAATTGGGATGGGACAGGGAGGTTTCAGATATTTAGAAATTAAACAGTCATCACAGTCATAAAGCCTTATGTGAGTATTTATTGGTTTCTGAATAAGAAAGCAGGTAAAAATAGGGGAAAAATCAGTGAACTTTGTTGATTTACCATATATTGTGTGCTGTTAAATAAAAGTTGATGTTCTTTGGTGTGCTAATGGTGAATGCATTTGTGTACAGAAATATCCTTCTTTAGAAATTTTGCTTAATTATTTAGAAGTGATGTTGCACTATGTGTTCATCTTAGCCTCAGATAGTTGGCAAGAGGGAGTGGTTTATGTGAGATGGTCTATAAAGAGAATGTGTTTTTTCCAATATTGGTCGTTAAGTTGCAATATGAAGAGAATAAAGATATAATGGAGGAAGAAAAAACTTGGTCAAGGGGCATACATAAGCATTCTTTTAAGGAAGTCTTCAGTAACTTTCTTCATGATACCTCTGTTGATTCCATTGACCAGAACTTTGCCATACACCTACATGTCCACAAGAAAGACTGAAAATGTAGGACTCTACTCTGGTCTTAAGCAAAGATAAATGTGAAGGGTCTATCATTGAGATAGAAGAGATAATAGACATTGGGACTAAATTAGCAACACTAAGACCTGTATAAAAATTACAAAACTTGGCCGGGCGTGGTGACTCACACCTATAATCCTAGAACTTTGGGAGGCCGAGGTGGGTGGATCACAAGGTCAGGAGTTCGAGATCAGCCTGACCAATATGATGAAACCCCATCTCTACTAAAAATACACACACACACACACACACACACATTAGCCAGGCGTGATGGTGTGTGCCTATAATCCCAGCTACTCGGGAGACTGAGGTAGGAGAATTGCTTGAACCCAGGAGATGGAGGTTGGAGTGAGCTGAGATCACGCCATTGGACTCCAGTCTGGGTGACAGAATGAGACTCTGTCTCAAAAAAAAAAGAAAAAAGAAAAGAAAAGAAAAGAAAAGAAATTACAGAACTGACTAACAACTAAGTGTTCACAGATGTTCTCTCATATTCCTCCACTTTCAACAAAAACTCTTGCTCCTTGTTTAGGTCCTATGCTCTGTTTCTAACAAAATTCAGGTAAATGACTAGTCCATGGCAGTGCTTTTCTTATTTCTGAAAAATCAAGTTGATTCTTCCACAGAAGACGTATTTAAAATAGATTTAATTCCTCAGGGGGATGACATGGTACATAAGAAGGAGACTAGTGCAGGGAAGGAAAATGAGGAGTTGAAGAGAACAGCGGTGTTCTGAGAAGGACTGAGAAAGAAGTTCTTGTCCATTTCCACGAATGAGAAAATTTAGAGGAGGGAAGGAAAAAGGGCCTCCAAAAACTAGATTTTCTGGGAGATTTTTGAGTTAGTATTTGGAAGTGAGGGAAGGAGGAAGGAAGGGAAGGAGGAGAATACTTTTCTTTTCTCCCTATCTACCTCTAACAGTGGTTCTGGGTTATGCCTGTGGCATAAAATTCCTAGAGCTCGAATCTACTAAATTGTTGAATAGCTTAGAGGTCATCTGAGATGGCAGCCTTTATAATGAGCAGTAGTTAGAAAGGATATAGTCCAACAGTTTTCAATTAGTGAGTTCATTGTGATACCCTTGATTTAATTTGATATTTATTGAATGTCTGCTTACATTCTTGGTGTAGTACTTACTTGGGAATTTGCAGACTAAAAATACGCATTTCCAGATTTTAAATTGCTTATGGTCTAGTGGAAGAAGCTCTACTTCCAAATATAAACAGTCAAGTGTATTATGAAAGCACAGAATTAGATATGTTTTGTGAGCAAGTAAAGAACTAGAGACATCCTTTAAAAAATAGAAGCTGAACTAGACTATAAAAGGATGAAAAGCCAACTGTGGTGGCTCATGCCAGTAAACTCAGTGCTTTGGAAGGCTGAGGCCAGAGGATTGCTTGAGGCTGGGAGATTGACGCTAGCTTGAGCAACATAGTGAGACCTCATCTCTACAATAAATACAAAAATTAGCTGGATGTGGTGGCACATGCCTGTGGTCTCGGCTACTTGGGAAGCTAAGGTGAGTGGATTGCTTGAGCCTGGGAGGATCCAAGGCTGCAGTAAGCTGTGATCGCATCACTGCATTCCAGCCTGGGTGACAGAGCAAGATCTCATCTCACGTAAGTAAATAAAATAAAGGATGAACAAAATGAGCTAGGAAAAAGAGCTACATGTATAGGTACAGAAGACAAATCACATGAAGAGAAAGGATCATATGTTAAAAAAAAATGTAAGTGACTTGGTGCGGGTACAGCATGCAATATTAGACACAGACTGGCAAAAAATAAAGTTGCATAATAAAGCTGTCACAATGTAAAGAAAGGCTTTGAAGTTATTCCAAAATATTTGCCTGTGTGTGTGTGTGTGTGTGTGTGTGTTGTTAACTCCTAATTTCTAGGTCTCTGAGGCATAGAACTGGGCTATTCATCATCTAATTCCTGACATTATTTTACCATTGATCAATGCATTGTTCACTTGCTTGAATATAAGTATGTTTATATTTGTTTGTTTTTAAAAATATAATTATCAATGTAACACTCATCCAATAGGACAAATAAAATATTGACAATAATTCATTTACTCCAATATGATACAACCCAACTCTATTTTCCTACCTCCAAGCACCCAGGATAACCATGATCTTAAATCTGGCATTGTCATTGTTTCTCTTAAAACTTTTACTTTGGTTACATTTCTAGGTATTACTATGAGGTGTCTTGATTTCACATTAGATATTTTAATTTTACAAAAATAGTATCACATTTTATGTAGTCTTTCATGATTTTTAAACCAAATACTGTATTCATGTGATTCACCAACATTGTCATAGATAGTTGTGGTTAATTTTTAATTTTTCATTGTTTTAATGTCTCATACTTGTTTTAGCCATTTTCCTGTTGATAGGCATATTTCTGCTATTCTGAAGAATGCTGCTGTTAACTTTCTTGAGTATTAGCCTAGAAAACATTTATATTTGCTTTTCTTTTATATGTACTAAACAATGAAAATCGTGGATAGTAACAAGTATAAAATATAAAATTTCCAAGCTAATGTAAAATTATTTTTAAAAATGGCTATACAAACTGGCTATCTATGTACAATATCTGCACAGTCTACGATAAATGAGTTTGTGATTAATCACATTCTTTCAAGCATGTGAGGCTGTCATACTTGATTTTTGTCTTGAAAAATGTGTGAAATTAAATTTTGTTCTGGTTTCAATTTCCATTTATCTGATCATAAATATGATTGAGATTTTTATTTTCATACTGATCTGTAGGAGCTTTATTTATATTTCTTTATTGGTTATATGTGTTGCAAATATCTTCCTCTACTATGGAACTTGTGTTTTCAATTTCTATAAAATGCTTTTGATTTAGAGCTCTTTCATTTCAATGTCATCCCAGTTGTACTTTTTTTGTTTTATAAATGGGAAATATTTCTTATTTAAGAAATGCTTCACTATAACAAGCTCAGAAATACATCAATTAAATTTTATAAAATTTCTTAAAATACTATTTTTACAGTTAAATTCTTGGTTTATGTAGATTCAACTTTGTTAATGATGTAAGAAAGTGCATTTACTTCATAAGAATTTTTTTTACTGTATTTATTCAAAATAATTTTTCAACTGAATTTCCAAGCTAACTCTGCCATGTTACAAAGAGTCATAAATGACTGTCTCTGAATTCTAGTCTGTAAGTAAAATTATTCAACTGTGTTCCATTAATATATTATATTATAATTAATACCATATTAATTACTGTGGTTTAATAAGTCTTGATATCCTGTAGGGCAAGCATTCTTTCCTTGCTATTCAGAAATGTCTTGGCTTCTTGTCTAATTTACCTCTCACATAAATCTTTGAAATATTTTATCAAATACTACGAAAAATGTATTAGCATTTTTTACTTGAATTGCATTAAATCAATTAAATGGAAATAATTGTGAAAAATCAGTATCTTTACAATATTTGTTTTTTCTATTCATAAACATGAATATTTTCCTAATTCCTTAGATTTTTATATTTTCTATGAAAATTTACATAGTGGTGTCACATAAAAATATTAAAAATTTCTTGCATTTTTTCAAAATATATATATATTCTTTGGTGTTATTCTACTCTTAGTTTGTTTCAAAAATACAGAATTGCAACTTACATCTGTATATAAATCACATATTAAGAAATGTTACACATTTTCTCATTCTAATAGTTTTATTTAGTTTTAAAATGTATACTATTGAATTTTTTAGAACAAGGACAACTGAATTTCCTCCTAATCAACATTTATGACTCCAATATTACTGAGATAGTTATTCCACAATTATGAATTTATATTACATTTTGTCATATATATTTTTGTTTATTGAAATTATCATACAAGTTTTCTACCTAATCTCTTGTTATGTGAATTTCATACTAAATTCTTTACATAATAAAACATCCTTGTCCTACTGAGATTAACCTAACATAGTCATTGTGTATTTGGTTTTTTATAGTTTTGGAATCAGTTTGCTACAATTTTGGTTAACATATAAACCTTTTTCATAAGAAATATTAGTATTGTGATGTCAGAAGTGTGTTGGCTATCCAACCCATGAAAATAATGCATCTGTCCAATTATTTAGGACTTCTATAATTCCTCTCAGCAATGTTTTGAGTTTTCAGTGTAAAGATCTTACATACACTGTGTTAAATGTATCTCTAAGTATTTTATGTTCATGCTATTTTAAATGATATATTATCAGCTCCATAAGACAAAGAAAAAAGCAAATGCTATATTAAAATTTTAATTTCCCTTGATAATTGTTAGTATAAAGAAAACTGAATTTTTCACATTGACACTAAATTTTGCAAACTTGATACTAGTAACCTTTTTTGGAGATCCTTTAAGATTCACTAAGTATACAATCATATCATCTACAAATAAAGACTGTTTCTTTATTCCTTTCAAACTGTAAAACCTGTATGTCCTTTCTTTTTCTTGCTTAATGGAAATAGCTAGTATCTCTAATACAGTGTTGAGTATAAGGTCTGAGAGCAGATACCTGTGCCTTACTTTTGATCTCAGAAGGAAATCATTTTGTATTTCCTCAAGTGTATAACATTAGCTATGAGATTTTTATTGATGATCTTCACCTGTTTGAGAAATTTCCTTTCTGTTCCTAATATGCTGAGAGTTTTAAAATTATATTTTTATTTAATTAGGTGGAACTTTATATTTGTGGATTATATTGATAAATTTTCAAACAATAACCCAACCTTGATTTATTATCCTTTTTATTTATTATTGGATTCTATTTGGTAATATTTTGTTTGTGATTTATGCATCTATTTTAGTGGTTTTCCTTACTTTGAATGATTTTGGTTTAAATGGTAGCGTGAACCTTATGAGTGAGACAATGTATTTTCTGCCTTTACTCTTCAGAAAGAGTTTTTATATGATTGATATTCCTTTTTCTCAGATTTTTTCATAGAAGTCACCAGTGTATCATCTGACTTACATGTTCTTTGTGAGAAGCTTTTTAATTACTAATACAACTTTGAGTTTCTTTTTAAGTTAATTTTGTCTATTTGCATCTTTCAAGGAATCTTTCCAACTCACTTATCAAGTTTACTAGAATAAAATTCCTCATAATTCTCTCTTATGATTCTTTTATAGTCTATAGGCTTGTTGTGAGGTCTTTCCTCTTATTATTGATACTGCTTTTGTGTCTTCTCTCTTTTAATCTTACCAGATTAGCTAATGGCCTAATAATTTTTATTAATTTTTGTTTCAAAAAATAACCTTTGGAACAATTCATATTTTTTCCTGTCTATTTTCTATATCAATTACTAATATTTTTAATTATTCCTTTCTTCAAAAAGCCTTGGGAATAATTTGTTTTTTATCTACTATCTACTTTCTAAGGCAGATGGTTTGATTATTGACAGATACAGTCCTCTTTTTTTAACATAAGAACTTAAACTATAAATTTTCCTTTAAACCTATCACTAGCTATATCCCATAAATTTTGATATGTTGTGTTTATATTTTTAATCAGTCCAAAATATATTCTAATTTATTACAGATTCTCCTTTTTTCCATGGGTGATGTATTATGTATCATATATTTAAATATATGATAATTTTCTAGGTAAATTTATGTTACTGATAATTTAATTTAAATCAGTTGTGATCAGCATGATCTGTATATTTTAATTTCTTGAGTCTTGTATTTATGTAATCTATAAGAGTGAATATACCATGTGCAATATAAAGCTTATGCATACTATAGTTTTGGGTTTAACATAATAAGACATCTGTTGGTTAAAGTCAATTGAAACAACCGTTCAAATATTCTACAGGCTTACTGATTTTCTCTTTGTTCTATCAGTTATTGAGAAGAGTATTGAAATACTAAACTGTAATTGCCAGTGTGTCTATTTTTCCACATGTTAATATTGCTTTATATATTTTGACATCTGTAATTTCATGAAACACATTTAGGATTGCTATTGCTTTTTTCATTATACATCATTTCTTCTCTAAAAGCTTTTTCTCAAGTCCACATTATCTGATATTACTATAACCATTTCAGATTTCTTGGGTTTAGCCTTACTATAATAAATGTTTTTCTTTGTTTTATTTTTAATCAGTTTATATCTTTATGTTTTAAATGGGCTTCTTAAAAATATTATAAAGTGGAGTTTTTTCACTCTGGCAAATTATTTCTTTTGCTTGGATTTATATGATTTATATTTAATGTACAATTCAATATGGTTTCATTTAATCTAACATCTTACTCTATATATTATATATGCTGTAAACATTTTTTAAATTTTTCTTCTTCATTTTTATTATTGTAGTAATTTTCAAAACTGTTTCATCTCTAATATTGGATTCTTAACTATACTTCTTTTTCTTTTTATTCATTGCTCTAGGGTATATAATTTTTTATTTTTAAGTTATCACATCTTACTTTCAAATATTATATTACTTTATCTATGATATAATAGTTTATTGTGAAAGGTTAAATACATTTCTTGCCATAACATTCTGACCACAGTGAACATTCAGGGTAGCTATGATTAATCACAGTGATAAAATTGACAGAATCGTAGAAGGTAAATTACAAATACAGGCTGATAAATACTAAATTTGTTAAAGTAATTCCTCAATTCCTAAAGAATTTTTATTATTTTATTGTTTTAATGTTCTGTGTCTTTTAATGCAGACACTATATCCTATATAATAAATAGCTTTTAATCATGGTCTATTGAAAGCAGAAAGTCACCTGGTCCCCAACAAAGTCAGAAAAGAGTGGTCCTTGTAAATACTTTAGACACTTATTGGGGCCCTGGAACAACTGATGAGAAAAACTTTGAATTCACTTCACTACATAACAAGAGCAGACTCATCCTATATTGGATGTAGAACAATAGCATATATCTTTAGCTGCTCTATGGGTTTATTTATATATTTTCCAGAAAAAAATATATATGTCACATTAAAATGATGGCATAATAGTTTACTTGAGCATTATACATCTGGGATACTGGAGTAAGAGTTCTATAAGAACTTTTTTTGGTTAATTTTACCTGCCATGCATATTCAGTAGTTATAGAAGTATGTAACATACAGTAAACATTTAATGTTTATGATAAATGTATGAATGTGAATAATTAAAAGTAGATACACAGTGAATAAACCTTGTTTTAATCACAAAATTGCCTTTTTGACAGCAACTTTTGTTTGATGATCTACGTACCTAAAATATAGTTACACACATACAATATGTTTGTAACTACATATGAAAGTTTAAAACGGTCAAAGCAATTTAATTAATTCACAGACGATGACATATAAAGACTCATTCACTGATATGTTGACAGTCTCTGACTAAATTATTGTTTTGTAATCTTCAACCTACCTAAACAAAATTCTCTACTTCTGGAAAATTCTTGTAATCAACCGTAGCACTAAAGTTTGATAGTCTGTGACAGGCAGTTTTCATTTAGTACTCTTCTATATTTCTTTCAGGGGGAAAAGATATTACAATAAGAAAGAATCCGGGACAATTAGCAAATCAAACTCAAGAATCAATCCAGTCCAATTTTACTTTTAATAGTGTGGAAGATGATTACTTCTACATTTATCTTATAAAAGAGATAACAGAAAAGAAAATTGAACATGACAGTTCCACTTTTGTGACAATTACTAAGTGAAAAAAAATGTTGAATGTAAAACTTTCCGTTCTTCTTGTTGGAAATTTAAATTTGATTTTCTAAGGATGGCTTTTTTTATGAAATCATACTTTGGGTAATCTCCAAGATGAAATAGAAAAGTCTTACAAATTAATTGCTATTGCCATCCTTGGTGACCTAAAATAATGTGTAAAATGGCTCCTTTAATGTAATATATTCTAAAAATGATATTCTATTAGTATACATAAATTATTGGTACTGTGAGAAAAAGAGCAACTATACATTTTTTTAAATATTGCTTTTTATATAAAATATTACATTTAAGCAAATAATAAAATCTAAGAATATTACCTAAATAATTATTCTTTTTATAGGCAATAGGAAATAGTCAATAATAATTTTTGGTGTAGTGGGTTAAAAACAAAAACTAAAGATAGTACCTTAAGCTATTATTTTTTATTTCACTGAAGTATAGCACACATACTAAGAATTGCACATTATAAATGTTTGATGTAATGTGTTTTCAAAGAGTGAACAAATCCACGTAATTAGCCCTTAGAACTTGAAAGGGAAATTGACAGCATTTCCCAGCCCTCTCCTACATGTATGTAATCACAACTTGTGTAAGGACAATCACTCTCTGAAGTCTAAAATGATATATTACCTTTGCCTATTTTTATTTATATATAATGCTTTCATACAGCCAGTATACTTTAATGTCTGGTATCATTTCTTCAACATAACTGTGAGCTTTATTAATGGTGTTGTTGAAAATTTTGATTTTCAAATTCTCAATTCTGTATACTATCATATTACAATAATTTAAATTAAGTTTCCATACAGCTTCTGATAGAGGTTTGAGTCAATTTAAATATTTGGTTTCTGTGAATAGTGGTGCAATTAGGATTTTTGTGTATGGGGTTTAAATAATATATATACAAGTTTTGTTGGGTTAATATTGCTAAACATTTTTCTTGAGTTAGAAATTATTTTCCTTCAGAATGGTGAATATAAGCCCCTAATCTCTTCTGGCCTCTAAGATTTCTGCTGAAAGATCTGCTGTTAGGCTGATAGGATTACCTTTGTAAGTAGAGGAAGAAAAGAGTGAAAAGTAGTATAGTAACTCAAGAAAAATGTTTAGCAATATTAACCCAACAAATAACCTGCTAGCAACATTATGACAGGATCAAATTTTCACATATCAATACTAACTTTGAATGTAAATAGGCTAAATGCCCCAATTAAAAGGCACAGAGCAGCAAGCTGGATGAAGAAGCAAGACCCAATGGTATGCTGTCTTCAAGGGAGCCATCTCACATGCAATGATATCCATAGGTTCAAAGTAAAAGGATAGAGAAAAATCTAGCAAGAATATAGAAAAAGGAAGACAGAAAAAGATTGCAATTATAGTTTCAGACAAAACAGATTTTAAACCAAGAAAGATGAAAAAAGACAAAGAAGGGCATTTCATAATGGTAAGGGGTCACATGAAGAAGACCTAACTAATCCTAAATATATACAAACCAAACAGAGGCGCAACCAGATTCATAAAGCAAATTCTTAGAGATCTACGAAGAGATTTAGATGACCACACAAAGATAGTGTGAGACTTCAACATCTCACTGAGAGTATTAGACATATTATTGAGGCAGAAAACTAACAAACGTATACAGGACCTGAACTCAGTATGTGACCAAATATACTTAATAGACATCTATAGAACTCTCCACCTCAAAACAACCAGAATATATGTTATTCTCATCTGCACATGGCACATACTCTAAAATTGACTACACAATTAAGCAAAAAATAATTCTGGGCAAAATATATAAAAAAAGAAAGAAAGCATGAGATTATACCAACCACACTCTCAGACCACAACACAATAAAAATAAGTGCTTAGAGAATCATGCAAAACCATATAATTGCATAGAAATTATTATTTAGCATGCAGTTGAGAGAGGACAAACTTTCAGTGATAGAGTGTACTTATGTCAGCAAAAAATAATTAGAAAAAGTGTAATTCCCTAAAGTTACATTAAACAACATTTTTTTTTTAAAGTAAAAGGAAACTGTTAATAATGCCTCTCAGGCTGCCTTAACTGACATAGTAGAGATGCAATAAAATGTTCCTGAAAGCTAAGAGAAGCTAAATGACTATAATAAAAATACAGTAGACAGCATATTATGCTAATCAAAAAGATTAAATGCCCTACTTTTAGAAAAATACCACTTTGAGAAAATAAGTTTATATATCTCGATTGACAACAAAATAACTGTATAAACTGCTAATGATACATAAGTCATTAATAATGACAAAGGTGATGATGATGATGGTTAATATTTCCTAAGCACTTTGTGCTCTTCGCTTTTAGATTATTCATTTACTCTTCACAATAACTTATGGGGTTGTTATTATTATGCCTGTTTTACAGATGAAGAAACTGAGACACAGAGGAGTTAAGTCATTTTTCCAAGGTCACAAAGCTAGTAAGTGGCAGTTGCAGAAATCAAATCTAGGCAATCTGGCTCTAGAACTCCTGCTCTTTATCAGTATACTTAAATTACTCTTTGGAAACTGAGGTGACTGATATTGAAGAGTAAAACAAAGCTGCATTTCTTTCTTTGTTGTTTTTTGAGACAGTCTTGCCCTGTTGCCCAGGTTGGAGTGCAGTGGCACAATCTCCGCTAATTGCAGCCTCTGCCTCCCAGGTTCAGGGGATTCTCCTACCTCAGCCTCCCGAGTAGCTGGGACTACAGGCACATGCCACCATGCTCAGATAATTTTTGCATTTTTAGTAGAGACAGGGTTTCACCATGTTGGCCAGGATCATCTCAATCTCCTGACCTCATGATCTGCCTGTCTCAGCCCCTCAAAGTGCTGGTATTACAGGCATGAGCCACCATGCCTGGCCTTCTTTTTAAAAAACAAGTTTGATAATACTGCTCAATTTAAAAATAGTAAGAAATCTAATGTTATGATGGAAATCAAACAAATAAGTAATATATAATTTTCACTCTCCATTTGATGGGATAGTTTGCTGATGGGACAATTTACTACATAAATTGTCTACAAAGTAAAATTATGCATGCTAAAAAAGAAGAAATTATATAACCTGCTCCTGTATGACTTCTGGGTAAATAATAAAATTATAATTACAATCAATAAATTTTTTGAAACAATGAAAACAAAGGTACAACATATCAGAATCTCTGAAACACAGCTAAGGCTGTGTTACAAGGTAAGTTTATAGCACTAAATACACACATCAAAAAGTTAGAAAGAATTCAAATTAGCAACCTAAAGTCACAATCAGAGGAAATAGAGAAACAAGTACAAACCAACCCCATAGCTAGCAGAAAACAAGAAATAAGCAAAACTAGTACTGGACTGAAGGAAATTGAGATGCAGAAAACCATACTAAAGATCAAATAATCCAGAAATTAGTTGTTTGAAAGAACGAATAAGATTGATAGACTGCTAGATAGACCAATAAAGAAAAAAGAGAGAAGATCCAAATAAACATAATCAGAAATGACAAAGAGGACATTACAATCAACCCCAAGTAAATACAAAAAATAAAATCAGAGATTACTATGAACATCTCTGTGCATATAAGCCATAAAACCTAGAAGAAATGAAAAAAAATTTCTGGAAATATACAACCTACTAAGATTGAACCAGGAAGAATTAAATCCTTAATAATGAGTTCCAAAATTGAATCAGTAATAAAAAGCCTACCAACAAGAATGAACCCCTACCAACCAGAATAAAGCCTGAGACCAGATGGATTCATAGTTGAATTCTATCAGATGTATAAAGAAGAGCTGGTACTTTTCCCACTGAAATATTTCAAAAAATTGAGGAGGAAGGTCTCCTCACTAATTCTATGAGGCCAACATCATCATATGTGGCAAAGGTACAACAAACACAATAAAACTTCAGGCCAATATCCTTGATAAACATAGATGCAAAAATATTCAATAAAATACTTGCAAACTGAATACAGCAGCACAACCAAAAGCTAATCCACCATGAAGAAGTAGGCTCTATCCCTGGGATGAAAGGTTTGTTCAGCATACCCAAATCACTAAATGTGATTCATTACAAAAAGGGAACTAAAAACAAAAACCACACCATTATTTCAATAGACACCAAAAAGGCTTTCAATAAAATTCAACATACCTTCATGTCAAAAGAACATACCTCAAAATAATAAGAACCATATATAACAAACCTACAGCCAACATCATATTGAATGGACAAATGCTTGAAGAATTCCCCTTAAAAACCAGAACAAGACAAGGGTGTCCTGTCTTACCACTCCTATCTAACATAGTACTGGAAATTCTAGCTGGGGGAATCAAGCAAGAGAAAGAAATAAAATGCATCCAAATGGGAAGAGAGGGAATCAAATTATCCCCATTTGCAGATAATATAATTCCATACCCAAAAATCCTTACTGTCTCTGCCCAGAAGCTCCTTGATTTGAAAAGCAACTTCAGCAATGTTTTAGGACAGAAAATCAATGTACAAAAATTAGTAGCATTCCTATACACCAACAACATCCAGGTTCAGAGTCAAGTCAGGAATGTAATCTCATTCACAATAACCATAAAAAGAATAAAATACCTAGGAATACAGCTAACCATCAAAGTAAAAGTTCTCTACAACAATAGTTACAAAACACTGCTGAAGGAAATCAGAGAAGACTCAACAAATAAAAAGACTTTCCATGCTTATGGTTAGGAAGAATATGTATTGCTAAAATGACCATACTGCTCAAAGCAATTTACAGATTCAGTGTTATTCCTATCAAACTGCCAATGACATTCTTCAAGAACTAGAAATTTTAAAAAGAATTTCATGTGTAACAAAAAAAAAAGAGCCTGAATAGCCAAATTAAATTTAAGCTAAAGAAAGAAAATTGGAGGAGTCACATTACTTTACTTCAAACTATACTGTAAGGTTGCAGTAATCAGAACAGTATGGTACTGGTACATAAATAGACTCATAGACCAATGGAACTGAATAGGGAGCCCAGAAATAATGCTGCACACATACAACCATCTGATATTCAGCAAACCTGACACAAACAAGCAAAGGGGAAAGGACTTATTATGTAATAAATAGTACCGAGATAACTGTCTAGCCAAGTGCAGAAGATTGATATGGGACCCCTTTCCTTTCATTATATATAAAAATCAACTCAAGGTGGTTTAAAGACTTAAATGTAAAACCTAAAACTACAAAAACCCTGGAAAATAATCTAAGAAATACAACTCTAGGCATAGGACCCAGAAAATATTTCATAATGAAGATGACAAAAGCAATTGCAACAAAAATTAAAATTGACAAATGAGACCTAATTAAAGAGTTTGTGCAGAGAAGAAGAAACTCTTAGCAGAAGAAAGAGACAATCTACATAATGGGAGAAAATATTTGCAAACTATGTTTTTGACAAAAGTCTAATATCCAGAATCGATAAGGAATTTAAACAAATTAGCAAGCAAGAAACAAACCTCCCTATTGACAAAAGGGCATTTTTCTAAAGAAAACACACATGCAGCCAAGAAGCATATGAAAAAACCCTCAACATCACTAATCATTAGGGAAATGCAAATCAAAACCACACTGAGATACCATCTCACACCAGTCAGAGTGGCTATTATGAAAAAGTAAAAAAGTAACAGATGCTGATGAGGCTGAGGAGAATAGGGAATGATTATACATTGCTGGTGGAAATGTAAATTAGTTCAGTAATTGTGGAAATCAGTTTGGTGATTTCTGAAAGAGCTTAAAACAAAACTTCCCAGTGGGTACTGTGCTTATTACCTGGGCTACCCAATAATCTATATACCAAACCCCTGTCACAAACAATTTACCTATACAACAAACCTGCACATGTCCCCCTGAACCTAAAATGAAAGTCAAAAATTTATAAGTAAAAATTAAATTTAAAATAAAAAATAAAATAAAACTTGTATTACCATTTAAAAAAGAATTAAACAAAACTGACAATACGATTGGTCTGAGACGCGTGACTAGTAAGAGTGATGTTTGTGATATTTATGTGTGAATCAAGGCTCAGGCATTGAGCTATCTTCCATACGCTAGAATTATATAATAATATGGTTTTGTGCTATAATCATTTATAGCATTATGTTATAGTATTATAGCACATCACAATATAGCATGATATTAAAATTGTAGCCTGCAAGTCTGGTGAAGTTGAAATGTAATGCCAGAACAGGATATTTTTTATGTAACAATAAGTCAAAAGTATAAAGTGGCATCAAATAAAGGGGAAAATACTTTGTTCCAGGAGGCACTACAACTTCGTTTCTCTATTTCTTCATTTATTCAATAAACATGCCACATATGTTGCTTTCTTTGTAAGCAACCATTTGGGTCATAATAGATAGGATTGTTGAAACAATAAAATATGTTAAACACTAAAAAAAGAATGAAATATCTCTGAATACAGCAAACTAAAGTGCCATTTTTATAAAATCATACCAAAGATATAGATGATCTCTATAAATTTTTTTTTTTTTTTTTTTGAGACGGAGTCTCACTCGGTCGCCCAGGCTGGAATGCAGTGGCGTGGTCTTGGCTCACTGCGAGCTCCATCTCCCGGGTTCACCCATTCTCCTGCCTCAGTCTCCAGAGTTGCTCGGACTACCGGCACTCACCACCACACCCGGCTAATTTTTTGTATTTTCAGTAGAGACGGTGTTTCACCATGTTAGCCAGGCTGGTCTCAATATCTTGACCTTGTGATCCACCTGCCTCTGTCTCCCAAAGTGCTGGAATTACTGGCTTGAGGATCTTCATGATTTTTGAGTGTTGTTGCTAACGTCGATCACTTGCCTGAAGTGCTGTTTGCCAGTTGTCCTGCTGTACTGTAAAGGCATTCTTCGTTGCTGTCGTTTTCCTTCTAGTACTATTTGAAAGGAAGTCACTATGTGCATGACAAATTTAAGGGGTGGGAATTATGCTCTGCCTCATGTAGGATGGAATATCTACACAAATTATTTGGAATTTTTTGGTATAGAAGAGCTATCTCTTCTTCATTTTAAAATGTATTTAGTCATTTATTGTTATTAGTATGGACTTATGGATATCTTACCTGATTAAGCATGTTTGACGTTAATTCCATAGTAAACTTTTAATATCAGCAGAGTTCTATTTCTTTTAGAGATCAAATTTATATACAATTATCTTATAAGTATTTGAATGATAGTGTATTTGTTCTGTGCTAATATATATATTTAACTACAGATATTCGAGCTAATACTATATAGAGGTAATCAATGGGTAATTTTTTAAAAAAAGTAAGTGAAAACTGAAAATAATTTAGTCTTCTGAAAACAATTGTTATCTTTGTGCTCTTGTCTATATGCAAATATGTTAGCTCTTCATAACATCTAAATTAAGGGGCAAATAGGTGTAAGAAACAGACATTGTCGTACATATATTTGCCAGATTATATTTATAATTTTATAAATGGTATGTACTATTATAGTGACTTCATAAAAGTTTATAATTAAACTATGTGCATATTAAAATATATTTTAGTTTGTTTTCATAAAAGAGGGAAGTTTATAGGTAGCAGAGTAGAGAAGACTGGTAGCACATTATAAAATGCTATTTGGATTATAAAGAGAAGCTAAATTTTCTAATATATGTGCATTTATTTGACTTTACAAGTTGATTGTAGGACCGTCTACGCATGCCGTATCCATAAAGCCTTCTAAGTGTTAACAAAAGAGTTACAGTAAGCCCTCATCTTATGCACTGTACTCCCAATAGAAGTGTCTATGCGTTTCCATTTTCATATTGCTATTTACAAAAACATGTTAACTGAATCATTAAGTCTTGTCATCATCTGCTGATTTTTGTTCTTCTCTAACACTAACCTGAATTTTCCTGCTATACATTAAAAGCCACAGACCAGATATTCTAGAAGAAACATCAGAAGTATAGTTTTTCATATTTTATTTTGTGATAAGTATATGATGAAAGTCCTTTTCCTTTCTTTGTTATTCTGGTTTCAATTGTGCTTTCATAATGGGTTAGGCCTATAAAACCCACCATTGTCTTTTGATAAATGCCGTTGAGTTAAATTTTTAAAATTCCAACAGCAACAGATTTGTGAAAAATCAAACCAAATTTTCAGATAGTGTCACTGCTAGACTTTATATTGATTCTAATGAAAATATTATTTATACCTGCATTTATATCTATGTATAGGTGACCTTGTTTGCGAAACGACTCAGAATGGTTGCCAGATACTTTACAGTTATTTTGTTTTTATGGAGATATAACTAACATAGGTGAATATAAATCAGCTCTCCTTCACACCAGGGTCTAATTATATAAAATCACTTGGGTAAAACTGAAGATGACTGAAGCATAGTAGTCAAAGATAAGCCTTATTTAATGAAGTATTTTAAAGTCCTTGTTTTATGTATGAAAAAAAAGTGTCTATAAAGTCCTGTCCCTCAAACTTGTACCTGTTTTGTTCTGAGTGTGTGTATATATATATATATACACCATCTTCAATTGTCTTAGTATATATATATATATGTCATAATGTAAATCAAGTCATCATGTAACACTACTATATATATATACACACACATATGTGTGCGTGTGTTACATATATGTGTGTGTGTGTATATATACATACACACATTGAAACAATTGAAGGAATCCAAAATCCATTTCTGAAGTTTTATAAAGTATCTCCAGAAGATAGTTACTTTCCTGTCTTTGCTATGTTTAACATTTACATATGGACCTTGATATTTATTTTGAACATCAATAAAAATTGTTATATTAATAAAATTTATTATATTTTCTATAGTATATATATTCTATATACTATAGAATCTATGCATATTTTTAAAATGACAAATATAGCAATATATATGCTAGAAAAAGCCCAAGTATGAATAAAAATTTTCCTGAAACTAAATCATTCTCACAGTGATAAGAATTTGCCTGGATAATCTGCACTAATAAAGCAAGAAGCTTAAATAATAATTTCAGTTCATCAACAAATTTTGTTTAGTGTGTGTTGTTATAGAAATAAGTCTAATTTCCACAACTACAGGAAATGTTAATATAGATTGACTCAAATTCAATTCATGATACCAGCACAAAACGCACACACACCTTTCTTTACAAAAACAAATTTATCTGCATCAAAAGAGGAACTTCAGATATATAAAAAGGTGCTCAATATTATTAATTATTGGGCATATACAAATCAATTCCACTAACGATATCATTTCACACTCATTAGAATGGCTATTATGAAAAAGTCAAAAGACAGACGTTGATAAGGGTGTGGAGAAAAGGGAAGTCTTGCATACTGTTGATGAGAATGTAAATTGATACAGTCATCGTAGAAAGAGTATGAAGGTTTCTATAGGAGCTAGAATTATCATATGACCTGTCAGTCCCTCTCCTGAACATATAGCCACAGGAAATAAAATTATCACCTTCTAAAGGTATCTACACTCCTATCTTTATTTCAAAATTTTTCACAATAGCCGAGATATGAAAACAACCTAAGTCAGTCGATAGATTAATGGATGAAGAAACTGTGGTACATGAGTACAATGGAATATTATTCAGCCCTGGGAAAGAACGAGATCTTGTCATTTGTCACAACATAGATGAGCCTGCAGGACATTATGCTAAGTGAAATAAGACAGACACAAAAAGAGAAATATTGCATGATCTCTCTTATAGGAGGAATATAAAACAAAAAATGTCAAATACACAGATGGTCTCTGGCTTATGATGGTTTGACTTACAATTTTTTGACTTTATATGGGTGCAAAAGTGATAGATTTTAGTAGAAATTTCATTTAAAATTTTGCATTTTGATATTTTCTGGGCGAGCAATATACAGTATAAGACTCACTGGGTAGTGGCTGGGCAGTGGCAATGATGCTGGGCAGTGGCAGTGATGCTGGGCAGTGG
>NW_012118487.1:27157340-27160408 GCF_000951035.1 Colobus angolensis palliatus | reverse complement strand
GCAGTGCGAGTGATGCTGGGCAGTGGCTGGGCAGTGGGAGTGATGCTGGGCAGTGGCAGTGATGCTGGGCAGTGGAAGTGATGCTGAGCAGTGGGAGTGATGCTGAGCAGTGGGAGTGATGCTGAGCAGTGGCAGTGATGCTGGGCAGTGGGAGTGAGGCAAAGCTCCAAGTTAGTCCTGTGATCATGAGGGTAAATATCAGGTACTGCACTCTGCCGTATACTGTATTCAATAAATTATATGAGATACCAACACTTAATTATAAAACAGCCTTTGTGAAGGATGACTTTGCCCAACTGTAGGCTAAAATAAGCATTCTGAGCATGTGCAAGGCAGTCTAAGCCAAGCGCCGATGTTTGGTAGGTATTAAATGTATTTTCCATTTAGGAATTTTTTCAATTTATGATGGGTTTATCAAGGCATAACCCCATCATAAGCTGAGGAGCATCTGTCCAGAGATAGAAAACAAAACAGTGGTTACCAGGAAAGAGGAGTTACGGTAGAAGGAAATGAGATATGGGTCATAGGATACCAGATATGTAGGATGAACAATTCTAGAGATCTAATGGTACAACATGAGGACTATAGGGAATAAAACTGTACTGTATTTGAGATCTGTGCCAAATGCGTAGGTTTAGCTGCCCTTGACTCAAAAGCAAAACCAAAATAATTGGTAACTATGTGAGATGATGGATATGTTAATTTGCTTCAGTACGGTAAAATTTTTACTATATATACATGCATGTATTTCATAACATCATGATGTTTACCTTAAATATACACAATGAATGTTATTTGAAAAATAAAAACTAAAAGAGGGACATTAAAAATTGTTCCAGTCTTAAGATGGGATATAACTTTGTGGTCTAATGTGATTAGCTGATCCTCTGGGAACAAAATTAGCATTCTGAAATGATGCTTGAGCAATTTCCTGATGGACTCTAATGAGCATGCTAGACCTTCTTGGAAATTCATTCAAAGAAAGTCCATTTTACAAAGATCCTTTAAAGACCTTTAACCAGTCTTGCAAGGAATCTAATGACTTTTAGGCAGATGTGTTTTGTTCTTAATGCAGCCTAAAAATTGATATGTAACATTTTTTACTCCTGTGATAAATACTTGCCAGAAGGGGATCTTTTTCAGTTAGATTTTACATAATGCCTCTACTTTTAGCAAATTTGAAATAAATTGATTCATGAGCAAAATTAACTAAGACTTAATAATCTTTAATGATTACATGTCTCACCATTATTAACAATTACTTTAAGTATCTAAATCTTTTGCCTGCATATGCTTTACAATATTATTCCAAATTATGTGTTTTCAAACTTTATTATTTCCCAATTTATAACATTTTATTTCTTTGATTTACAGCAATTTAGATTTCTAAATCATGCAGTCCCTGTTATGGGTATAAAAATAAAAATAAAATATTTTTTCAACCAAATTCAATTAATATAGACTGCTTTAAAAACAAACAAACAAACAAACAAAAAATGCAAATACAAATGAGCAACAAGAACAAATGAGTTAACAAGAACAAATAAAGCACACCCTCCCTGTCTAAGGACCTATGACAAATCACAGCGCACCTTGCTTTTTCCATTAAGTAGTGCATATACTCCATTAATGAGATAAAGGCTTTTCTGATAATAATTCTGACTACCAAGATAACATAAATAAACAATATCACATGTTCTTCAAACAAGATGATATAAACTACCCCAAAAGTCACTCACCATCATTATGAGCAAAATAAATATTTTTGAGTGATGTTCAAAATCAGAATAAACCAAACTTTTCAGTTGATATTTTAAAACAGAATATTTATTAGAAATCAATTATAAAGAAAGCGGTAGAAGAAAAAAGTGACAAAAAGAAAGAAAAGAAACAGAAGTATCTTGAAATGTGAATATATTAGGTAGGCTAAAATAATTTATAGTTGCAAACTGTTGAAACTATCACAAAATGCTAAAAAAATTCTTCTAAATGAAAATATTTTACTTTTAGAAATATCTGTAAGAAATGATATTCTATAATGAATATTAAAAGGAAGAATTTTATGATTATGTGACACTATGCAATAAATTTGATTTCCTAATACAGTAATATTATACTATGTTACTCTATGGTAATAATATAGAGTTACATATTTATATGAAAAAATAAATATTTGTACTATGTTATTCAAAGATAGAGAAATGTTTGTCTTTCTCATGTGAATTGAGCAATGCTTTCTTCTACTGCTCCCTTCTTGCACTCTCTCTTGCTCTACTTTTATTTTCCAACTTCTTTCTTGTATTTACCTCTTCTTTCTTTTGCCAAAGACATCCCTCTTTTTAGGAAAAAACTTTAAAGCCATTTATTGTACTTTTAAGGAATCTACTGATGTCTAATCAAATGTTTTATTTATTTGTTTTACTCCACTTTAACAGTTGATTATAAAATCATCTTTTCACCTATAGTTTTGTTCTCTCTTTTCTATTATACTTCTTCATTCACTCTCCTCCTGTTCGAATACCTTATGAAATCGTATTGTCACTTATGCCAAATACAATTCTATTCTATCTGCTGAGCATGATTTATGAAGTTTGGAATTTTGAGCTTTTGGTATTGTGGTAGTCTTTACATTATGATTTAACTTATTTTGTATCTATATACTAGCTATTAAGTTTTATAGTAATGTTATAATCTACAAATAAAATAAGGACTGTTTTCTAAAACTTATTTGTGTAACATCCTATTTGCATTCATCATCTAGACTTTCCGGATGAATGCGGTAATGATGTAGTTGAACAGACGCTCTTAACTTTGGGAGGCCGAGGCAGGCAGATCACCTGAGGTCAGGAGTTCGAGACCGGTCTGACCAACATGGTGAAACCCCATCTCTATCAAAAATACAAAAATTAGCCAGGCGTGGTGGCGGGCACCTGTAATACCAGCTTCAAACTGGGAGGTGGAGGTTGCAGTGAGCTGAGATCACAGCACTGCACTCTAGCTTGGGAGCAAGACTCTGCCTCCAAAAGAAAGAAAAGAAAAGAAAAGAAAAGAAAAGAAAAGAAAAGAAA
>NW_012118487.1:27112893-27157034 GCF_000951035.1 Colobus angolensis palliatus | reverse complement strand
GAGGAAGGAAGGAAGGAAGGAAGGAAGGAAGGAAGGAAGGAAGGAAGGAAGGAAGGAGAAAAGAACAGACACTCTTACAAATTTCCTGAAATTTTATTAAATTAAAGGCACTCTTTCAACTGCCCCCAAGGTTTTAAAAAACCTACTTTTCTCAGAACTTTGGCCTTTGAAGGAAGACAGTTTCCCTTGTAGCCTTCTGCAAGGTCAAATGTGAGCCTCAAAGTTAGACAATGACATCTGGAATTGTGTCCACCTATAGTTGTTAAGAAGAGACCAGAATGATCATCTAAAATTATTCTCCAGAACTTACAGCCTTCTATCACCACTTATGTGAAAGATAAACAACCATAATTTTATTACATGTTTTATACTTGCTTTTTCCTTCACCCAAGAAGGATTAAACTCCCTTCATTTGCTCCAATCTGGTCCTATGCAGTCAACATAATCTCTTTTCTGTCCCTTCTCCTTTTACTGACTTCTAAAATCTTTCCTCTTAGTCCTTAGAAACCAATGATTTGTTATCAGAAAAATAATGTAACCAGACAACCTCTCTTAACTTTAATATTCTTCCTCAAAACCTGCCTTTCTCTGGAGTCGCTTTATTCCCTGTAAGCCTTATGCAGTAGATATTTTTTCTTCTCCCTCCCACATTGCCATTGGAGTTTAGGAGAGATAAGTACTCTAGATTTTACATAACCGCTACCTGGGGTACCTTAAAAACAATAATGTCCAGGGTGCACCCTGGACTAATTTCATCACAATCATCAGGGATGGGACTTACACATTCGTATTTATTAAACTCTCCAAAAGAGAGCTACTGCCTAGGTTCTCACTACCATTTGAAATTTATTCTCCTTCTACATCCTCTAAAGGCTCTCACTTTTAATTTAGTCTCAAAACTGTACACTGCTATCTGATGTTTTTCAATTGCTCTTACCCACTCTCCACCAGAAATTTTCCTTCATTTTTCATAAGATTTTATCTCTTGGATCACTATCACTCTTAATAGCACTATTATTTCTCAATATTGGTTAATTTTAATGTATATTTTGTAATTCTTATAAAAACTTGTCTTCTGCTTTACATGTTAACCATTCATTTTCATAATAATTTCTAGCTTTTTATTACCAATAATAAAAACACCTACATAGTTTTAATTCGAGTGTTACATTCTCCAGCCACACTGTTTGGTCTTTCTTGTTCTTTCTGTGTAGTGTTCCAAACTGAGCAATCTATTTTTTTTCTAAGTAATCTCTATTGATTCCAATTTTATTCTGCCTTTCACTCCTTCATCACCAGGTAACATATGTGGAAACAGGAGAGAAAGAGGAACAAGACTCCAACATTTAGAGTAAGAAACTTGAAAGGAAATTGGCAAAATAATAATTGAGAATCATCATCTAGTCAGAAAGAGAATAAACAAGGACAATTAAGTGGGGGAAAACATTTCATGGAGTAGAAAGAAATCACTCTGTCAATAGCTACTGACAGGGTAAACAAGAAAAAGACCTAGAAGAAATTATTTAGTTTGTCAATGTGAAAGTAAATGTCTTCAGGATAAAAGATGCATTTAATTGGTATAAAACAGGGATTAAAATGAGTTTATAAATCAATGTGGGGGGAGAGATTAGAAACAGTGAATAGAGATAACTTATTTGAGATTGTCTATAGATGTTTTTATGCTGAAGAGAATGACTTAGTAGAAGAAAGGACTGCTGGTGCAATATGCTTTATTAAAGTGACAGGAAAGATATTTGTGGATGCTCTTATTTAGAGGATATTTATATATTTTACAACCATTTCTGTATTAATAGATCTGATACAAAGCTTATTTTCCTTACTCATGATTTATCCTAAGAATGACCCTAAATCCCTCTGGTAGCTCATATGGAAACACTTGGAGTCATCTTTGAGTCCCTTCTTTCTCTCACATTCTAAATCTAATTCATCAACAAGTCACATTGGTTCTTATTTAAAATATATTCAGAATAAGATGACTCCTCTCCATCTGCACTACTATTATCCTGATTCAAGGAGTCACCAACTCTAACCTAGATTTCAACAGAATTTTAAGCATTGTTTCTGCTTCCCCATGTAAATTCAAGTCTCAACAAAGCTAAGTGAATCAGGTAAACTGTAAGTTACATAATCTTATTTTTCTTCTCAAAACACTTTAATGGCCACTTTGCAATCAGAGTAGAAATCAAAGTCCTTACACTGAACTCTAATTCCTTGTCTAATTTGTCCCCAATCAATTTCTTCTATGTGCACTTGGCTCGCTTACCTCCATTCACGATGACTTTCTTAATGTTTCTTTGACTCACCAGGGAGATTTTACCTGCTTTGTAATCTTTGCTCTTGTTTTCCTTTGTGTATAGGACACTCAGGTTTTTATAGAAAAATGCCACACACTGAGTGGCTTTTAAAAAACAGAAATTTATGTCTCATAGTCCTGGAAACCAGGAATTCTAAGATCAAGATCCCAGGAGATTTACTGTCTGGTAAGAGCCCTCTTATTTTTTCATAGATGACTGTCATTCTGCTTAGTCCTTACAAGGTAAAAGGGGGCAAGGAAGCGCTCAGGAGGTCTCTTTTCTAAGACCACAAAACCTATTCATTAGGTGCTACCATCATGACCTAATCACGTCTCCAAAACCCCATCTTCAAGTGCCATCACATTGGGGATTAGGTTTTAACCTATGAATGTGAAGGGGGCAGAAGCATTTAGTCTACAGAAAGTCTTCATGAAGCAATCCAATCTTTCATCATCTTCACGTCTTTGCCAAATATCTTATTCTCAGCCGGGCACGGTGGTTCATGCCTGTAATCCCAGCACTTCAGGAGGTTGACGCGGGTGGATCACAAGGTCAAGAGATCAAGACCATCCTGGCCAACACAGTGAAACCCTGTCTCTACTAATAATACAAAAAAAAATTAGCCAAGCATGGTGGCATGCACCTGCAATCCCAGCTACCCAGGAGGCTGAGGCAGGAGAATCGCTTGAACCTGAGAGGCAGTGGTTGTAGTGAGCCGAGATCACATGACTGCACTCCAACTTCGTGACAGAGTGAGACTCCGTCTCAAAAAGCAAAACAAAACAAAACAAAACAAAAAAAAACAAAAACAACTATCTTACTCTCAAAAGCTTTTCTCGACTGCCAATTCAGAATTGTACTATATATTTTATCCATCCTCTCCTGTCCTTACTCTTCTCAAAGACAACTATGTCATTATAAAATAAAATTTACTTTTTAAAATTATTTTCTGTATGCCTTGTACCCTGTATAATGCAAGTGCAAGTAGGACTTAAATTCTTTTGGCTACCTTTTCTTTTTCACTGCGATAACTTAAGCGCTTACTGCCAGTGACTATGTCATGCCTTTACAAAGTTATGTTTCAGCAGTTGTTGTGAGAAAAAGTGAGTGGCACATGAAAATCAGTGCAGAACAGGAAACAAGGTTTTCTGTGAATAATTGGATTCCAATGTTTGTTAAACAGAAGCTAAGTTGTTATTAGTATGTAAGTACATATTAAATTCTGTGGGCTAACACCATAATACACGCAACTATAATACATGATATTTATTTTGGCTTAGGAGTTTCATGTAAGCATTATCTAAATATTAAGGACTCTCTTGTCTATTAGTGTTCTGGGAAACCTACATCAAGATCAGTTCTCCTAGAAGAAGCAACCTACGGAATAATCATTAATTAGCTTGGCTGGCCATTGGGTTAGAAGGATTTCTGTTTGCCTGATGCTTATAGAAATCCCAGAATCATGTTTCTGGCAAGTTGTTTGATGTCTTAAATGAAACTTACACTCTAGTGTGGTGAGTACATCAGAAAGACCAGACAGCTGGGACTTCTTCAAGTCAGATAAGAAGTTATACTTACAAGTATTTTTTTTTCCTGATTATAATGATTTGAATAATAAATATCAAGGCTTCTTAAGAGCTGTCTATATCCAGATAATTTTGAAAAAGCATGCAGCATCTGATTGAAATCTAACCATCCTTCAGAAAACAACTAAATATTTCTTTCATAAGTAGTAAGTTGTCCTTATTACATACTTAATAGAAAGAATAGAGTACTTCTATAGCATTGCAGGATTGGAAACTTTATGAACTCTGTACCTGACATTAGAATTCCTTTTAGAAAGGGAAATTCTTTAGAGAAATACTTCTTGAGTTTAGATTGTTGTTACCAGTCCAGCTAATAAATTAGTGTGATTGTACTGTGAAATTCAAGAATCAAATTTTTTTATGACGGAAAAAGGAAGAAAAGACAGAGCAAACATTGTGACTGTGTTTCAGGAAAAAAAAAAGATGTAGATGATTCATGTTTGGCCATTAAGTGCAAAATTTAGATGTGTTTTAAGAATCATAATGTGTAAGGTGTCAGCATGAAGGTGATCTACAACCATACAACCATTTTCCATATCTTCATGAATATTGAATCAATTCCACTCTATTCACCAATGCTTTTTGTAAAAAGTTAGATTAATTTTCATCCCTTTATTTCTATATATTTAATGTGGAAATTGTGGAAAGGAAAGCTCTTTCTTTTTTCATCAAGTACTAAAACATAAGCCCAGATATAGTTCTGAATTCAAATAATTTTTGAGAATTTAACTTTTATACACTTAAAATTGTTGCAAGGGTGTAAGAGAAATCAGGATTACACCATTTGCACACTTTATAGGTATTTCACATGATATTTGATTGATTCTATTTTCCTCAATCAACTCTAATTTCCATGAGAAAAGAACTTGTATCTATTTGCTAACCATTTTAACTCTACCGACTACCACACCCCTGGTATATTGTCAGAATTACATTACCTCAAAGGGATATTGAATGCTGTCAGTAATTTTTGTGGCATTATCAAGCCCTCAACTATCATGTTTTCAAGAATCTAATATTATTTATAAGCCTGTTGTAGTACAACATCCATGTAAGCCAATTTCTCATATTTAAAATACAGTGAAAGCTCCTTAATACCCATTAACTATGATTGATCAATCACCCTATCTCTAACACTTAGTGCTATACCTGGCATTAGCAGGCCTCTATTAACATTAGATTATTAAAATGAGTTAAAGGGGGGAGGAAGTATGTCATTATTCTCACCCACTGGCCTCTGACTTCTTTTGTATTTCTCAGAGTTTATGATATAGTCATTGTTCTCTACTTATTATGGTTTCATATGCTTTAAATGGGGTATGGTATTTTTATGCAATATATTTTAAAAGCTAATCTACGTCTCAGTAGAAACACAGCAATTTTAAATGACATGGCTATGAAAAACTCATCTTTGGGCATGAGGAATTTTTATTAATAATAATGAATTAAATTGATTGATCCTGGAGGTTATTTCCCATTATACACAAGAAAATTATTCTGTAGCACACATATTAACTAAAGAAATAAATGAATTTACTATATAGATGAAAATGGGGCAAATTAGACAAATTTGTCTCAATAAAATTTCACTAAAGAACACAGATTTTTTCAGATAAGCTAATTGAGCATAAAAGAAAAAAAGTAGAAGTAAAACAATTACTTGCAAGCTTAGCCTGTATTATTCTAGTTCAGACAATAGTTTCTGAAATTATTGGAAACTTTTTTAATGAGAAATAAACTTTATAATAAATATTGTTGAGTTTAATTAAGTTTTCCCTGCAGGAAATGTCATGATTGTGATTCGTATTTCTTAGCAAAAATCAACTCTTTCCATATATATAAAGGGTGACCCCATTAGTTCTGCATACATTTTCACTGAAACATGGTCATTCTAACTTGCCTATTAGAAATTAAATGGAAGAAAATGGCTGAATATTGATTTTGCTACTAACATGTGCATCTATATATTAATACATAAGTAATAAAATTTTTAAAATGAAAATCTGAATGTATTTGTCATTAGAAGTGTCAAATAGAGTTAGTTCTATTTCCCTTTCATTCTACACTACCTAATCTCATTCTTTTAATGCCACAATAATTTGCAATACTGATGATAGAGAAAATAAAACAAAAAGCAAACTTCTATTTTCTAATTATTTAAGACTTATTAGAATTAGAAATTAGAGCGTTTCTAATTCATGAACAGAGTAATGATTATGTAAGGAGAAATAGATAACATTTCTTGTAATACTTGAAATGAAAAGAGAACAGTCCTTTCTACTTAAAAAGTAATAATGAGTGATCATTAAGATAAGGACACTTTAACCCATTATTTATGAACGTAGCTATCTAGAGACTATTTATATTTAGCTAGTTATAGCTCTAATTTCAAGGGGCAAAACAATGTTTTATGGTCATTTTATTAACAACCAATACAATAGTATAAAAAATTAATGAATTATGTTGAACAGTACTACATTTTAATAGATGTATTCACAAATCTCCATCCAAGCAATTTGTTTATAAAAGCCATTATCATTTTAAGTTGCATTTTGCAATATTAACAAAAATTGAATATTAACTAAATGCAAGTGTGCCCACTTCTTTGTGCGTTTTCCCCTGTCTCACGCCAGTCAGCCGCAGTAGTGCTGGCTTTCATTCAATGTGAAACTTTGCTATTGTTAAGCTTCCAGACACTCATCTCACTCATCTCCCTGGATCCTTGTTAAGGAGTTAAATCTTATGTTACAGGGCAGTACTCAAAGCAAAAGCTTCTTATCCAATTTTATATTAACTCAAGCGTTTAGGATCTCCCCAAGACAAACTTTCCTGAAATGTTTGAGCTGGGTCCTGCAGAAACATTGCCTGACGATCCCTCTTCTCATTTTAGCATTTCCAGCACTTCCCAAGGCAGGTGATGATGAGATTTGCCCCCCACCAACCCCAACATTACAGGTCTGATGGCCAGGAGAGTACACAGGAGCAGATCCTAAAGAAGATTCTCATTATTATAAGACACCAGCTTTATTTGAGTCATCCTTATAAAAATATATAAGTTTAAACATGTCTCTACCTTTCAGCAAAAAGGAAGGAGCCAGTTCAACAGGCTTGGAGCATCCAAGAGATTCTGGGGATTTAATTTTCTTTTTAAATGTTCTATACATGTCTCCATCACAAATGTTAGGATCTCACAGTGGCCCTGACTTTGCCATAAGAACATTCCCTAGCCTAGGAATTCAGCCCTTTTTGAAATTCTGCCATTCTTAACAATTACATTATGTATCTGACTTTCAGCTCAGCTGACTCTCCAGCTGCAGGAAATGAGTGTCCTTAAATCCTGCCCCAGAAGAGCTGTGGCACTTATACTTTGCTTTGATTTGCTGATTGATTGATCTAAGTCTGACAGTTTATCTCTTAAATGCATCAGTGTCACTTATCCAAAGTCATTAAAAGTGACCCAATCCCACAATCCTTACAGTTGCTCTTCCCTCTATACTCCTCCAACACAAGAGATAATGCACAAGCTCTTGTAAAGAGTATCTCTTTATACTTCTATTCCATTCCAGGTCACCACAGATGAAAACTGTACTTCTAAAAATCATAAGTCTAGCCATATTCTACCCACTACTTGTGATTTGGTCCTCTTGTCAATCGAGCTGGAGAATGACCCACTTCCAGATCAGTCTCATTGTTTGAGTTTGATCCTAGAAGTATTTGAGATTTCAATGGTCTCAGATCAGATTCCTTAGCAGTAATGTCTTGGGAGGGGGTATTATGAAAGGGATCTAGTGAGGGAAAGATGTCTAGCTAAAGGAAGTGACAGGTGCAGAACAGGGTGACAATGCCAAGTAAAGATTTATATTGTCTAGAGGGTAACATCACCCTGGTCCCACAAAGAGGTCTCAGCACAGGGTCTTCACACTTTGAGGCAAAGGAGGTACTTTAACTCCTGTCAGTGACATTGAAAGCCTAGATGGGGGCTAAGGTACTTAACTGCTCAGGGTATATTATCCCAACCCAATAGTGGATAGTGAGTCTTTAGAAAAGGAGCATCTGTATGCTCTAGTAGACAACCTGCCCATCATCTAGGGAATGGGTGCACAGTGCAGGGATGGGGGTCTGCTTAGGTGGCACAGCATACCCCAAAGACTTCACATCTGAAAATGTTTTGGCCATTGGAGACATGACCAGAAAATCCCCTTAGTTTTCTCAAAAAGATAATAGAAGAAAGATATCCAGTAAAAAACTTTTCCAGGATTCAGAATAGATTTCAAAGATGTGTCAGTGACATAAAAAGATGAAAGTTATTGTAAAACACTAGAAATATTTTTAATGCTAGGAATTCTTATTAAGCATGCAGAACTTTACAACAAAACATTGTCTCTAATACACTGATTTATTCATTCATCACATATTGTGATCAATACAACAGACACATAGAGTGCCAATTATGTGCCACTTGCTGGGCAAATCCCTGGGGTGAAAGCAGTAAATAACATCCTATGCCTGTCTTTGTGTGGTTGAGAGCACAGGAGGATTATATTCAAAGACACAGATTTTAATCATAAATAGAATATAGTATTAACAGACCTGTGATTGGAGACAGTCTGGATGGATAAAATGAAGCCCAAAGGATGGGATATTCATTTTCTATTGAGGAGAATGAATAAATTTATTAAAGATTAAATGCAAATTTAAATAATTTGAAAAAATAAGAGTTTGCTATTCAAACAAGTCCATTGTTTTAGAAACAAAAAATACTTTCTGTGAAAAGATATTGTCATAAATGTGGACATGCAGCCATAGCAATTACAATAACTTTGTATCCTCTAAACTGAAAATATTTTCTTATGGTAGCCTCTGAGATTCCTACTCAATACATTCATTCATGCATGCATTCATTCATTCACTCATTTGTTTTCCAATAAGGATATACAAAGGGCATTTTTGTATACCTATGTTTTCATGAGGTTCATATTTGAGAAGAATGTTACTGTAATTAATCAGTGTATGAAACCAATTTTTAAATTGTATATCCATTTTTTTAAATGTGGTAATACTAATGTCATAACTCTGAGATTTAATGCTCAACATGATAAGCAATTCTTGTTGTTCCTTTCAAGGTTCAATACAGGGTGGCAGCTTGGAAAATTATTTCCAAGCCAGTTGAGCAATGAAACACTAGAAAGCTCACAGAAAGAAGGCAGAGAAACCACTGCAATTTCAGGGATTTGCAATCAGAACTCTGATGTGATTTGTTCTTATCTGACAAGTAAATGTTCGGAACTGGTCTCAGCTTAAAATAAGATATGAATTTTTTTTTTTTTTAGTTTTGCATTTGATGATTTGAACAGAAGTATTTGTATCTTAAGATCTGTTTACAACAGATACTCCTTCTGTGATTCTGTGAGAGGAAAATTGATGTTTATGTGCAAAATGGCATCAATTAACCCCAAACGACTTTAATTTGTTGAATTACTATAATTTTAAAATAGTTTAATAGATACTTTCTCTTTTTTTGAGACGGAGTCTCACTGTATCTCCCAGGCTGGAGTGCAGCGGCGCGATCTCGGCTCACTGCAACCTCTGCCTCCCAGGTTTAGGTGATTCTCCTGCCTTAGCCTCCCAAGTAGCTGGAACTACAGGCACATGCCACCATACCTGGCTAATTTTTTGTAATTTTTTTTACTAGAGAGGGGGTTTCACCGTGTTAGCCAGAATGGTCTCCATCTCCTTACTTCGTGACATGCCCGCCTCAGCCTCCCAAAGTGTTGTGATTACATGGTGAGCCAATGTGCCTGGCCTTAATAGGTACTTTCAATATGTTATTCCAAAATTCTGCATAAACCTGGTGAGAAAGTGCCAAACTGGCCCTGGTCTGTCATCATACTGTTTCTCACTTTATAATTCCTACGTAGTTTATTTATATTAAGTTTGTGGCAAATTTATTGATTGTTAGAAAATCACACTGATTATTCAAAAATAAAAATTAATCACACAATGAAATTGACTACACCAAAAATTTAATCTGGTTATTTTTGCCAGAGGCCTTACTCAATATTTTCTTAAATTTTCTTATCACACTTTGGTTTAAATTACCATTTCTTTCTTCTGAAGCTAGGGGGGAAAGTAAGTATTGTATGATTTATTTTACATGGCACACTCATAATAAGCAAATCCACAGAACAGAAAAAAAGATTAGTGTTTGCCATAGAATGTGGGAGGTTGGAATTTGGAGTAATTACTTCATAATGCAGAATGTTTTTTCTAGGTTGAAAATGTTTTTAAACTAGAGAAACATGGTAGTTGCAAACAATTGTGACTGAACTGAATGACACATAATTGTACACTTTACAATGGCTAAAAATATGTTACATGAATCTCATTAAACTAATTAAGAAAATATATGTAAATATACATATTTGCCTGTCTATGAAAGTTTTTCATTATATATTTTTAAAATTACCTAATCAATGAAAACTAGTTGCCTTAAAAGTTACTTCTCTTTGCCTTTCACTTTTTAAAATTTCAATACAGTATTTACCTTGTATTAAAAAACTCAGAATTTATTCTCATATACTGCAATATTATTTTTAGATAATCATATAATACGATTTTGATACCACTTTGTCTATCTACTTATGTTTTTAACATACCATTCCTCATAAAATACAATTTTTCTATTCCATTCCCAAAGAGAATATTCTAGCTTATTTTTTGACTTGCCTGTTCACTGTCATTTGGAAAAATCTTGTCACTCAATTTTTAGTATTCTAATCATTTCTTTGACTTTCCTGTCTTCTGAAAATTATGATATAAAAATATTCACACTTTCCTGTCATTCATACCTTATCATATCTCTCTCTAAATTCATCTAGGGACTCCTCTTTGCTATAAATATTATTTTAAAGTCAAATCTCTGCATTTTGTGTAAATATGATCTATTTTGACAGAAGCTTTCATCCAAGAGTTCAAAAAAACTCAAATGAAATAAGTGTAGTTATACATAATAAGAGTGTATATTT
Source organism: Colobus angolensis palliatus (assembly GCF_000951035.1). NCBI lineage: Eukaryota > Metazoa > Chordata > Mammalia > Primates > Cercopithecidae > Colobus > Colobus angolensis. The sequence goes on along the minus strand of NW_012118487.1, from coordinate 27,146,108 downwards.
TTAAAAGACATCTGAATTCATCAGGCAATGTATCAACACAGGTTTATGAATTACCTAATTTGTATACTTCATGATTCTGAGCTAACTAACAAAGTAGTTCAGAGTTAGAACTAAAATTATACAAATAACTACAGAATAACACAAATTTATTTCAGGATATTTGACTTTCAAACTTTTATAATAATAAATATGATATTTCTTAAAATGCACATATGCCTCTTCATTTGAAATAGTAAACACTTTGCAATATAGTATTTAGATGTAAGAAATAAAGATTAGGTTGATTGGCTAGAGATTATTTATTCAACTAGTTACTAGATGAAATAGAGGAGGTAAGGGAATAGAAATGACATTGATTGTGGAACCCACAATGTTCCTATCTTTGTAATATGTTTACTTTGAGTCTTAGTCTATTTGGTTGCTATAGCAAAATACCTCTGGCTGCTTAATATGTCCTTTGCAGGGACATGGATGAAACTGGAAACCATCATTCTCAGCAAACTAACACAGGAACAGAAAAGCAAACATCGCATGTTCTCATTCGTAAGTGGGAGTTGAACTATGAGAACTCATGGACACAGGGAGGCGAACATCACATACCAGGGCCTGGTGGGGGTGGGGGGCTAGGGGAAGGATAGCATTAGGAGAAATACCTAATGTAGATGGTGGGTTGATGGGTGCAGCAAATCACCATGACACATGAACACCTATGTAACAAACCCAACCTTCTCCACATACATCCCAGAACTGAAAGTACAATAATAAAAAAAGAAATAATGACAAATTATTTCCCATGCTCTGGAGCCTGGGAAGTCCAAGATCAAGGTGCTGGCAGATTCAGTGTCCGGTGAGGGCAGCTTTCTCTGCTTCAAAGATGACACCTTTCTGTTGCATCCTCACATGGCAGAAGGGAAAAATACTTGCTTTCTTAAGCCCTTTATAAATACCCTAATCACATCCATGAGGTAGGAGAGCTCTCATGGTCCCACTATTTAATACCATCACCTCCCAAAGGTCCCACTATTTAATACCATCACCCTGGGGGTCAAGTTGTTTCATATCAGTTTTGTTGCCAACATTCAGATCATAGCACCTTGGGTGAGCTTGGACTCTAAAGACGTTTGTTTTGTTCTGTTTATCCTTGCCTTTCATGTGGAACATAAAAACAAAAATACACTTTATGTATATTTTTCATATTATTTTTCTTTAAGGAGATGAAATAGTTGTTTTACTTTGAAAGACAACACTTATTTTTGGAAAAAAGTATATACTTATGCAAAAATACATCAAAGGTATGTTCCAAAATGGAGAAATTTAATAAAAAATGGCAAAAGCTAACTGTCTCTGCCTACTAATGTAAAAGCTTGCATGAGCAGTATATCTTTTATAAAACATCTATGTTTATTATACATTCATATGACTGCACATATTCTTGGCAAGGTGGATATTGAATTATCTGATTTTTGTTTCTCTTTGTTCAGTTTTTCTTTTTTTCAAGGACTCAATTTTTTAATAAATTACAAAATAAATGAAAACAAAATAATACTCAGATTTTACAGCCCTTTGAAAAAGACATTTAAATGCTGATTTGAATTGTTCAGACACTGTTAAATCACAGAGTAAAAATACAATCAATGACTAAAATTTTAATTTGCTTTTTTCTTGCAATTTTGGCCATGTTAGGTAGTAGGTCCTTTAGAATTTATATCTGTGCACTTTTTGAAATCTCATATTGTAGTGAAAGTAAGAAACTGACAGATATTGTTGCAGACTCAATCTAGACTATTTTATATTGTTGTTGATATTTAAGTTACATAATTCTAAAAGTGCTAGATTTAGACTGCTACAGTTTCTTTTTTTCTTACACAGGCCAAAAGCTAGGATTAAATCTGTGTGACTTGAAAATAAATGCTCCTTAACTGAAATAAACAGCTGTCATTTTGTTACACTAGGGTTTAATCCAGGGTGTTTATTGCAGGCTGCTGACATGCTATATTTACACATTTTTGTATACTGACTATCTCTGTCTATGCTAGGCCAAGTAATTATCTGTTCTGCTTATTGCTGTATTCTCTTATCTAGAACAATACCTAGGACTGCACAGACAATTCAAATGTACTCTTGAGTGATTATTAAAGGGAGAAATGAATGGCAGATACATGGTTTACTCTTTAAATCTGTTTTTTTTTTGTTGTTATTGTCCATTAGTTTCAATGTTTATTTTGTTTTAAAACACACACACACACACACACACACACACACACACACACACACACACATATATATATATAACATATTCCCTAACAAAGACAAAAGATAGTTTCAAAGATATCCTTACATGAATATGTCATTACTACATAGAGAATTAGAAATGTTTAGAAAGAGTGCATATTATTAAATGGAAATATAGTAGATATGAAATGAGTTTTGTGTGTGTTGCATTGAGGAGCTAGTAGGGTTCAAAGAAATAATTTGAAAGCAGTTGCTGAGATGGTTGAGAGCTGCAAAACATGTAGTACTAATAAACAGCTCGAATCTTAGATCCTTAAATCTTATTATTTTATAGTATAGGTAGTTTTCTTTGTTTAACCAGTTATATAATTTTTTTAAATGCTATATGAAAATATTAAAATTGGAAGTATGGATTTGTACATAATATAAAAGCAGTTTTAATTTTAAGACTCCACATTGCATTTGTAAAGCCCAAGTACTAAATTGTAATCAATAAATTTCCTATAAAGATGGGTACCTAGATAGTGGCAAAAAGTGAATCATTGGACTCATAGAAATAAGAATATATAAATCAAAATGAAAGAAATAAAATATGAATAGTCTATGAAGGAAGCAAGATCAGGATAATTATACTCACTCTGGGATAGCTATTTTTGAGTGTCCCTAATAGTTCACTGAAATCTGACATGGTTATCACTTATAAACACCTTTCATTTTGTCAAATTTTCAGAATAACTCTTTATATAATTATTGAAGTTGTACCTCAAAACCTCAATTTTAAAGGGTTCAGTCAATTGCAATGAAATGGGAAGAGTCCAGGGGTATGTAACTAGATCTAGATCCCTTTAGAAGTTAAAGCTGAAGTTCTCAGACCAAAACATCAAGAATGCTCTGCACAAGAGTGGCCAATATGCAATAATGAAGAAAAATGTTTGCAGAAGCCCTGTAATTCTTGAAAGTTCATGATGACATTTTCAGAGACGCACCAAGAATTAGAAAAAACCAGCAGCTGACAGTTTCATGCAATGACTGAAGCTGAGAAGCAAGTCTCTAGTTTGTCTGGAAAAGATGTGAGAACAAAGCTGAGCCCCATCCTGGAAACCACATGGAATGTGACCCACTAGCAAGGATAAACTGAGCTTCCTTGCCCAAGCGAACACTCTTGAACTTGTAATACAGAAAGTAAAATGACAAGAGGGAGTCAATGAAGTCGTACTGCACTGAGGTCAGTATTTGAGGTCAAAGAGAAAGTAGAAATTGAGAATCAAGCAGAATTTGAATTCAGAAATTACTTGAAATAAAATCATTGCTAATAAAAATTGTCTAGTAGGTAGCTTAAAAATGCAAGATTATAATTATGAAATTTCACGTATGGTTAGGAGAGAGTAACTACATTCAAAATTATAGACAATATAAATAAATCACAGAAATGCAATTTATGAATCTATCAATGTAATTGGATTTTTTTTTCTTCAATTAATGAGGTACTGCTGAAAATAAATTTTATACGAATATAAGACTCTTTGTGGCTTCTGGTTTTATGTCATTTATAAATTACTTTTTAAAAATTTATACTTTTTAAAAAAGAATCCCTCAAGGTGATATGCTTTACTTCAATGACATGTACTATTCATTGTCACTATCAGCCTTTATTTCAGTGAAATGAAGACACATGTTTCGAAGGAAAGTCTTGAGTGGGCAGCTGTGGTTGGGGAAGCAGCCTTTCTCCTTTCAGACCAAAGAAATAATACTGTTTTCTCCCTATTTTTGAAGATACCAAAGTGTTAAGATTCAAGTAAAAAATACTAAGTTCTGATGTTGTCTTCTAATTGTTAAGGACTTCAACTCATAGCAGTATTTATTCTAATAAAATAAAACTGCTATATGCACTAATTCCCAAGATTGATGCATAAAATAGAGTAAATATCTTGACCAGAAATAAGACTTTAAAAAGTTCCACTCACTATAACACTTCTGGAGAGCTAAGCCCTCAATACATATTGCATCCACTACCATCGGTTCTTTTCTGTATCATTTTAAACAATAACCCAAGTTTCAGCTCTCAGGCAAGAACGAGCATCACAGAATTGTAAAACAAAGCTTCTACACACTTTTACAAGAAATGTGGTTTTATATAGCTTTTATATAGCTTTTTTATATAGTTCTTAGAGTGTTCATATTCACTTATACATTAATTAAGATTACAAGAAATAATGAAAGCACTAGATATATGAATAATTTTGGTGGTATCTAACAATGAGCCAGAAATGACTTGTGTTTTGGTCACAAAAGATGTAACACATAGTTATGACTCAAACATTATAGTTCATATGACTGATTATTAGTTTATGAATCTTCATTATTTTAACTGATCCACAGTATTGTCAACTTTGTGGTTTTCCATTCACTAAGTTTCTTTTCCAAGTGGGTACTTGCTTGCATAACAGTGAAACCTGACATTTACATGATATTACATGCACCAGAGGATCTGCCAATTTTTCTTAAGGGAAAATAAAAAGAAAGAACAAAAAAGCCTGAGAGGAATAATATGACCAACAACTAAAGATAGATTTCCTATCATGATCTAACAGGAACCCTTTTATTTGCAATTCCCTATAAAATATCCACTAAAATTCAATCAAAACATTAATGACCAAATATAGTTCCTTTATGTCCATTACATGCAAGACACTCTGTTCAAGGTACTGTGTCATAAGAAAGGCTCGAGTATGATATTGCCCTTAAAGACTGTAAATTCAAACTTCTATGCCAAAATTCAGGCATAGCAAAAAGAAGAAGAAAAGGGCAAATGCAAAAAGTATTCTAAAATATGACACTTAAAATGCATTTATAGACATAAACCTCAATAAAAGTTTAGGGATAAAAATTAAAAACAGCAGAAGTGAAGTTTTGAGTATATGGAGAACTCCAAAATATTTGATAAAGAAGATCCATTATGTTACATCATATTTAAATATTAAAATGAAGATGGTTGTTTTTCTTATGTAGTTAATAGAAATGAAAGTTAACCATAACTTAACTATTATATAGTTCATATAAATGAAAGTTAAAGTAAGCAAAGTTCATGGACACACTAATAAATGATAGAATAAGAATGAAACATATATATTTTGATTCCAATACACCAGTTCTGTTTCCATGCTTTTTAGAAAATTTTGATTTCACATATTCAGATTTCCCAAAGATCAGTTAATACAATATGTATAAATTTTATGTTCTAAAATATTCCTGAAACACTTATTCATTCACTCAGAAAGTATATTTTATTTATATGATAGTTTTCTTAATTTTACACTAACTGAAAGAAACAGCCTACTGAGTTATTGACATACTTATTCTAAGTTAGTAGAAAGAATGCATAAGAGGTAAGGCCACAACACATGTCTGCAACTTGTAAGATGCAAGACGTAAAAGATCAATTTCGAGCAATATTAAACCGGTACATCTCCAAGGAAAACCAAGTTAGAATTTATGACTTACAGAAACTAATAGATTTCTGAAGGGAAAATGGATTTCAAGAAAGAGAAATAAAGTACAACGTTCAGTAGGTGGCCTATGTGAAATTTGATCTGATCATAATGTAGTGCTGTTTTCTAATAAATTGTGTGTATACGTGTGTGTTTATTTAAGTGGAGTTACCTGGTTAATAGACCTTGTTTATTAGAAAGAAAAGTAGACTAAATATAAATAGAAATAATTTAAGTTGTGAAAGCATGGATTGATAAAATAAAGAAGGTATGTTAAGAAGATAAATGAATCATCATTTCAAAACACATTAGCACTACTTAGTGTAAGGTAAGACTGAGTGTAGAGATTCAAAGATTTTGAAGACAGAGAAGCAAAACAACACACAGGATCCTCTAGGTTCTCCTTGTTTTATACAAAATGTGCTCAGGCCAGGCAGTTAGATGCCCCGTTCACAGGACTCAAAATAGGGGACTTTTCCCTATTGGTTTTTCAGATTTATAGACTGATATGAGAATGTGTAGCTGCCATCTATTTAAATATGTAAAATCATAGCTCTCCGAGTCCAGAAAGGCAGTTGGTAAGTAGGCACAAGAAGTCAATACTGTGCAAAGTTCTCGTACAAATACTGAATGCTGATACTAGGAGGCTTCCTGCGTGTTAGGAGTGGGATCAAAATAGCTGAAACTCCCTTCCTGCCAAGCACAAGAAAGGAAAGGGTCGGAGTTGTTGATGGCATTTGGTTAATTCTTCTCTTCATTCTCTGTAGTTAGATCACTAGATCACAACTCCTTCCTTCCTTCCCTCCCTCCCTTCCTTCCTTCCTTCCTCCCTCCCTCCCTTCTTTGTTTCTCTCTCTCTCTCTCTCTTTTATTTATTTAGATGGAGTCTTGCTCTTGTCACCCAGGCTGGAGTGCAGTGGCGTGATCTCAACTCACTGCAACTTCTGTCTTACGGGTTCACGCCATTCTCCTGCCTCAGCCTGCTGAGTAGCTAGGAGTACGGGTGCCCGCCACCTTGCCTGGGTTTGCCATGTTGGCCAGGCTGGTCTCAAACTCCTGACCCTGTGACCAGCATGCCTTGGCCTCCCAAAATGTTGGGATTACAGGCGTGAGCCACCAAGCCCAGCCAGATCACAATTTCTAAGAGGCAAGGAGGTTGTCTTTGTTGTTTTATTTTATTTTGAATCCTTGGAATCTAGTAATAGGCTCAGTAAGTGTTGGAAGAAAGTAAGGAATGCAGAGCTGAAAGAAAAACAGGTTAGGACATTTATTTTGTTTTCCTGTTTTCAGTCTTGATGTAAATGAGCATCTTTAACCATTTCTGTTAGAATATCTCTAATGTACTGTTCAGATCTGAGAATCTATGACTTTTACAAATTAGCTATGACATTCATAAGCTAATGTAAACTACATTCTTGTTAAAATTTTGAACACAGTATTTTTTACTCTTCTACATTTTCTAACAAATATGAAGAAAAATAATAATTTATTCTCTTTATGTAGGATAAGGCAATAATGTTGTTAACATCTTTATATACTAGATTATTTTAAAATAGCTTTTCAGGGAAATATAACATTTTCTTAAATTATAATCTGTTTTAAAAATTAATCTTGTCATAACTTTGCAGAAATAGCATTTTTCATGCACACATATATGGAACTGCCCCAAAATATGACTCTTCTAGACAACTGTACTTAATAAATAGAAATAATTATGTTCAAACTAAGAAACTGCATCCAGGGAAGAGGTTAAATAAACGATGATATTTATGGATCAAATATTATTTTATCATAAAATAATATTTATTGTATCAAGTATTATGTTTTTGTTACATGTGCTTAGAAATTAAGTACACCTGGTTATAAATTCTGTACCATGTAATTACTGAAACAATTAGGTACTCAATGGTATCAAATATACGTTGGCATAATACAACTTGTTGAATTACATTGACTATTGCAGATAATTGATTTCAGTTGCTTAGTACAGCTCTTGGCAAATACTGTAGAAAACCAAATTATATTATTTGCTTCCATTTTATTAATACACATCTAGTCATCAAATATGATTATGAATATCATATAATTCAACATTGGTTAATTATTAGATTGGTTAATCTAAGAGGCATGTTTGTGCTTATTATTAAAAACAAAGAATGTTTAGAAAAACTAGAAATTTTTAAGCCAAATGGAAAAATGCATCTTCTGTTGGCTATGCATTCTGTATCTGTTATTTGCAAATGCCTTTTTTAAAATAAGAAAGGTTGTTATAAACAAGCAATTAAAAATTAATATAGTAAACAATGGTTGCTATCATATTCCTTGTTGTTTTCTTCTATTTGTATAAAGTAATCAATTCTTTAACAAGAATTACAAAATATACTATTTAAATAATACAGAATTGTATTTTTGTAATGTCTAGTGTAAAGCTGCAGTATTCATGTGGGAACACTGTCAGCTTCGGTAAGAGAACTGCACCAACTTCAGAAAATAAGTTGACAAGTGCTCTTTCTTCTGTGTTTACTGAAAGTGTGTGAGTAATGTTAGTATTATTTCTTCCTTAAAAAATTGTTGGACTTGAATACTAAACTGCAATGGCCTGCATTGTTCTTTGTGGAAGCATTCTTTAAATTGTAAGCTCTCAGATCAGGTGCGATGGCTCCTGTCTGTAAACTCAGCTACTTGGGAGGCTGAGGCAGAAGGATCGCTTGAGCCCAGGAATTTGAGGCTACAGTGAGCTATGATCACACCACTGCACTCTGGAAGGCACAACAGAGTAAAAACTTGACTCACACTTTAAAAAACAGAAAAAAAAAAAAAAACTGTTAATAACATTGCCACATTATTGCCAATGAGCGTTTTCTCTCTTTTATCCCATATCAGTCTAGTTAGAAGCTGATTCATTTTATTTATCTTTTCAAGAAATCAGCTTTTAAATCCATCAGTTTCATTCCATGTTCATTCTCCTTTTCAAAGGTTTCTGCTTTTATCTGTATTATAACCTTCATTCTACTTACTTTGGTTTTAATTTTATCTTTTCTTTCTTAATATCTTAAATTAGGAACTCATTTTTCATTTCTACTTTCTGAATTTTAGATCTTTCTTCTTTCCTCCTGTAAGAATTTAATATCTTTTTTACTATCTTAAATTAGGAACTCATTTCTCATTTCTACTTTCTGAAATTTTAGATCTTTCTTCTTTCCTGCTACAAGAATTTAAGACTATCAGCTTTCTTCTAAGCACTGCATTGTCTCTCTTAACTGTGATATACAGTATTACGTTTTTAATTATTTGATTCCAATTATTTTCTAATTTTTTGTGAGTTATTTAATTCATGGATTATTTAGAAGTATGCTGTTTAATTTCAAATTTAATTTCAACTTAAAAAAATATATTCTGGGCCGGGCGCGGTGGCTCACGCCTGTAATCCCAGCACTTTGGGAGGCTGAGGCGGGCAGATCACAAGGTCAGGAGATCGAGACCATCTTGGCTAACACGGTGAAACCCCGTCTCTACTAAAAAATACAAAAAACTAGCCGGGCGTGGCGGGGGACGCCTGTAGTCCCAGCTACTCGGGAGGCTGAGGCAGGAGAATGGCGTGAACCCAGGAGGCGGAGCTTGCAGTGAGCCGAGATCGCGCCACTGCACTCCAGCCTGGGCAACTGAGTGAGACTCTGTCTCAAAAAATAATAATAATTAAATAAATAAATATATATATATACACACACACACTGTATAATTTTAATATTTTAATGATAATTTAAAATAGGAAAATTCATATTATCTAGCCCAATATATATATATACAATGTACATTAAGAATGTACAATCTGATAATTTTTGGTGTGGAATTCCACAGATATAATTTAGTAATGATAGTTAATAATGTACTTAGATCTCTTGTCTTTTCTGATATTTTCTCTAGTTATTTTATTGATTCCTAAGAAAGGATTTTAAAATTTTGTCTATTTATTGTTTATTTCTTCTTTTAATTCATTTTTCTTCATATATTTTAGTTCTGTTACATGTAGACACATTTATTATTGTTATATCTACTCACTAATGGCCTATTTTATTATTATATGTCCCTTTCTATATTTAGTAATAGTATTAGTTATGACACATATTTTACCTAACATTTTTATAGCTATTCTTTACTGCTTATTCTTACTGATTGATGGACAGGCATGGTGGCTCACACTTTGGGAGGCCGAGGCCGGTGGATCACCTGAGGTCAGGAGTTTGAGACCAGTCTGACCAATATAATGAAATTCCGTCTCTACTAAAAATACAAAAATTAGCCAGGCATGGTGGCATGCACCTGTAATCCCAGCTACTAGGGAAGCTGAGACAGGAGCATCACTTGAAAGCGGGAGGCCGAGGTTGCAGTGAGCCGAGATAGCGCCATTGTACTCCAGCCTGGGCAACAAGAGTGAAACTCTGTCTCAAAAAAAAAAAAGAAAATTCTTACTGATTGATTTATCTTCTTTCCACCATTTATTTCTAGCATGTCTGAGCCATGTGTATCTCTTAAAAACAGAATATCATTATGCGTAAACTCTTTTATTCTTTCTGGGAATCTTTAAATTTAAACTGGAATCTTTAATCAATTAACATTTCATGCAATTATTCATGTGTTTGGATTAAATGGCACATAATGCCATATTTTTATGTCCACATCCTTCTTCATGTTAGAATCTGCATAGGTACTATAATTACATTGATTGTAAAGTGCCATAACAATTTTTGATGATTAAAAAATATATCTATTATCTCACACACTTTTTTGTGACAAGAGCACCTAAGTCTACTTTTTAACAAAAATCCATAAAGCAATACAATTTTCTTTACTTCAGTTTTCATGTTATACTTTACATCTCTAAAACCATTTATCCCACATATATACTATTGTGTGTACTATGACCTGCAACTCCCCATTTCCTCCCTGAGTCCTGTCCCGCCACTCCTGCTAACTACTGTTTCATTTTCTGTCTTTGTATATTTGAGCTTTTTTCCCCTTATTCTATATATTATTGAGATTATGCAACAGTTTTAAGTCTGTGAGTGTCTTATTACCATTAGGATAATGCTCTTTAGACCCATCCATTTTGTAGGAAATGACAGAATCTCCTTTTTTTAAAGTTAAGTGATATTTCTTTCTTTTTCTATTTTTTATTTTTTTTCTTTTCTTTGGAGATAGGATCTTGCTCTGTTTTCCAGGCTGGAGTGCAGAGGTGCATGCTCAGCTCACTACAATCTCTGCCTCCTGGGCTCCAGTGATCCTCCTACCTCAGCCTCTCAATTAGCTGGGACTACAAGCGCACACCACCATGGCTGGCTAATTTTTGAATTTTATGTAGAGATAGGGATTTGCCATGTTCCCCGGGCTGGTCTCTGAGCTCAAGTGATCCACCCACCTTGGCCTCCTAAAGTGCTAGGATTACAGAGGTGAACTACCATGCCTGGCTAATAATATTTCATTATATTTAAAAAACATTTTCTTTAGCCATTTGTTTGCTAATGGGAATTTAGATTGTTTCCATATATTGACTATAGTGAATAATGCTACAATGAAAACCGCTCTGCATTTTTTTATTACTTCATTTTATTTTAGTTTTTAAATTTTTTGAGATGGAGTCTTGCTCTGACGTCCAGGCTGGAGTGCCGCGGCGCGATCTCGGCTCACTGCAAACTCTGCTTCCCAAGTTCATGCCATTCTCCTGCCTCAGCCTCCTGAGTAGCGGGGACTACAGGTGCCCGCCACCATACCTGGCTAATTTTTTTGTATTTTTAGTAGAGACGGGGTTTCACCATGCTAGCCAGGGTGGTCTCTATCTCCTGACCTCGTGATCCGCCCGCCTTGGCCTCCCAAAGTGCTGGGATTATAGGTGTGAGCCACCACGCCTGGCCTCTGCATTCTTATTGAATACATTTTGGCTGCCTTATATGGAATATGGTAGAAATTGCTCCATTATTTTCTGGTATCCAATTAATGATGAAATACTCAAGCTGAAGATAATAGAATACTCTAGTTTTTGTTATTGACATGATATTTTTGTTAGTGTTGTTACTTAAATTGTCCTTTTCTGATTTTTTCAAAAAAAAATTATCCTGTAAAAATATTTAAGTTTATTTACATATTGTCACTGATCTAAAATAGTGCTATTGTGTATTTAAATGTGTTTCTCTGCTAGTTCTTCCCTCTAGTTACTTTGTTTTCTTCTCAACTATTGAGGAATTATTTTGTATGATCACATGCTGTGATGTCTTACTCCCTTCCTTGCAAGGTTCACTTTAAGCTGTTTTCTTCTCTGTAAAGCCCCTTTGAGAATTGTAAGTAGTCACCCAAGTCCAACTTCATGGTGCTGTTTAAATAACGGTTTTTAGTGATCTAGCTTCTATAGTTAAGTGGACTGTGTACCAAAGTAAAACAGGTAATAACCACCTAATTCACAGTCTTGAATTTGTCTGTCTTATATTTTGAATAATTTCTTGTAACTTATTGTATTTTAATTTCTTATAGCATATTGGTACTTTTCTTGGGCACTTTAAGAAATGTCTGATCATTTCTTTTTCAGAGTGTTTTGCTATTATTCTATGAATAGTGTAGTGTCTCTAATTATTTGAGATTATTAAACACATTTTTTAAATGTTATGTATCCTAAACTGCTTCTTTTAAAAAATCAGTTGATTTTTTTCTATCTATCTATCTATCTATCCATCCATCCATCAATCTTCATCATCATCATCATCTATGTTATCTATTATTTATTTATTTTTGTTCCTAGTTTAATTTAATAATGTAGACTTTCTTTATATATTTAGTCATCTTTATTTTCCCTTTCATATTTTAAAAATGAAGCAGAAAGAAGTTGACTCGCCTGTGTGAAGGTGAGTGGCTCTTATCACCTACCAATACTCCTGCTGCAGGGTTGGTAGGGACCCAGTCATCATCCCAGAAGGTCTCAAATGTCATAATGCAAAGGTTTTTGTCTCATGCACTTTTACCCAACTAAATGTCCTGGAACCAGAGGAGAGTTTATATTGTTTTCAAGCCCAAGAGGTAAACACATATGATGTTAAGAGTAAATACTTGACAATTATTTCTTCTGTAGAGATGAGTGATAAAGAGGTGGTAAGAATATTTTGTAATATTTTGTTGAGATATTTCATTTTTTGCCACTATTTTCTCCCTAGTTTTCTCCTTCCTCTGTCATACTTCTACCCTAAAAAGATACTTACAGCCTATGGTGATTTTGATGGAATGGCCAACAGCTCCTTCTATGCATGTTTAAACTTAAGCTTCTGCACTTTTGCCCAAGTAGCCAATACTCATACAAATGTTGTTATTCTGCTATAAATTTATTGATATATTCCAACCACTAGTAGTCATTTTCCTAGACACTTTATTGTTATGATATTATCGTGTTATACTCCTATGTCAAATATTATTAGGAAAGAGACAGATAGGATATAAAAATATGTTGAGAATTTCACTTGAATATATTCATCTATTCATATACACACCACTTATATTTGATTAAATGTGATGAGTAGAAGCAAATTTAATGTAGAATATAAGTAAATGACACAAGAAAACATTAGCACATCGACAATACAAAAATGGTTTATGTAAGCTTGTGAATTATTTAGATATACAACTTAATTTATTTTATTTGTTGTTCTAAACCAAACACTAGCCTCTGGCAGAGGCATGTCACCAGTTGCCACCACTCTACCATATTTGAGGCATAATCTTTTTTCATAATTTTTGTTCAGACTTCCAATTTAAAATCGAGTAGCAGAACAGATATTATCATGTCATCAAACAGTTTACCTTGAACAGAAAATATAAAATACTGATGTAAAAAAACAATTGGAATGGATTCTTACGAATTCATCCTAAATCCTATTTCCCCAAGCTTTGATCGTCATTGAACAGTGAGCAGAGAGATTGAGGGTTTTTAAAAACAAAATCCCAGGCTGCAATTCTGAACTCCAAATTCCAGGTATTACAGCTAAATAGATAAATCGATATGAGGGGAATATATATATAAATATATATACTGTATGCACTAATCTATATTTTTATATATCTAAATATGTATCTCTAAAATATTGAGGGATATATATTTAACACATAAATATATATGGATACATATATATATATATGTATTTAATGTTCTTTAAAGAAAATTAACCATGTTTCAAAACTAAATGCAAACAATTTAAGTTATCAGAGAAAGGATCATTTTATGCCCAATGGAAAAGAAACATATCTTTATTGAAGACATTTGTATCTCTTCATAAATATAGAGGGAATAGTGACTGCAGTTCCAAAATTATATAAGCAAGACGTGAAGGTTTTTATTGTTGTTATTATTCAATGCATAATACTTTGATATTTTCTAACCTTTACTTTTATTACTTTAAATATCAAGACAGAACCATTTTCCTAAGCCCACTGTAGTTTGCTCTTTTTTCTTTTTTTCTCTATAACAGCTGTTAGTGTTATTAAAGATACTAATAATCTGTAATAGTAATTAAAAGTTTCATCAGTTTGTATTTTATTTTTCTAAAATTTCATAGTAAGAGAAGATATATTTATTTTAATAATGATTTTCAATGTTAAGAACCTTATGTGCTCAATAGAATCTTTAAAGGTCAAGTGGTTCATATTCTATATTTTTAATTCTTTTGAAATCTAGTGGATGTACAATAAACTGCACCCATTTTGAGTAAACAGCTGCTTTTAGAAATTTTTCACTGAAATAACTGAATAGCTGCCATAGTCATCAAGATATAGACAATTTCCTTAACTCCAAAAGTTTCCTCATGCCTCTTTCCAGCCAACCGTTACCTCAATTGCAGGACCCAGGCATCTATTCATCTAGTTTTTGTTACTATAGAGAGATTAGTTTTGCCTTTTTGAGACTATAGATTTCTCAGTTTGCCTTTTTTGAGAATTTGATATAAATAGATTGAGACATAATTTACTCATTGAGGTATGACTTCTTTCACTGGGCAGAATGTTTCTGAGGCTTAGCTGTGGCATTGTGCGTGTGTGTGTATTTCAATTGCTGAGGACTATTTCATTATGGGAATCTAGGCACTGTTTATCCATTAAAATATTGATAGACATTAGGTTGTTTCTTATATTGGGCTATTAACATTTATTTTTTTGTCAAAATAATAAATATAATTGTAAACCAATAGACCAAATAATACTCCAAATGTCAAGAAAGTAGAGTGAATATCTATAATTTAGAAAAGCATGTATAGTTAAACTTTGATTCTACTAAATAATAGTTCTATTTTATCTGTTAAATATAGCACAGTAACATTGATTTGAAGTACAAATATAGAATGTGATTTCACAATGTTAACTATGTTACCTAGAGAAGCTACATTTATATTCACCAGAATGACATCGTCCTTACCTTGCCTCTTCATCTTTGAGATGTTGATATGGATAAAGAAGACAATAAACCAAGGCAACGTACTTTAACCTGTTGAGGGTGGAGAGGAAGTTATCAGAATTGCACTGGCTGTGTTACTAATGAAAGTATATAGAAGTAATTTACATATTTATCACATGTATTAGAGTGAAATACATTACCTTATTTAAATTCTAAAGAAATAAAATTTAGAAATTAGTCATGTTACACTTAAAATGAGAACCTAGCCATTTGCATTTTAATGCTCCTTAATCATTTATATCACTAATATTTATTAATTCGATTATAAAGCGTATCAAAATGTGTCTAGGTTTGTATAACAAACATCTTGCAACCTTACCAAGGGCCCCATATTTTCATAGAATTATTAGCTTTTTGTTTCCATAGAACTTATCACTTATCCTTTGAAAATAAAGCTATAATTTATACTCTAAAAGGCTGACATTGCTCATATATATATATATGGCCTTACCTTTATTTTAGTCATATATTATAGAAAATTTGTTCAGGTAAGTTTATGTTATCTAATGTGTACACATTTATGTGCACATATTGTAAGAAACATATCAAATACTACAATATTTTCTGTCATTTTAATTTGGTTAATAAACATTTGAAATACATTTATTATGAAAGAGTGTATACACATATGTGAGTATAATTTTATGCAGGTACTTCTCACACAAATTCCCTTTTTAGTAAACAAGACAGTCTTGATGTTTCCCTGAACTTGACTAAATTTAAACAGGCTTTATTCTGTCCACAGGCCCCTGACTCCCTCCCACGGCAAGTGGTTTAACTGCAGAGGTCCCACAATTCTCTTTTCTTAGAGCATGCAATTAGAAAAGTTCTAATTGAAAATTATTTCTTTTCCCCTTTGAAAGTAAACATTTTGATTTTTTGTTTGTTTTGTTTTTGCCCATTCTACAACCCAGGACTGTCTTTCTCAAGAATCTGGGAGCCATCTCTTTTAAATGTAATAAGTAAAGGATGATGGCACCCCTATCTCTCAGTCTCCATAGTTAGGTAGGAGCCTAACTTTAAATTTGTAAGTACCTTGCTCCAAATTGTATAACTACCTCCTGTCATGTAGATACAAGAAAGCTTATGTTTTCTTTGAATAAGGCCAATTGTCAAACCAACATGACCTAGATACTCCTACTCCATTTCTTAAAAGCCTCTTCTATCTTTTGTTTTACTGAAGTTCAGGCATCATTCTGGCCTCTCTCATTATTGGAGTAGCCTTAAATAAAGTATTCCTTATCTGTTTATTTTGTATAGTGCAATTTTTGCTTTGTCACTAGTAGGATTTTTATTTATGTTTTCTCTAAATCTTCAGGATTTTGTAATTTTTTTCCAAACCCTTCCTACTTTAATTTTTTCTTATTTTTTATTTTCCTCTTGGGTTATTCATGGAGGGCTGGCACTGAAATTCATTTCAGTCATGTATCTGATGCTGTATCTACAATTGTGTCATTATGAAAAGCAAATACAACAGATTAAATACTTTTTCCTAATTCACAATGTTTAAAAACTAGAGATATTTCCCAATGTTATAGATAAATTATATTTACTTCCATGTTTCATTATGACTGCTCACAATATAAATTTACATTTAGAGATAGAAACCTAAAAAACAAAAAGTTTAGAATACACATTATTTTTCTTTTTAAGTTGAATATTTTTGTTTAATTCTAGCATCCTTGAAACTTCCTTACATTTCTTCTCACCATAGAAAGCACATGATTTCCTCTGGGGAAATGAGAAGACATTGCAGAAAAAATAACAGTGATGGAGCCCATGTGTTCCCGCTCTTTGTCAGTCACATTTTATGGTTTCATTCCTGATGCCATATGGGACTGGATTGAATCCCCATAACACTAAGAATGACAGAAACATCGAGACCATCCTGGTTAACATGGTAAAACCACATCTCTACTAAAAATACAAAAAAAAAATTAGCTGGGCGTGGTGGCGGGTGCCTGTAGTCCCAGCTACTCATGAGGCTGAGGCAGGAGAATAGTGTGAACCCAGGAGGTAGAGTTTGCAGTGAGCCGAGATCGCACCACTGCACTCCAGCCTGGGTGATAGAGTGAGACTCCATCTCAAAAAAAAAGAATTACATAAATAACATATTTTCAAAAAATTGCTATGATTTCATCTTTCTCATGTATTTATCAATGCTATTTGTACAATTATAGAATAGTGTTTCAAGAAGTTTTGGTAAACAGATGTGTGGTTCCTGTATAGAAACAGCTAACTATACAAATAATGACACATTTGTAAGGAGAAAAGTCTTACTTTTCAGGAAAGATACTGGGGGATGGTAAGTGAAATATAATGCTTCCTTCAGAAAAAGGAAAATAGTTCTTAGAAAAAGAATAAAATTGCAATGAAGAGAAACCCACAAGCAATATAAATGACCATAAAAATATATGTGCTCTCTAAAAAGCAAAAATAAAATGAAAGTATTTTAGACAAATGACAGAAATAAATATATTGAAAGTGATATTTTCTAAAGATATATGGGTACTTATTATTAAATTTTTAAAATATTCTTAATACAATATGTGCTTACAGACCCAGAGAAGCAGCATGGGTGCCAAGAACTTTGATTAAAAACAAATCGATTATGATATTAATAGTCAGAAACTGGAAGGTGATTTAGAAGCATGTAAATTTAAAAAATTACTTATGCTGACCATTCATCACTTTCTGTCTATATATTTTCTTTCTGTAAAGCTATCTTTTAGAAAAGCATTTAATTTCAGTATAAAGAGAGTTCTGGTTTCCCCTCTGAAATACAAGGAGCTTGGAAGTCATCACTCCCACTGTTACACACACACACACACACACACACACACACACAAGTTACAAAAACCGAAAACCAATGACTTTTCTCAGACCCACTAGATAACTTATGTCACAGAACACATTACCACCTGAAATACAGAGAGACTAATACAATTGAGATTAGGTTATTTGGGAGCCTCTGCCTCTGAAAGTTCTGGGATTACAGGCATGAGTCACCAGGCCCAACCTAACAATTTCTTCTGTTTAAGACCAAAGAAAATTCCACTGTATGCATGTATCGCAATATGATGATCCATTCACCCTCAGTGGAAACTTGGCTTGCTTCCACCTCCTAGCTATTGTGAGTGCTGCTACTATTAACAGGGGCATACAAATATCTTTCGAGTTTGTTATATACTAAATATTCATACCTACTCCCCACATTTATATATTGAAACCTAATCCCTAATATGGGGTTTTGGGGAGGTGATTAGATCATAAGAATGAAGCCCTCATGAATGGGATTAGTGTTCTCATAAAAGAGACCCAAGAGGGATCCCTTGCTCGTTCCACTATGTGAGAACACAGCAAGAGACAGCCATCTATGAACCAGGTAGCAGGCCCTCACTAGACGTTTAATCTGCCAGAACCTTCATCATGAACTTTCAGCCTTCAGAATGGTGAGAAATAAAATTATAGTGTTTATAAATCACACAACCTATTTTATTTTGGTTATAGCAGCCTGACCAAATTAAGACAGATTCCTTGTTTTTACAGTTTTGGGGCATACACCCAGAAGTGGAATTGCTAGGTCTCATGGTAATTCTACGTTTAACTTTATGAGGAATCACCTCCAATTTATTGTTATGCTTATTGAAAATATATAGTGCCGAGACCAGCTCCGTCATGGAGACCCTAACCCAGCGGCGCTAGAGGAATTAAAGACACACACACACAAATACAGAGTGTGGAGTAGGAAGTCAGGGGTCTCACAGTCCTCAGAGCTGAGAACCTGCAGCAGAGATTTACCCGCATATTTATTGACAGCAAGCCAGTGATAAGCATTGTTTCTGTAGATTACAGATTAACTAAAAATATTCCTTACAGGAAACAAAGGGATGGAGTGAAATTAAGGGATGGGCTCTGGCTAGTTTTCTGCAGCAGGAACATGTCCTTAAGGCACAGATCCCTCATGCTATTGTTTGTGGCTTAGGAACGCCTTTAAGCGGTTTTCTGCCCTGGGTGGGCCAGGTGTTCCTTGCCCTCATTCTGGTAAACCCACAACCTTCAGCTTGGGCATCATGGCCATCAGGAGCATGTCACAGTGCTGCAGAGATTTTGTTTATGGCCAGTTTTGGGGGCCTGTTCCCAACAACATAGTGTTCTAAGTAAAACAAATCCCAATAATGTCTTACAGTTTGAGGAAACTGCTATTACTTCCTATGTATATCAAATGTTTTATCATTTGAAATATGTTCAAGACGTCTACTTTATTTACATTTTAGCTTTTGATAAATATTAAAATAACTAGCATATGGTCTCATATGTTTACTAGATATTAAGCTAATACGTTAATTTGATTACATTTAAAATACTTATTTGGCTGTGATAATATACTGATCCATTAAGTTATTTTGCTTCTAAATTTATGAATTATTTTAAATTTATCTTATTTACACTACATTACACAGTAAAATGCTTTTTTAACTTTTTGTACATCTTATATATTACATATAATCTCTAAATTCTTTCCATATATGATATAAAAGAAATATTTTCTCTTGTTGTCTTTCTATAAAAATTAACCATTAACTAAAAAAATTTAGAATAAAAGGCCACATTTCAAAGGTGTAATTTACATTTGAAGTGGACGATAAAACCATTTTAGGGTGTGTTAAGCCTACTCTATATATCTCTGATCAAATATCTAACTGTCTAGTATATAAATTCTCACATTTCCATTCAACAAAAGTCCACATTTTTCCACATGTTTTTTTCCTCCACTTTTATATGTTCAAATAAAACGACTTTGATATCAAAACACCCACAGTATTGGCCTTACCAGTATCTGAATAACAGATTGGCTCTTTGAATAGACACATCTTCCTTTTTAGTTTTGATGCTTTGATGTTTCCCCAGGTTGTTAACCTCACTAACTTCGCCTCTTTATTTCCTATCTTTTATCTTTCATCCTCCATAATAACTCCATCTGCTGTTCAGTGAACTTGTTAAGTCATAATGATATCTTCTTTCTGTTCCTTTTCTTTCTTCTCAGAAAAATGTTTTTATCTCATGTTCTACTATGGTTATTTTCTCAAGTCTAATAGCCATAAGCCTAAAAAAAACTTACATAGTACTATTCAGTTTTCAAAGCTTTTTAAATACACATGATAAAAAGGCACTATTTTACTTTTAAGTATTTCTCAGTTCTCATTTACTATAAAAGTTTGGATTATCACGTTGATATTATCTTTTAATTTCTGAGGCTAGACTATGAACATTGACATCAGAGACAAAGGCAATTTTTTCACTCAAAGCAATCCTTAATACATGTTTTTATATTCTTTTTGATGAACACTCTTTATGAATCACAGGAAACATTAGCAAGTAAAACATGGTCAAAAAATGTTAAAAGTCAAAAAGTTATTATTATTGATGGTTTCACCTACTCATTAATATCATTTTATTTTTTAACCTTGAATTATTTTATGCAAATATTTCCTTTTTTAGCCTTTAACAGAGAGATTAAGTCTCATATAATAGTGTATAATCTAAGAAAAATTCTAATTGTAATACACCTCTAAACAACTTTCAGAGACACTATCTTTTTGCTGAAAATCATATAGCATTCATTGCCAAGCAGCCAGTATAGTGTCAAAGAGGAAAATTCTTTCAGATACAAATATTGCTGCTATAGCAACAAAATATTTTAAAAGTTTTTACTCATTGTAAAGTGCTCAAAAAATTAAATTGTTCTATTTCAAGGAGTATCTTCTAAGGAGTCTACATACAAGAGAAAAGTAAACGAAGATAAACAAATACATTTTATTATCTGTTATTTGCTTTTCTCTTATATGTATATGTCATATGGAATCAAATAGATTAATTCCCAACCACTTTAACTATGTGAACTCAAGGAAGCTATGTCTGAAAAGTAGTCTATGTTTGCCTACATATTTCATGAAGAATATTTTTCAGAGAAAATTATTAGATCAATTAAAAACTTTCAAACAATTTTTTAAAAATAAGTCAAATTATTTAGCTAATCTGTCTTAGGTCAGAAAATGTTAATTAAATATTTTCTAATAGGAAGAGAAAAAGGGTTCTCCTTCTGCTTTTTTGTTTTTTTTTTCTGAGGTGGAGTCTTGCTCTGTCACCCAATCTGGAGTGCAGTGGCACGATCTCAGCTCACTGCAAGCTCTACCTTCTGGGTTCAAGTGATTCTTTTGTCTCAGCCTCTGGGTAGCTGGGATTACAGGCACACACCACCATACCCAGCTAATTTTTGTATTTTTAGTAGAGACGGGATTTCACCATGTTGGTCAGGCTGGTCTTGAACTCCTGACCTCAAGTGATCCACCTGCCTCAGTCTCCCAAAGTGCTGGGATTACAGGCATGAGCCGCTACACTCAGTCTGCTTGTTTCTTCATAGGCCTTGAGATTTTTGTTTTTGTCCAACATAATATTACTTAATAGAATATCTGTGTGTTTGTGTGATGGGAGATGTATATAAAAAGGATGCTGTTGTTTTAAGTAACTATTGCTGCATAACAAACCAATCCAATCTGGAATGGCTTAAACCAACAATATTTGTTTTTAGCTCATGTGTTTGCAATGTAGGCAGGGCTCATAGGGAAGGTTCATCTAGGCTTTATACAGTAACAGCTGGGGCAATATGACCGGAACTAGAGCATCTGCTTACAAGATGGTCCAGACATGTGTTCACAACTTGGAGCTTGCTGTAGGATAGACGCTTAGCTGGAATTGTGCACCAGAGCACCCATCTATGCACTTGTTGAATGGCCTGGATTTTCTCAAAGCATGACAATAGCTGGGTTCCAAGGATGAGTGCCCTACGAGAACCATGTGGCAGTTGTATCACTTTTGATGACTTAACCCTAGGAGTCACTTCAAGTGTAGTCACATTTTCACCCACATACTAGAGCAGAAAGCATAAACCTCTTATCTCTCACTGAGAGGAGTATCAGCATCGAACTGTAACAAAAACATGAGGTATAGGAGAACTTGTGAGACCATGATAGACAATACACCCCACCACAGATACCTAATATATGAGAAAATTAGCGTCTTATTTTCTAATTCTGGCCCAGTTCCCAATTACACCTTAAAATGCAGTTTTAGGCTGAGATTATTAATATGAATTTGAAACCAGATGATGTGAGATCAAATCCTGGCCCATTAAGATAATGGAAGTTATTAGAGATGATTTCCTTTTATTTTTGCCACTTCTCCCCAATCCCTCCCTAAAGACTTGTACATAGTTTTGTGTGGTTTCTTGTTTGCTTGTTTGTTTTGTATTTATCCAAACTCCCCTTTACTTTCTTTGCTAATGGCATTTCTTCCCAACAGGGAATTGCCCTCACTATTAATTACTTTTAGTTTTTCCTTTGGAATTTTCCATCTCTCTTTCTCTCTACTTGTACCTTCCTTTTAACTTAAAAATATGTGCAAATTTTCCAGATTCAAAATTGCTATCAAAATACAATAACAGTATTATTTGATCTCATTTCTCGCTGTAACAATCCTATAATTTCTTCAGTTCTCCACTCACATTTTCCATACTAGCCTGCACTCTCTTAATTTTCTTTTCCATTTACTGTCTATCCAAGTCCACTGCATTGTGACGTTGCTTTATTCACTGTATAGAAATCATTTTAGCTAATATCCACAAGGAACCTGTTGCCAAAGCCAACTGATTCTCGTCTTCACTTACAGAGCACTTCTATTCCATTTGAACTGCAGAGTTTATTACTTACCTATTTAAACTCTCCCTTCCATTACCTTCCTTGATACCACACTTGCATGATTCTCCTTATTTTCTCATCTATTCTCTCATGGTCATTTTTATATGTCCTTCTTTCTCTGCATTATTTAAATTGTTCTGGCTTCAAAATTATCTCTTTATCCATTTCTTTATTCCTTGATTTATTAAAAAATGAAGCTATTAAAATAACTCAGGGCTAATCTAGGCACTAAAATTAGAATGGTAAACATAACATTAAATTCTGTTCTGTCAGAAGGCCAACAGAAATACATAAACAGGCACCTAAATAACCTTCTTAAAATGTAGAGCTGTGGTAAGTGCTATTTTGGAGGAAGGAAATAATTTTATAAGAACATATGCAGGAATACCTATTGTCATTTTCCACTTTACCCACTCCCATTACTCTGTAATGGTGCCTGCTTTCTCCTGTAAAATCATAGCATCTTCCTACAGATCTTCCTTTAATTTGAGATTACATCAAAATATTTATTGGAAATATGTTCCTACCTCTCTCCCAGGAAAGTTGAGCTCAACATATTTGACATTTTAATAACATCTCTTGCTAAGCCACAGTCCTGCATTTCCCATCTGTGTCAGTAGTTTGACCTTCTGGGCCATCAGGCATAACTTTATGCTTCTCCCTTCCTCTCCACTCTGAATCAAACAGCCCTTTGCTTTTACTTCTTAATTGATTCGTGATTCTGCTCCTTACTCTCATCTCTATTACCTTCCACTGCCATATTTATGGCACTTATCACTTGAGTATTCTTATGCTAACTTAAGAACTACTTTCTCTGATTGTAGATTTGACCTAGTGAAATCCAACCTCTAGTGTCTTCAAGGCAATGTGTTTGAAAGTTCAGATTAAGTCACTACTCTCTGTAAAATCCTCAATAGCTTTCCATCATATGAAGATCAAAGCATAAGCTCCTTAATCAGAAATTCAGAGTAGCTGCCACCCACTTCTGCATCCATTGTTACTTCTCTTTACATTTAAACACATTTCGGTAAAATTTAGATAATTTCACACTTAGGTTTTTTTTTTTTTTTTTTTTTCCCATCTAGATGTCTTAGATCATGCATGATTTTACTACTAGGAAATATTCTCTCCCTTTTCCTTTTAACTAGGTTGCATACACTATTTTGTTTTGCTTTATGTTCAAACAATTGTAACCTGAGCCTATCCCCAATGCACACATACAAGCTTACTTCAAAATTTATCTTCAAAAATTCTCTTTCCACATCCTACACAATTTACTTTTATATTTTTCTATTTATCTATTCGTGTATATTTATCTCTTTCATGCAACTGGAGCTCCAAGAATATAAAGAACATGTATATGTATAGTTTAGATATACATCCTGAAAGATAGGTTAGACATTGAATGTAAGTGTATACAAATAGACAATGGCCCGATCACAATGAAAATAGAACTCTGGGCCGGGCGCGGTGGCTCAAGCCTATAATCCCAGCACTTTGGGAGGCCGAGACGGGCCGATCACGAGGTCAGGAGATCGAGACCATCCTGGCTAACACGGTGAAACCCCGTCTCTACTAAAAAATACAAAAAATTAGCCGGGCGAGGTGGCGAGCGCCTGTAATCCCAGCTACTCGGGAGGCTGAGGCAGGAGAATGGCGTGAACCCGGGAGGCGGAGCTTGCAGTGAGCTGAGATCTGGCCACTGCACTCCAGCCTGGGCGACAGAGCAAGACTCCGTCTCAAAAAACAAAAAACAAAAAACAAAAAACAAAAAAAAGAAAATGGAACTCTGATCCATAACTTTTTCAGCCACTAGCTGAAGAAGTCAGTCACACACTCTGCACCTCTGCAGAAATCAGTTCAGGAAGTAAAACGTAGACTACAGTAATTAACCCAGAGTGATTAGAACTTGTTGGTTGACTGTAAGCTTCCTATGTTTTGTCCCAACTTCCAACTCAGGACCAACCAGAGAATTCAAATATGTTTATCAAATCAACTACATTGGATGACCAACTTCTACATGACCTGCCTTCAGCTTCTCCATGTCAATCACCACAGGGCACACCTGAGGCCATTTCATTTTTTTCTACCATAAATCTTTTCTACTTTCCTGCCTGCTTTCAAGTCTCTGAAAAATGTAAGTGATAATGATTGATTCCTTTGCTATAGCGAACTCTGAAAATACGTTGTTTTCATTTGGGCGATTGTCCTTTATTTCCACAGTGTTCCTGGAGAGTACACCAAGATGCCATCGGTGTTATTTTCTACCATGGAACCTGGCCATCAACTGGGTGTGGTACACATGGAGGCATCCTTTGACTTGCTCCTCACAGCTTGATGAATCTCGACTTTCATGATAAGTTAGCACCAGGTCTAAACTTCACTCTGTTGGCATGAAGTTCCTTGGCTCCTTATTCTTTTCTCACTGCAATAAAGAAATACCCGAGACTGGGTTTATTTATAAAGAAAAGAAGTTTAATTGACTCACAGTTCCACACAGCTGGGGAGGCCTCAGGAAACCCACAATCATGGCAGAAGGCAAAGGCACGTCTTACATCGCAGCAGGAGAGAGTGCATGAGGAAGTGCCACACTTTCAAACCATCAGCTTTCATGAGAACTTACTCACTCTCGTGAGAATAGCGTAGAGGGAACTGTCTCCACGATCCAATCACTTCCCACCAGGTCCCTCCCTCAACATGTAGGGATCACGATTCCAGATGAAATTTGGGTGGGGGCACAACCAAACCATATCACCAGAGTTTTGTTATTGGTTTACATTTGTTCAGCATTGGTGGTAGAAGAAGGGCATTTCTTCTTGGCATTTTTTGCTGTATTTCATGCTTCCATTCTGTCTTGTGCTATGTAAAAGTGTTGCTTTCCATACAAAGATTAATTAGGTAGAACTAAGGTATTAGCATTATTTGCCTGTTGGAATGGGCCTCACAAACCACTGAGTTCTCTATTCTAACCACACAGATGTCCACTTGGATAACTTTGCTGTTCGTCATCAGTAAAGGTGGATGTGATTCTCTTCCTGTTTTGGTTCTTTATCTTGAGGTATTGGCTTTGATCCAGAGAACATTTTCTCTGGTTTTCTGCCTTTCAAAAAGTATGAATTGTTGGGTTTGCATTCAGAGGATGTGACCAACAGGTAGGTGGGCAGCATAAGACACAAAGTGTCCAAGCCAGACTTTCAATCAACCATTGCTGGCTGTCATGGTAGTCTCCAAATTTAAATTCTCTTCTACAACAGGAAAAACTCCTGCTTCTTACATGCACTCATTACATTTTGAATTCTTCGGAGTGTCTTTCCAAATGACATAATTTCATTAATAGAATTTGGACTTTCAATAGGGTTATAGGCTGAATTGTTGCCCTCCTCCCCAATTTATATGTTGAAGGCTTCATTTCCAGTATCTCAGAATGTGACTGTATTTGGAGATAGGACCTTTAAAGAGGCAATTAAGGTTAGCTGAGGTCACTAGAGTGGGTCCTAATTCACTGTGAGTGGTGTCCTTGTAAGAAGAGGAGAATAAGACATAAACACAGAGGGAAGACATAAGGAAGAGATGGCCGACTACAACCTAAAGAGAGAGCCCTCAGAATGAAACCAAACCTGTTGACACCTTGATGTTAGAATTCTAGTCTCCATCCTCCAGAACTGTGAAGAAAATGAATGTTTTTGTTTAAGCTACCCAGACTGTGCTACTGTATGGCAGCCCTCAGAAGCTAATATTCATGGCCATTCTAAGGAAGAAATTATTCATTTGAGAAGTGCCTTAAAAAAATATATGGAATCACATTTCTTAGGCCCATTGTGCAACTTTTCTTTCTTTCTTTCTTTTTTTTTTTTTTTTTGTATACAGAGGCCTGATTTCCCCAAAAAAATTGATTAAAAATTGATTCACTAAAATATTTGTTGGCCAAAGCTAATGAAACATTTGAAAAACATAAGCAGCAATGAACTAGATCACTTTCCTGGTAAATTCTTTCTCTTTGTCCTCCAGTTGCCTTCTTTTATCCATGTCTCCTTCTTCCTCCTTAGCCTTTCAATCTCTTTCCCTCTGAACCTCTGACAACTCATTCCCCCTCTTTCCCTTTTCCAGACTTCTCACCTTTTCCCACTGGGTTTTTTGAAAACCCCAAATGACACTTTCTCCTAAAAATCAATTCTGCTCATGAGCCAGGGATGCAAGTAATTATACAATTTAAACCTTGGGCCCAGACTGATAAAGCCTATAATTGAGGGCATCTCTAAATCCAGATGTTATCAGAAACTAATAATTGAGGAATTCAGCATTACTTGAGGTTACCTGACCTATATCAACTGGTACACATGCTAATCTGAACCTCAGAAACTAAACTATGGATGGCAGAAGCTGATTGTACTAGCTTGGAAAGGTACCTATAGAATCTGTCTTTTCACAGTAAACTTGAGGCTAAAAAAAAAAAAAAAAAAAAACTCCTAAAAATAGACAAAAGCATTTTAAAAGGCATACACAAACATTTCTGATAAAAATTGATTGGATCACATCTCCCACAAAGATATTCTCACTACTAGCTTTAAGGGCCATAGTGGTACACTCCCGTGGAAACACATCGGTTATCCTCCTAGTAATTGGAAACTTGGAAGGCCCCTATGTTCAGGAATACTGTCCTCTGTCCTGTAACAAGTAGACATGGCAAAATTTCACAGGGGACTCTCGTACTATATCTATCCTATCACCAAAATGTTAAGGTCATGCTTCCAAAACATCTTCCTAAACAATCTCGTCATGATCTTCAGTCAGTCATTTTGTCAAGTTGAAGGGATAAGAGAAAAAGTGCTCTTGAACATGACTGGAAACCACCCTATCAAGGACTGTTAACAACAAATACAGCCACGAAACTCCAAGTACAGCAGTGAAGCCCCAGGGAACCAGTCCTTGGGTACATGTTTCACAACGAAATAAACAATCCAGAATTCTACAAAATTTGAAGGCTACTACAATAGGAGTACTCAATTTGAGTATTATCAGAAATGCTCTAGAATCAATTGATCTTCAGAAGACAACTGAACCAAGATCTTCTGAACAAGTAGTTGTCCCTGGATAGTAGAGATTTCTGCCTAAGATATCATACCAAGACCTAGGGGTAATTCATGGTTTTGTTGTTGTTTTGAGACAGGGTCTCACTTTGCCACCCAGGCTGGAGTGCAGTGGCAGGATCTTGGCTCACTGCAGTCTCAGCCTCCCTCCCAGGCTCAAGCAATCCTCCCACCTCAGGCTCCCGAGTAGCTGGAATTATAGGCGTGTACCTTTACTCCCAGCTAATTTTTTGTGTTTTTGGTAGGGATGGGGGTTTTGCCATGTTGCCCAGGCTGGTTTCAAATTCCTGAGCTCAAGTGATCCACCTGCCTTGGCCTCTCAAAGTGCTGGGATTACAGTGGTGAGCCACTGCTCCTGGCCATGTTTTACTTCATCTGCTTTTTCTAATCATTCTCCTTCTCATTTTATGTAGGTTCATGATCACGATCCATTCACAAATGTCCCTTTTCTCTTGTATTTACTCCATATTTGAATTATTAGCTCAGGACAGAATTGTTTTAATGCCATTTATAGATTATCCAAAACAATAGTCACTACCGTAATATTCCTGAATGTTGGATACATGAACTATCATTACAAGCTTATGATAATAAGCTCTGGACAACTGTACTCTTATCAAATGGCACCAACGAATGACCTTAAACGAATCAACCTGTGAACTGGCTAGTGTCCCTCTTTCCCAGAAAAATAACCAATTACTGTTATCTATCAACCAGACCCTAGATCATTCTAAATTTTAATTTGGTAAACATAGGGTGTGGAATCAATTATTACCTGGAAGTGACAAGTGTAGACCCAAATATGTAACCCAGATAAGGTAAGGCCTTGGTTTAGACCTCATGTCAAGAGTAACTTCCTTTTTGCTGGATCCCCGTGTACTTCTATGGAATATTACTTTGTGGTCACGCCTGATCTTGTGTGTGTCACATGAAAACTTCATGCCTCTTAGAACTCATATTCTGAGACTTGCATATACATAGTGACCCTAATTCTATACATCACACAGGCTGGAAATTCAATCTCAGACCCAAGCCCCAAAAGGGGACCACCTTAACTAGTCAAACACTCTGCATAGATAATTATTTACTGGTTCATGCAAACAGATTAGCGTTCTCGATGATGGGATTCAGACAAACAGATAGAGTATAAGCTTATCAAAACTTTTGAAAAAGTTATTAACAATGCTATCACTGCCACAAATGTAATATAGGCCAATATATACTCATTAGCATGAGTAGTAACAATCACATAACCTAAGTGTTCTCTTGACTGGTCATTGTGGCATTTGTAGCATTGTTGTTCATGGTTCAGTGAAACATGCAAAGTAGAATGATTCATATAAAACTTGCAGGAAAAATCTATCTGGTCCTCTACATTTGATCCTCTCTTGGCCTGGGTTGGGGAACGTGAGTTCCATGTTCCATATTCCTTAAGCTTTTTCTTTTCTTTCACAACAAAGCTTTCCCACTCCTCTACCTGCTTTTAGAGTCTTAAAAACACAAATTATTGTGACTCATTCCTTTGTATAGTAAACTCTTAATAAATGGCCTCTATTCTTATTTGTGTTGTTTTACTTTATTTCTTTATGTGTTTGTATAAAATATTATGATATTTATAAAATACATTACTACTATATCATACACATATGTGTGTGAGTATAGGCATATCTATATGTGTTTACATAAAATGTGTCTAACAACCAATATTTATCTCATCAATTGATCAATCTATCAATCTATATATCTATGTATCTATCTATGTATCTATGTATCTAATTTCTCTGAATTTAGAAGTTAATACTAGGCATTTAATTGGCATACATTATATATTTTTGAAAGAATAAGTAAATGAATGCATAACTGAGTGAATAAATGTTTTTATTAATAATCCTCCATAATTAAATTTTTCCTATTATTAAAATTATTTCAAGATTTAATAAAGGATATGTGCTCAAAAAATATAACAATCAACATTTTTAAGTTTATTTTGTATTACATCTCCTCTTCTTCCCTCCCATGGCTGATACCTTTGTGTACTGCTGGGTTGTTATCATCTCTCACTCAATGTTATTGCCTTTTCTTGTAAATATACCTACTTGCCCTGTATTTTATTGTAAGGATAATTATTTAAAAATTGGGCTTAGTAAAATAACTCTGCAAAAAGCAAAATCAAATCATGTTGACTAATATAACAAAGTATAGAAATTCTTAGGTCTTTGTGAGTGTAGTTTTTTATATCAAACTACATTCTAGGTGGTAAGTATAGGTAATAGAATAAATAAAACACAATGTCTTGAATTCTGTGTGAAAATAATGCTAAAATAAAACTTTGAACAAACTACAATGAGAACACAAAGGGAGAAGATTGCAGGTAAAGGAAAGTATGAAGCAGAAATTGTTTTAAAAACATACATATTCGGAATATAGGAACAACTCTGATCTGCAGCTCCCAGTGTGACTGACACAGAAAACAGGCGATTTCTGCATTTCCAACTGAGGTACCTGGTTCATCTCACTGGGACTGGTTGGACAGTAGGTACAGCCCATGAAGGGCGAGCCGAGGAAGGGCAGGGCATCGTCTCACCTGGCAAGTGCAATGGGTTGGGGGATTTCCCTTTCTTAGCCAAGGGAAGCTGTGACAGACTACCTGCAAAAACAGGACCCTCCCCACCCAAATACTGTGCTTTTCCCTAGGTCTTAGCAACCGGCAGACAAGCTGATTCTCTCCCGTGCCTGGCTCAACAGGTCCCACGCCCATGGAGCCTTGCTCACTGCTAGTACAGCAGTCTGAGATCTATCTGCAAGGCGGCAGCCTGGCTGGGGGTGGGGTGTCTGCCATTGCTGAGGCTTGAGTAGGTAAACAAAGCAGCTGGGAAGCTCAAACTGGGCAGAGCCCACCACAGTTCGATAAGGTCTACTGCCTCTAGATTCCACCTCTGTGGTCAGGGCAGAGCTGAACAAAGGGCAGCAGACAACATTTACAGACTTAAATGTCCCTGTCTGACTGCTCTGAAGAGAGCAGTGGTTCTTCCAGCATGGTGTTTGAGCTCTGAGAATATACAGACTGCCTTCTCAAGTGGGTCCCTGACCCCCATATAGCCTAACTGGGAGACACTTCCCAGTAAGGGCCGAGAGACACCTCATATAGGTGGCTGCCCCTCTGGGACGAAGTTCAAGATGAAGGATCAGGCAGCAATATTTACTGTTCTGCAATATTTGCTGTTCTGCAGCCTCCACTGGTGATACCCAAGCAAACAGAGTGTGGAGTGGAACTCCAGCAAACTCCAACAGACCTCCATCTGAGGGATATGACTGTTAGAAGAAAAACTCACAAACAGAAACGAATAGCATCAACATCAACAAAAACGTCGTCTACACCAAAACCCCATCTGTAGCTCACCAACATCAAAGACCAAAGGTAGATAAAACCACAAAGATAGGGAGAAACCAGATCAGAAAAGCTGAAGATTCTAAAAATCAGAACGCCTCTTCTCCTCCAAAGATCGCAGCTCCTCACCAGCAATAAAACAAAGCTGGATGGAGAATGGCTTCGATGAGCTGACAGAAGTAGGCTTCAGAAAGTCAGTAATAACAAACTTCTCCAACTAAAGGAGGATGTTCAAACCCATTGCAAAGAAGCCAAAAACCTTGAAAAAACATTAGATGAATGACTAACTAGAGTAAACAGTGTAGAGAAGACCTTAAATGACCTGATAAAGCTGAAAACCATGGCACGAGAACTTCATGATGCATGCACAAGCTTCAATAGCTGATTTGATCAAGTGGAAGAAAGGATATCAGTGATTGAAGATCAAATTAGTGAAATAAAGTAAGAAGACAGGTTAGAGATAAAACAGTAAAAAGGAATGAACAAAGCCTCAAAGAAATACAGGACTATGTGGAAAGACCAAACCTACGTTTGATTGGTGTACCTGAAAGTGACAGGGAGAATGGAACCAAGTTGGAAAACACTCTTCATATTATCCAGGAGAACTTCCCCAACCTAGCAAGGCAGGCCAACATTCAAATTCAGGAAATGCAGAGAACACCACAAAGATACTCCTTGAGAAGAGCAACTGCAAGACACATAATGGTCAGATTCACCAAGGTTGAAATGAAGGAAAATGTGTTAAGGGTAGCCAGAGAAAGGTCAAGTTACCCATAAAGGGAAGCCCATTAGACTAACAGTGGATCACTCTGCAGAAATCCTACAAGCCAGAAGTGAGTGGGGACAATATTCAACATTCTTAAAGAAAAGAATTTTCCACCCAGAATTTCATATCCAGTCAAACTAAGCTTCATAAGTGAAGGAGAAATGAAATCCTTTAACAAACAAGCAAATGCTGAGAGATTTTGTCACCATTAGGTCTGCCTTACAAGAGCTCCTGAAGGAAGCATTAAACATGGAAAGAAACAACCAGTACCAGTCACTGCAAAAACATGCCAAATTGTAAAGACCATCGATGCTTTGAAGAAACTGCACCAATTAATGGGCAAAATAACCAGTGAACATCATAATGACAGGATGAAATTCAAACATAACAACATTAACCTTGAATAGGAATGGTGAGAGAGGGTATCCCTGTCTTGTGCCAGTTTTCAAAGGGAATGCTTCCAGTTTTTGCTCATTCAGTAAGATATTGGCTGTGGGTTTGTCTTAAATAGCTCTTACTATTTTGAGATATGTCATATCAATATCTAGTTTATTGAGAGTTTTTAGCAGGAAGGGCAGTTGAATTTTGTCAAAGGCCTTTTCTGCATCTATTGAGATATTCATGTGTTTTTTGTCTTTGGTTCTGTTTATATGATGGATTATGTTTATGGATTTGCATATATTGAACCAGCCTTGCATGCCAGGGATGAAGACAACTTGATCGTGTTGGATGAGTTTTTTGATGTGCTGCTGGATTTGGTTTGCCAGTATTTTATTGAGGATATTTGCATCGATGTTCATCAGGGATATTGGCCTAACATTTGCTTTTTTTGTTGTGTCTCTGCCAGGCTTTGGTATCAGGATGATGCTGGCCTCATAAAATGAGTTAGGGAGGATTCCCTTTTTTTCTATTGATTAGAATAGATTCAGAAGGAATGGTACCAGCTCCTCCTTGTACCTCTGGTAGAATTCAGCTGTGAATCCATCTGGTCCTGGACTTTTTTTGGTTGGTAGGCTATT
>NW_012118487.1:27110773-27111898 GCF_000951035.1 Colobus angolensis palliatus | reverse complement strand
GGTGGAGAGTTCTATAGATGTCTATTAGGTCTGCTTGGTGCAGAGATGAGTTCAATTCCTGGATATCCTTGTTAACTTTCTGTCTCATTTATCTGTCTAATGTTGACAGTGGGGTGTTAAAATCTCCCATTATTACTGTGTGGGAGTCTAAGTCTCTTTGTAGGTCTCTAAGGACTTGCTTTATGAATCCAGGTGCCCCTGTATTGGGTGCATATATATTTAGTATAGTTAGCTCTTCTTGTTGAATTGATCCCTTTACCATTATGTAATGACCTTCTTTGTCTCTTTTGATCTTTGATGGTCTAAAGTCTTTTTTATCAGAGACTAGGATTGCAACCCCACCCCATGACAGGTCCTGGTGTGTGATGTTCCCCACCCTGTGTCCAAGTGTTTTGTTTTCCATTTGCTTGGTAGATCTCCCTCCATCCTTTATTTTGAGCCTATGTGTGTTTCTGCACATGAGATGGGTCTCCTGATTACAGCACACAGTTGGGTCTTGACTCTTTATCCAATTTGCCAGTTTGTGTCTTTTAATTGGAGCATTTAGTCCATTTACAGTAAGGTTATTATTGTTATGTGTGAATTTGATCCTGTCATTATGATGTTAGCAGGTTATTTTGCTCATTAGTTGATGCAGTTTCTTCCTAGCATCGATAGTCTTTACAATAGGCATAGGTATCATTGTGCTCTCTCCATCATGAAGGAAAACACTCCATCTCTCACTATTAAGTATGATGCTGTGTTTTTGATAAATGTCTGCCTCAGGTTAAGTCTTCTGAGAAGCAGAAGTAAAAAAGAATTAGATGTGCATAAGATAAAATTTGCAAGAGATTTTCAGGAAAAGGTATCTGTGAGTGGCAGATTCTGATTCTTCATTAGGATTACTTTCCACTCTCTAGAGTACATGGTCATACCAAAGCCTCTCATAAACTAGCAATCATTTCTGTTCTGCCTGATCAGCATGCTGAAATCAACATAATGAATTAATATAATACTCTATAAAATGTGCACAAAGAAAAAAACAAACAACCCCATCAAAAATTGGGCAAAGGATATGAACAGACAATTCTCAAAGGAAGACATTCATATAGCCAACAGACACATGAAAAAATGCTCATCATCACT
>NW_012118487.1:27101806-27110021 GCF_000951035.1 Colobus angolensis palliatus | reverse complement strand
CCAACATGGCACATGTATACATATGTAACAAACCTGCATGTTGTGCACATGTACCCTAGAACTTAAAGTATAATAAATAAATAAATAAGTAGAAGAAAAAATAAAAAAAAGAAGTGTACCAACCCTGCAGTGTAAAAAAAAGAAAAATTACACACAAAAGTCTCTTTAGATTATATATGACAAAGGGCTGATAAATAAACAGCCTTAGGGTGAAACTCTAAATAAATATTATTGTATGTCTCATGCAAATATTATCTGCTTCTTATACTCCTTTTCTGATTATTACAGAAAATAATGCATTTGCCAAACCAATGCCTGTAACTCCTGTACTTAAACCCGTGTTCATCATCTCTAGTTGTAGTACAACATCCAATATAGCAGCTGCAATTGGAGCTACAAATGACTGAATTAATAGTAGCTTACAGAAATTCCCCAGAATCCAACCATTACTTCAGGGGACAAAATGGAGAATTAAACAAAGATATAATGGGAACTGACATCCCTGTGTCTCTCAGCTCTATAAAAGTGGCACTAATATCCATATTTCCAACTGGGAATTGTTAAAAATGTTTTAAATTTACTAACTTAGACAGGTTAGGAAGTAGTTTCTGAGGTTTTCCTTTTGGCATTTTGTACTCTGTACTTCGTACTCTTACATAAAGGACCCAATGTCGGAGTTACTCCAATTTCCAAATTTGTCATTACCATTTATGCTCTGAAAGTGTGAAGAAAATACTATTGGGTAGATCTATGAACCTACTTGCACGACTATAAACCAGGACCCAATTTATTATCTGGCTTGTATAAATCTCTACTCTAACAAGGAATTACTGCATGGGTCAATGTTAATTCAAACCCTTTATCAAACCATCCAAAAAAAGGCTGAGCATATGCTTCAGTATACAGTGTCCTAAAAAATGACTATAGATTCTATTGGAGAAAAAGTATGGAATCATTACAGTCTATACTTGCTCTGATGTTGCAAGTTCTTCATCCTAGGGATGCAGGCACTAATTCAGTTAATAAGTTATGGGTCTTAAAATTAGCTCAGGTCCAGGGCCTGAGCAAGACATATGTGTTTTTATGGGAACAACCTCTTGGAGCCACCCGCTCCATCACTTTTCCTTCTTTGGATTGCAGATAATAAGCAACATTCTCATTGGTTGCCCAGGGGGTTTGTGCTTACAGACACCATGTTCTGTTAGCCATTTCCATGATTTTCTATATGTTATGTCCCCTGGAGATCCTTCATTCTTGAATGCCATTATTGTGACTGCAGGTTCCTGACTTATGGGTTTTAAACACTGCCACCTGACCTTTATTATTTTATGGTTCTATGATTCCCATGGCTATTAATAGAGGAAGCTTAGCCCTTACCTGGTGGGAAGAGCTATCATTGACTATCACAGAAATTATGGTGTCCTTCTTACTCTCACAAACCCAATGATATTGGTGATTGATGTTTACTCTTGGCCCTTCCAAAGAACATCATGTTCTGGGTGTTTTCTGAGCTCAAATATCATATCCATTTCAGCATGTCTATTTCCCATTCATTTCTATACTATCTGTCAGGCTTTTCCACTTTTTTCAGCATGGACTATAACTTTCTCCTGGCTTCTGAGATCCATGCTAGGAACATATCTACCCCATCTTTTATGGTCCTTGCCAGGGTATGAATACCAAAAAAATTACCTCAAGTCAATAAATTCTTGCTTATGCAGTCTTATCATGAGCCCTCAAAGTTCAATCCCAGGGATACACTCCTGGATTCTGACATACATGCTAGCTAATTCTTAAGCCCTTTTTTATACAAACAGTTTTTACATACATCAAGCTAAGCATATTCAAAACTGGGTTGTATTGAAATCTAACTTTTATTTTCAACTTATCATGTGAGAGAGATGAGAGCACCTCCTCACATGGGCACTTTTTGCCTCTATTGGAGAGGATGGAAACTGGGGCTTTATCAGTTCTTTTCTTCACCAGGGAAATGCTGGCTCTTACTTGGTATTCTTAGGTCACCTCTAAAATCCCTGCAGATGTTTTTAGGCAGGTTCGCACACAGCAAGTCCTTAGTAGTATGTACTTAAAGGTCTCCATCTTGTGTTTTAGGAACATAGGTTGGACTCATGAAGTAGAATTACAGATTTATCTTTATTGAACTTTTATGTGGGAATTCCACCATGCTATCTGACCTGAGTTTATCCTTTAGTTGTGTACCCTCTCACACTGAAGGAGATAAAAGCTTCTTTACTAACCTACAAAAGAAGCTCTCTAGTGTTTACACTTAGGCTTTAGCTGCTTCTTAACCACTCTCAGTTTCATCTTATTTCTTTGCATGGAATGTTTACAATTCAGTAATTATCAGCCAACTGACAGAAGTCCCTCCTTTCCAACTTTCCTTAGCTTCCTATATCTTTCAGAATCAAAGTCATTTTCCCAGGTCACTGCAGGTGTAGTTTATTACTCAGTTCCCCTGCACTTACTAATAAGTACAGATAAACTTGCATACAATTGTGTGGAGTTAGAAACACTAATGTGAAGGTGTGGGTATTTGAGATATATGGGAAGAGTAGTGACAACAGTGACAATGGAGTTGACTTGTTATAACTAAGCTGTATAAATCCTTTGCAAAAGAATAAGGTAAAACTGAGATTGGTTAATAAGCAGCTAAGGCCTACATGTGAAAATAAGAGAACTTATTTTATAGTTTTAGTAATTGGTTTCCACTTTGTTCCAGCATCTTTTCATATTCTACATACCACTGTAATCATCTGTCAATTGGTGAGTCTTTTAGTCCATAAACTCTCTATAACATTGATTCCCTTGGACCCTCCTGTAATCATTGGTGTATATTTGGGCTCTTAGAGAAGAAGATGCTAAGATACGATTAGATGTACAGGAGACGTCTTGAGAAAATGTTTGTGAATGATAAAGGAGAAATAGGCAGGGAGAAATTCTAGTCTGATAATATGGATCTAATACTTAGGAAAGGAGGGAAAGAATGAGAGAGAGAAAAGAACTTCAGACTGAAGTGCAGTTTTGAGAAATTCTTGGCCAGGCCAATGGAAAGTCCCTGTCCATTAGAAGAATCCAGCATTACTGAGGAGTGACCAAGATGTAGTACCCTATCATTAGCTGGGAAACTCCTGAAAAAAAGGAGTTTTCTCTGACCTTCATTTCTCATGCGTAGGTTCATATCCTGCCTAGGAAAAAGTTCAGAGTGATTATAGAGGACACTGTTTGTTTCTCTTAAGGATCTTCATGCTGTACTCTCTTTTTTAATGCCACAAAACAATTGATTTCTAGATTGTCTCAAGTTTGGTAGTTGTTTGCAGTATAATGAAGAGACTGACACATTGCTACATCAGGAATAATCCAGATTCCATTCATAAATGCTTGTACTATGTATTAACGGGTGCTTTATATACATAGTGATAAACACATTTAAATTTAAGAAAATAAAAGTAATAAATGCATGTGTAAAATGAATATAAATGACTCTCCAAATTGCAATAAAGGTAATTTTCATATATGACTTATGGAATCATTCAACTGGAATTGCTGGAAACAGAATGCTACAATTTACTCTGTTAGTCAAGTCATATGGATAATACTTAATAAATATTCTTTCTCTTCTTTATGTTCTTGTTTAATCTATATAACTCAGGTCTTCATGACCTCTTTTCAGTAACCCTACAATGCACAGTAAGTTGTTTTAACTTGTTGCACACTTTAGTCTGCCTTCACAATGCTAACGAAAAGTAAAAATTTAAAACCATGTTAATCCTTCCTTTACAAATTTCCATAGCATCCTATATGGAAAGCCAAACTCCAAACTATTGCATATAAGGTAATTTATGAACTAGCTCCTGTACAATTATGTCTCATTAAGAAATTCATTAAACTACTTACAAATTACCATAAATTTTAAGGAACTGGCTCTTCTTCCTATTTTTCTCTGTCAACTTTCATTTTAGAATCATGGGGTGGGGCACATGTGAAGATTAGTTACAAAGGTATATTGTGTGATGCTGAGGTTTGGGGTGTGACCCTCACCCTGGTATTGAGCATAGTACCCAACAGGTAGCTTGTCAGCCCTTGCTCCCCTTCCTCCCACTTCCCTCTGGTAGTCCCCAGTGTGTATTATTGCCATCTCAATGTTGATGTGTACCCAATGTTTAGCTCCCACTTACAAGTGAGAACATTCAGTATTGTGTTTTCTGTTTCTGCATTAATTCACTTAGGATAATGATCTCCAGCTGCATGCATGTTACTTCAAAGGATATGATTTCATTTTTTCTGACTGTGTAGTGTTCCAGGGTGTATATGTATCACATTTTCTTTATCCAATCAACCATTGATCTAATTGATCCAGGTTGATTCCACATCTTTGCTATTGTGATTATTGCTGCAATGAATATATGACGGCATATGTTTCCTAGTAGAACAATTTATTTTCTACTAAAAATAAAATTACTGTGCTGAATGGTAATAAGGTTACTGAGTTGAATGGTAGTTCATTTTAAGTTCTTTGAGAAATCTTCAAACTGCCTTTAGCAAAACACTTATATCTATAATCTACACAGAACTCAACTCAGCAAGCAAAAAACATAACTCCATTAAAAAGCAGGCAAATAATCTACAAATAAATAACTTGAACAAATCTGTAAGAAAAAAAAACCATCAAAAAGTGGGCAAAGGATATGAACAGACACTTTTCAAAAGAAGACATTTATGTAGCCAACAGACACATGAAAAAATGCTCATCATCACTGGTCATCAGAGAAATCAAAT
This sequence comes from Colobus angolensis palliatus, assembly GCF_000951035.1. Lineage (NCBI taxonomy): Eukaryota > Metazoa > Chordata > Mammalia > Primates > Cercopithecidae > Colobus > Colobus angolensis. The sequence continues at coordinate 27,105,224 of NW_012118487.1, read as the reverse complement.
CAAAACCACAATGAGATATCATCTCACACCAGTTAGAATGGTGATCATAAAAGAGTCAGGAAAAAAACATATGCTAGAAAGGATGTGGAGAAATAGGAACATTTTTAGACTGTTGGGGGAAGTGTAAATTAGTTCAACCATTGTGGAAGAAGGTGTGGCAATTCCTCAAGGATCTAGAACTAGAAATACCATTTGACCCAGCAATCCCATTACTGGGTATATACCCAAAGGATTATAAATCATGCCACTATAAAGACACATGCACACATATGTTTATTGTGGCACTATTCATAATAGCAAAGACTTGGAACCACAACTCAAATGTCCATCACTGATAGACTAGATTAAGAAAATGTGGCACATATATACCATTGAATACTATGTAGCCATAAAAAAGGATGAGTTCATGTCCTTTGCAGGGACATGGATGAAGCAGGAAACCATAATTCTCAGCAAACTATCACAAGGACAGAAAACCATACACTGCATTTTCTCACTCATAGGTGGGAGCTGAACAACGAGATCACATGGACACAGGGTGGGGAACATCACACACCAGGACCTGTTGGGGGTGGGGGACTGGGAGAGGGAAAGCATTGGGAGAAATATTTAATGTGAATGATGAGTTGATGGGTGCAGCACACCAACATGGTACACGTATACATATGTAACAAACCTGCACATTGTGTACATGTACCCTAGAACTTAAAGTATAATAAAATAAAAATAAATAAATAATAAAAAGTGGGCAAAGATGTGAACATGCACTTCTCAAAAGAAGACATATAAGTGGCTAAAAAAAATAAAAAAACTCATCATCACTAATCATCAGAGAAATGCAAATCACAAACACAGTGAGATACTGTCTCATACCAGTTAGAATGGCTTTTGTTAAAAAGTCGAAAAATAACAGATGTTGGTGAGGCTGTAGAGAAAATAGGACACTAATACATTGTTGGTGAGAATGTAAATTAGTCCACCCACGATGGAGAGCTGTTTGGAGATTTCTCAAAGAACTGTCATTTGGGCTACCATTTGACCCAGAAATCCCATTGTATATACACAAGGAAAATAAATGGTTCTACTGAAAGAATATATACACCAATCTATTCATTGGAGTGCTATTCACAAGAGCAAAACCATGGGCTCGAACATCACACTTTTCCACAAGTTTTGTCCTATGCCAGAAATGATCCTCCTCCACCCCTTTCTTCAATTGTTTGCTTGACTAACTCCTACTGACTAAACTTAATGATATAATGCTTAGGCACCCATGAACCTCCTTAAATGATGAAAGTGTCCCCATAGAACTCTGCTTATTCCTCTTATAGCTAATGTTATTGCTTTTATTGCTTTGCATGGAATTGTTAACTTGCATTTCTCTTCCTTTAGACTGTGGAAACTTTGAAAAGAGTAACTATTCCCTTCATCTATGTATATCAGAGCTTATTGGTATCTGAGATACTTGTTCAACAATATTTATGAAATAGGCAAATACAGATTATTAAAATAATTCATATTAAAATTAATTATTCAAAATGCTGACATGGTCACATATCTTGAAATCCAGTGTCCCTTTGGGTATTTCAAAAATAAAATCCACAGTTTTTTATATGATACAATCACTGGGCCTTAAGCAAGCTATGATGATACATTATTATAGAACATTATTAAGTAGAGAAGTAGAATTCTACTACAACCTTGTGTTCCCAAATTTTACATTTATAAGAAATCAAATAAGACTTATACTTCCAGCAAGACTTTTTGACTAAAAGTTTGATAAAGAAGAATATGTATTTAGATTTGATATACTAAATTTGTTCATATTTGTTTGTAATTCATTTATTTAATCTTCTATCTAGTAGAGATAGTTATAAATGATTTTAATAATATATATGTCTTCCTGTCATTTTTGTTTATTTGAAAGTCAAGAAGAAAATGGAAAGCAGTTAATATATCACAGTGAAACTTTTAGATAGGGTGAAATTGCCCCTTGGCTGGTTAATATGTATAAATGTAATCTCATTTAGAATGGCATAGACACCTAGAAATTTGGAAAATGCCTTGCTTTATTTTAATCCTCCTGTCATCCATGTAACACATTGTCTTGATTGACGAACTTGATTTCCCAAAAAAAGCTATATCTAAACCTGGTTACTAGTTAAAATACACCAACCATCGGAAGTTTAATGAAGCCAGTTCCTTCACAGTTGATTCAAAATGACTAAAATCCTATCCAATTTGCCTCCTATTCACTTTGCTTCCTAATAAGAAAATAACAGTACACTTTACCATCTATCAATCTGCAAATTGACTCTGCTAGCGGTTTTCTTGTGTCAAGTTAACGGATAATAAATGAAGTTTGTAAATAAGTTCTAACAATAAGGGTAAACCTTTGACAAAATGTGAAAAGTACAGCATCACTCAGGGCATAAAATATTAAATTACATAAAGAAAGAGATATAAAAAAGTAAAATAAAGAGCCACATGATAATGTTAATTACTTCATACTTGTTAGTTCTGGGTAGTGAGACTAAGATCCTTTTTTTCTTAAACCTTAAGATATACTCTATGTTCTCCAATAAATATATATTCTTTTTAAAATAAAAAAATTATATAACATTAACATCTTGGCACACTATATATAGTCTTTGCAAATAATGAGATAAAACATGCCTGTAGCTGAAAATTCCAGAATAGTAATTACATTTCTCTAACTTTACCTTTGATTTGAGATATATCCATGGATCAGCCTGTTAGAAGTTATTTATTAAAATGAGAACCATGGTTACCCTAACTTCTCATTAGTGAGCTATGAGGGGACCTCATAAACATTCTGAAATTATATGCTCTGTATGCATGTATATGCTCATGAATATTATTTTTTTTTGGCTTGCAGGTGGTCATAAATATAACCTTGTATGTAAAGCGGTATGACATAAATGAAATTTAAAATCTGCTGATTTAAGATAGCAGAATAAAATAGAAAAGTCACCAAATACAAACTTTATATAAATATTTGGAAAAAGTTAGAAAAAAATAAACTCTTTGGACTTCTGATTACCTCACAATAAAATTATATTTGATTATTCCTATCCTTGGAGTCTGTATTTTTAGATTATTTTCAATAACCACACCGTTGACTACTTTGCTTCTCTCCATCCTCAGTATCTATCTTTCCTTCCTAACTGCACTCTGATTTCCTTTTCGTTATACGAATTAGTGTGTTGTGCAATTTTCAGCGAGATATTATAGCCTAGTGCCTGCCATCCTTTCTGGTAGCCTATGCCTTCCCAGAAGCTCTTTGGCTCTGCTTACTAATCATGCCAAAAGAGTCATTGGAGAGTAACATGTTCTTTCTTTCTTTCTTTCTCTTTCTTTTCTTTCTTTTCTTTCTCCTTCCTTCCTTCCTTCCTTC
>NW_012118487.1:27098350-27101290 GCF_000951035.1 Colobus angolensis palliatus | reverse complement strand
AATAGCTGGGACTACAGGCACCTGCTACCACACCCAGCTAATTCTTTGTATTTTTAGTAGAGACGGGGTTTCACCATGTTAGCCAGGATGGTCTCCATCTCCTGACCTCGTGATCCACCCGCCTCCCAAAGTGGTGGGATTACAGGCATGAGCCACTGATCCTGGCCCTGGATAGTAACATACTCTTAACTCTACTAGTCAAATGGCCTCTCTTCAGTCTTGGAATCTTAAGCAGATGATTCAAGACTAGAAGAAGCTGTTAAGACTTGTTTATCTCAGCATAAATGTCCTAATGTTGCTGGTGGTATGACTTTTCCCAGAGTATAGTTTGAGTAGCACACCAGAGCTCCTTCTGTTTTTCTCCATTTTCAAAATTGCCATCTTCTCATTTTTATAAACTCTTAGTACTCTTGTGGTAAATTTCATTACTTCCAACAATATCCAGGTTTGTTTTGCCAATTTTTAACAAAGAATACTAACTGATAAAAAAAATTCCTTCCTGAAAAGGGCTGGCAGGCAATGAAAAGCCATGAAAATAATAGTATTCGGAATTAGTTTCTTAGCCAGGAAGGGGAGTCATTCATATTCCAGGACCAAACCTATAGGAATCTGTGGTGAAATAACTAAATTCACGGACAGCTGCAGATGCATGGAAACAGGGGATAAGTCTTTTGGCAAAGCAGTTAACTATTAAAACACTCTGATATCTTGCTAAAATGGCTGTGTCTGATAATTGGCCATAATTCAATATAAGAGAGTGACAAATTCAAATACCTAATGTCTCATCTCAAAGAAATTTGGTCTGTATAACCTCGAGCAATTGAGTCACTTGACCCAGAATTAGATTATTAGTAGAATATTATATCCCCTTAAGATTTGGAATGGATGACCAAGAATACAGTCTGATGTAGGGTGAGTGGAGCTAAGAATTCATGTAGATTGCGCCCCATTCATCCTATTGAGCTGTAATAGAACTGAGGGACATGTCTTAATGAGAAAGTGAGAAAATAATAGCTAAGAGAAACTGTAAGCTTTTAAACAATTGATGGCACACGTCTAGTATTTATGAAATCAAATTCTACTTTATATTCTATGTCTGTTGTAGGCCAACGGAATCTCTATAAAACAAAATCTTGTACCAGAATATTATATTTATGTGTTTGCTTCTCAATGCAGAAATTGAAAGACTCAAATATTCTGTGATGGTCCAGATTAGATCTTATTTTTATAGATTGATACTTGAGTACTGAAAACAAAATTTCAAATTTGATTCCACAGGTTGTGTTAGTTGAGTTTGTAACTTTGCTTGCTCACTGATCTGAATATTAGGGCATTGTTTGGGGGAAGACAAAGCTCTTTTTCATTAGGATATTATTGTTTACAGCAATATGGAAGTTTACTAAACCTTAAAGCACAAAGAACAGCTTTCAATGACCATCCTCTGTCTTTCCAGGATGTTTCGTTGTGGATTGAAAAGTGTTGACTCATTTTCCTAAGTAAAGTTAATGATAATTTACAAGATAAGTAACCAAAATCAGATCCTAGCACTTTCCAAGGAAGCACGTGGAAAACTCCTATTTTTTGTTAATAATTGACTGTTTTATTTTTTTTTTTAGACAGATTCTCCCTCTGTCACCCAGGCTGGAGTGTAGTAGCGCGACCTCTGCTTATTGCAACCTCTGCTTACTGCAACCTCCACCTCCCGCATCCCAGATCCAAGCGATTCTTGTGCCTCAGCCTCCCAAGTATCTGGGATTACAGGCTCGCACCACTGTACCAGACTAATATTTGTATTTTCATTAGAGATGAGGTTTTGCCATGTTGCCAAGGATGGTCTCGAACTCCTGGCCTCAAGTGATCTGCCTACCTAGTCCTCCCAAAGTTCTGGGATTACAAGCATAAGCCATCACTTTAGGCTAACTTCTTATTTTCTACCAGTATGTATCTTGGGAATAGTTCTGGTGGTAAATTTCAGGGGATTTCACTGAGAAAGCAAGCTTAATTTTAGTTTTCAATGATGTCTCAAGTGGATACACTTTGTAAGTTTCTTCATTTAACATACCAAGTCCTGCAGCTGGGTTTGTATGAACTAAAGATTTTTTTTTTTTTTGTATTGCTTATGAAACCTGAAACACAACACTTCATCCTGACAAAAGATATTCTCCAAACTTATGAGGATTTATAGTCCTCAAAACTGGCTACAAATTAGCGACACCTAGAGGATTAAAAACAACCTTTCTGCATCGCATGTCCTGAGATTCCAATTTATTTATTTAGGCATGAGTTCTAGGAATTTGTTTTATTTGTCCTATATTTGGCCAGTGAAACGTTCTTCTATCTGCTTCCATGTTCTTTTAACATGTTCTTATCATTCTTTCAAAACTCCCTTTCTTTCAGGAATAAGACATTCCAGGCTCACTTTGTTTCTTTCTGGAACAACAAGATATTACAGACATGGAATCAGCTATTTCTCCAAACAGTTCTGCTTTCCTATAGAGGAAAATCATATTTAGACACCCAGCTCTGGCCACTAGGTGTTCTCATGACTCTGGATTTTGCTACCTGTAGGCATTCACAGTGGGAAATCCATATCTAGGAGTTAGATCTGGACAGATGATAAAGAATATAGATATAAAGATATAGATATATAGGAAAATCATATTTATAAACCAAGATAGGACTGATAGTCATTTTTACACTACTGGATATCATTGTCCCACTGGAAGAAACTAGTCTACATATAGGACTTACAGATATAGAATTGTGAATATGTAGATAGAAATAGAGATACAGGATTTAGATACATACATGTATTTTCCCATATGTGTACTTAGATCTACTATATCTAACTTTATTTATCTATCTATCTCTACCTGTATAATCTATCTATATATGAACAGGAGTTCATACTGATGACTTTTTTTTTTTTTTTTTTTTTTT
>NW_012118487.1:27000861-27097203 GCF_000951035.1 Colobus angolensis palliatus | reverse complement strand
GAAGGAGGGAAGGAGGGAAGGAAGGAAGGAAGGAAGGAAGGAAGGAAGGAAGGAAGGAAGGAAGGATGGAAGGATGGAAGGAAGGGAGGGGAGAATTAAGCAGAGAACTGGCATTTAAAATAAATGTTCCCAAAGGTGAATCAAGAACTAAAGGGCACTGAAATAAAGGATGTGATTTAAAGACTTTTCCAGATAGGAATTACTTATTGACTCTACAATGTTGGTTTAATAATCTACATAAAACATTATTAATCAAATAAATGATACACTGAATGAAATATACCTTCTCAAAGAGTAATTGAAATCTTTCCTTGCTATTAGTGCTTCCAACAGGCATGGACCCAGAAGATCCTTTAATCACTTTGGATTTGTTGAGTGAGAAAAATTGTATTATATATATAATATAATTATTTGATATCTGTTCCTTCAAGGATAGGAAATCTCATGGAAAATATCCCATTTGAAATGACCTACTTGGAAAGATAACAAAATGGAAGATGTTCAGATAAAGGCAATGAATTAGTAGTGTAAGGAACGTGACTGTGCTTTGGCCAAGGACACGTTGAGGTAGGATGTTTACATCCTGTGTGACTCAGCAAGTTTAGAGCGCAGGCACCTAACTTGTTACCACAGCCATGTGATATGGGAAGGCCATCATGTGGCTCTAAGCCACTATTGTCTGTTAAAGGTATAATTGTTCTGCCAACACAGTACAGTCATGATGGTGCCCAGAGAAAGAGAGTTCAAGCTGTGCATCTTTGCAGATGGACAGAGCAGAGCCAGGACACAGCTTAGCTTACTTGTGCCCGGAGAAAGAAAAAGTTAAACTGCTGACCCTGAAGGCAAATGAGAGCCAGCTGTGTGTGGGAGCCTCCAGACTAAGCAGCTGAGATAGGGAGGACAGTGTGAGAAAGCTGTTGGTGAGAGCTGCTGCAGAATAAAATCATCTTTCAACTGCCTACATCGCCCCTAGTGTTCTCTCTGCTTATGCAACGACTCCCTTGACACCTCAGCATGGGCTGGAACCTAACCCCAAGGAAAACAATTAGCATAAATTTGACTCTAACATTGTAAGTCTTTAGAGACAGTTGGAGAGTCAGAATTTTTTGACCAATTGAGAGTATTGACTATGATAAATTAATCACCAAATCCATAAAACCAAATTAAAGTGCAAATTTCTAATGAATTTGTGTTTTGAAATAATAGGAATGGTAATTAACTGTATACCTGGTGAGAAAATCTAAAGTTGAGTCATCACAGTGGAGAATCTCTCTGATTCCCAATCAGTTTACAAGCATAAAGGCCTGTGAACAGAAGGACAGCTGTTTAGAGAGGGACGTGATGTAGCACAAGAGAACCAGCCTGTGAATGTTGCTTCTAGGAATAGTTCTATTACTAGCATCATACAAAGCTGTCACCCAAAGTCTGAGAAGATAGCAGGCACCAAATCTGAGCTAACACAAACACCTCGATGCCCAGAATAGCACTATGGTCCACCAGAAGGGCTTTATTTTGTGAATGGAGTCGTCTCATTAATTAATTCAGGTCAACAAACTACAGCCCATGGGCCAAATCTGGCCCATGACCTATTTTTGTACAGCCTGCAAGGTAAGGATGATGCTTAACATTTTAAGTTTTTTCTTATTTTTTAAGAGGATGAAGAAAAAATAAAGATTACATTAGAGATCATTTGTGGCCTGCAAAGCATAAAATCTTTACCATTTGGCCCTTTATTTTTTAAAAAGAGTTGGCTAACTCTGCTATTTAACCAATATATACTTTTCCCAGGTGTTTGAGACAGCATAAAGGAAAATCTTGCATTAGGTCTAGTAGGACACCAAAATCATTGAATGTTTGTGCCTGGTTTCTGGTTGTATATGGTAGAATTAATAGCCTTAGTAGCCTGGTAGGATCCCAATATTTTCATATTCCATGAAGAAAAGGTAACTGTGGAAGTGGTGGGCTAAAAACAGTACACTAACTAAGAAGGATCCATTGAATATTAAATATCTCTGCATGTATGTATGTACTTTTTTTTTTTTTTCCTGAGACAGGGTCTTGTTCTGTCACCAGCTGGAGTGCAGGCAGTGGCAGAATCTCAGCTCACTGCAACATCCACCTCCCAGGTTCAAGCGATTCTCCTGTCTCAGCCTCCCGAGTAGCTGGGACTACAGATGCGTGCCACCACACCCAGCTAATTTTTATATTTTTAGAAGAGACAGGGTTTCACCATGTTGGCCAGGATGATCTCGATCTATTGATCTTGTGATCCGCCCACCTCGGCCTCCCAAAGTGCTGGGATTACAGGTGTGAGCCACCGCACCTGGCGTATATACATTTTTATCTGGATATGCAGCTGACACACAAAGGCAGGTAACATATGTTAGCCATTATTTTTATCGTTGGCTTTCCAAATCTTTATTTCTTTCTATTTATAAACTGTTTCTCCTCGTTCCTTGTTGATTCTCTGAGATATTAATAAATCCATTAGTCTACATTGCATGCTAATAAAGAATTTTATCTATTAAACAATAATTGCTTGGATATTTGTACTTACATTTAGATTTTAAAATTAGTTTGGAGAAGCCACAGTGCTCAGTCAGCCTACACTGCAATGCTATAGCATGAGGTATAACGTTTTGTGATGTGTATTTGTCTGTTTTAGTGACTAGTGGGACACAGGTAATAGCTATGTAATCAATTTTCTTCAGCAAAATTATCTGTTAAGATTCTTTTTTTTTTTTACATTTGTTATTGAGGTAGAGTGAAAGAGATGGCATGAAACGTAGTAGTTTTTTTTTGAAATGTACTATTGTGTATATAAATTCTTAATAAAAAAGGTATGTATATGAAATAAAAGAAAGGCACTTTCACACTTTTCTTTCTGTACATCAAAAGGGACAGAAGTTCTAAAACTGAATCACCTTAGCTGGAGCTACACAGTGGCCTAAATTGAGAAGTTTCTATCTTCAACATTTGGAGTACACACCATAAATTCTCTATAAGCATATAGTTCTTCCACATCAGTGATATCACTTGCTTTTATCTTCAGAGTGTCATTTTTAAAACTTGAAGTGAAAGATCATTTCGTACATTTTAGTCTTCATAAACTTAGAACTTGGGCATAAGATATTTCAGCCTTAAAATTCCAAGTGGTCATAGAGTCAACACATAAAAAACTGTATAACTAAAAGTGGTATTTTATGAGTTTAAAGGCATTTACTTGCCTTTGATATAAATTATAAATTTTTTATTCCTCAGGACATACATCACAAAATAAAATATACAGACTTTTTTTAACCAGACCTGTAAGTCAAATTATATAAGACTGGACTTTGAAAGCAATGAAGTGAGAAATGACTTAATCTATACCTCAAATTTTACTGTACATATTGAATAACTGAATTATATAGATTGAAATATTAGTGTGGAAATATTGTTGAAAAAATATGAAATAGTTTCATTTTGGAAAACATAAACAGGTATTATTTGAAATGTGAGATTTCCAAGAAAGCAAAATAATGTTTAAGTTTAATATTTTATTATGCCCTTAAAATTTTTCTCACTAAAAATATTTACTATTACTTTCCCCTAAAGGTAAGCTTTACAAAACTAATTTCATTAGTGTAGTTATATTATACAGAATAATTTGCAAATGAAGAAAATCATATTAATTTAAAGCATAAGAAACACTTTGGTAATTTATAACATCATTGTAAAATAAAGGATATCTGGATATATAGAAACCAAATTCCATTTTATTTTTTGTTTAAAAATTTAAACATCTTTGATAGTAAGTAATTAAAATATTATACAATCTGAAATCATGTTCATAGTCATGAGATAACTTTGCAGATATTTTGCTGGCAGTTTATTCCTAAGAATAAGAATAAGACTGAGGTTCCAATTGCAGCTTTGCCACGCTTGCTTTAGAGACCATGGTTAAATTATACAACTTAGTCTCTCTATTGGCAAAAAGGTCCTATGCCTGAGGCTTAATCTTAACTCTTGTTGATAGAAGCTAAGAAATGTTGGAAAGGAAAGTAACTCTGGAAACATGGGCCTCCCTTTTGACACATGTTATGAAGGATAGAGATATTTGTAAAATACTGGTGAGAATCATGGACTGGATCTTCTTATGTGAGCCAGAATTTGTCTTTACCATTTATGCTATGAGAGCATAGAAATATAAAATTGGTAATAATAGCAATAACATATTGTGCAGCTTTTTAGATTATACAGTTTCTTTCTTCCTAAGTGATCAAATATTTGAAAACCTTTATATTATTGAAAACAAATTGAAATTCCTCAAGAAGTTGTAAAGAGTCTATAGGGGTGTTTAAAAATCCACAGTGAGTGAGTTAATAGTAAGCTGAATCTAAAACATCAATCTCTTCCTGAATTTCAGTTCAGGACACATTTCAATGAAATATCCTGACACTTGGCATTATGGAAAGTCCTTGGAAAAATATCTTTAAGATCCTACATGTATCTTTTTCATTATTTTTATAAATTTCATTACCCCTTCAAAAGAGGGAACAAGTATCCTTCCAGTTATTTCAAATATGTATAAGTTAAATAGCAATGTATGCCTAATACTATTTAACTAATCAGTACATTATTTATTTTTATTTTCTTTTGAAAAATATATTGAAAAAATAACAATGAAAATCATTATGAGTTTATTCTGGTATATAACAACAATAAAATTTAGAACTTTTTTCTGAATGGGTATTTTTATTTTTAATTAAAATATTATATAGGATTTATTTTACATAAAAGTTACATAAACTTTTATATAAATATTGTTGACTAATATTTCAAGCAACAAAATGCCATAAACTATAATAAGTTATAAGGATCAACAATGACAGCACTATTTTCTTTTCGCCAGAAGACCACTTCATGAATATCTTAGAAAAAGCACTTTTCAGTAACGATTGTCATATTGAGGTGGAATTATTAGGAGTCCTGGCCGGGCGTGGTGGCTCACGCCTATAATCCTAGCACTTTGGGAGACCAAGGCAGAAGGATAAAAAAGTCAGGAGTTCGAGACCAACCTGGCCAATATGGTAAAATCCCATCTCTACTAAAATTACAAAAATTAGAGGGGTGTGGTGACACATGCCTGTAGCCCCAGCTACTCAGGAGGCAGAGACAGGAGAATCTCTTGATCCCAAGAGGCAGAGATTGCAGTGAGCCAAGATTGCACCACTGCACTCCAACCTAGGTGACAGAACAAGACTCTGTCTCAAAAAAAAAAAAAAAAAGTCCCATCCCATGTTTGTTCAGATATAGATGTTTTTCAAAGAAATGTGTAGACAATATAACTGGAATTTTTCATCCTAAGCAAGATCTTCTAATTGTTTCCTCCAAGTACTTTCTAATAACATATACACATATCACGTATTGATATATTTTTGTCACAGAAGTACACATGGCAAGCAGATGGGGCTCTTAATATATTAGCATTTAGCTAATACATACTTCTTCTATCCCTCATTTAATTTTTAAATCTCCCCTAGAAGTATACTTCAAAATTGACTTTTGAAATTTCATATGCTGCAAATTCTGTCTACTACAATGTTTTTGCTAAGTACAAATTGTTTCATTCCATATGTCAAAGCATAAAAAATCTAGAAAAATGTTTTAAAATAATTTTTCAGTGCACTAATTCTTCCTGCTTTGAGTTCACTGATTTTTGTCTTTAGCAATACAACTCTAAAGGTAAATGGTTGCTCTAAACGAGTGAAAGGGATACATTTTCTAGCCTATATAGTGTTTCTTGAAAAGCAATTTTTGCTAGGCATAAAAATATTTATTGCCTTTTTAATAAAAATAAATATAAATAAATGGATTTTAGAGAATTTTTTATAGAAACATATTAAATATTTGCAGAATACAGAGTATACTAAAGTGGGTATATATGCTTCCTTGTAATTTCTACCAAACAGGTTAAGGGTTTAGTATCAAAGATAACTGAACAACGTGAATTACAAGAGTCACATTTAAATGTAAGGTCTAGTTACCTCTAATTTGTAATAAATATAATAATAAAGAAAGAATCATTTAAAGTCTACTGATAATCAGACTTAAAATCTTTGCTCACTTTAACAATTGAGCAAAGCAGAAGTAACACTGAAATTAACATAGCATTATATATTTGCTGAACTTGGTTCTGGATAAATGGTTTGAAATATCTAAATGTATTTTAATACTTAGGTTGCCCATACCTAGCTACTTCATGTATGAAAAACCTCTTAAAAACATATGTTTTCTCTCTTCTTTCTCGTTGAATTATTCCCTGCTCTCCAACAGTCATATGAATTTCAGATCATATATTTTTCTCCTTCCGTGAACTTAGCCTTTATGAAGTCTTTACAAAATCACTTTGCCTGGTTGTTATCGAACTTGTTATTTGACTTCCTCAAACATGCCAAAATTCTTTTTACCTGCTGTCTTTGCTTTAGCTGCCATCACCGCTTGCTCTCCCCTGGCGTCTATATTCATCTTTACCTGGCTGCTCCTTGTCACCCAGGTTTCAACTTACATATTATTATTTAAAGATGATTTTTCTTATATATCTAAGCAAAATAGCTACCCAGTCCCTGCCATCACAACCATTACTCCGATGTATTTTTACTTATTTCAGACATTGTGTTATTTGATTTTGCTTAACATCCTCCCCAGACTCATGAGTGTGAAGGCATTATTTGACAGGTTGAATGCTATTGTCTAGTGTATACAGCACCTGGATATTCAATCAATGCTTGCTGAAAGAATACCTAAAAGTCAAAAAAATGAGCAAATTAATGAATTAATGAATAGAAATATGCCTTATCAGATTATAGATATAAAACTATAATTATCACTGTTGAGAATTTTGAAGAAAAGAAATCTGTAGGAGAAATATGAAGTGGTACAAGTTGTTTCAAGGATAATTTCCAACGCTAACTAAAAGTAAAAAAGTACATATTTTTATGTCTTGTAATGGAACTATAGAAAACAATTTAAAGGAAAAAATCATTAATATTTACAAATTCTTCTAATATCCATATCATTAATCAAAATTTATTAAAAAGTATAACCATTAGACAAAATTCATTAATGCATGTATGCATTCATTTATTCAACTTTTTAATATCTTTGTAGAATTTTTTTTGGCAGATGCAGGTCTGGTACTTGGACTACCTAAAAGAAAAAAGGATGACTGTCCTCATGATACTTACATTCTAGCAGAAAAAAAACTTCTGTCTTCTACTAGAATGTAAGTATCACGAGGACAGACATCCAAGAATAAATATAAAAGCTTGGTAAATGGATCTGAATTCCAGTGAAAAAAGATACCTATGTTCATTTAAGGTGGTTGTGAAGCTTCCTTAAGAGAAAAGTGTTGACCCAAAAGACCATCTCAGTTTCTCAGGCTGAAAGAAGAGGTTCTAAAAGCAAGAATGTGTCTGTCATGTCCAATCCAAGATAAATACATGAAATTCTCAAGAAAATCTGAGGCTAAATATACTATGAAAGACAGTATTCCATTGTTCTAATTTACATAAGACAGGACTTATAAAGAAATATACAAGAGCAAATGTAAGAGCAATTGAGGAAATATTTACCAAAAATTTATGATAAAAGGCAAAATAAACTTGCAATATTTTATAGGAAAATTTCATAGATACAGAACCACTATTAGGTATATTCTGGTAATACATTCAAGCTGTAAAATGTTAAAGCATGCATGAATAAGTACACGATAAAATAAAAATATGTTAGAAATAAATCAGAAAGTTCATTAATGAAAGCTATATGTATCCAAAAATGATATTTCTCAAAAATTCTATGGACAGTCAAGAGGAATTATAGTGTAAATGAAATACGAATATGTTCTTGGATTGATTTTCAAGGATTTAGACTATAACTTCCTAAAATTCTCTATGAATCAACAACTCAAACACCTGTTTCTTACATAGTGAAAACTAAACAAAAAGTATGAACCAAATGATAATAGATGGAATGCCCTCCTTCGCAAATTTTTATTACAAAGATTTCAGATATTTCTCATACCTTTACTCATTCTTCTCTGAATGACATTAAGTATTTGGTGAATTTGGAAACGAATATTTAAATTATAAAATGTTAATAAAAGTACTCATCAATAAGTAAAGGATAAAATATAGATAGAATAGAATAAGTTCATTAATAAAAGTGATATTTAATATGTAAAGCTATATTTAAAATTTAGCCAATGAAATTACATTTATTTTCATAGTTCCCCCTTTGTCAGTAGTCTTTGCCAGTAGTCTTTGACAGTAATGAATAAGCCTTTATTTCTAATAAAATGACTGAAATATAAACAAGTAATGTAAAATAAATAATTGTTGGCCTTTACTTTATTCTTTATTTCTCCAATTTTTCAAAATCAAAGTATGAGAAAGGGCCACCATTAATTGAGGACTTTCTCAGTGATTACAAATCTGTGTTTATCTGAAATAAGAGGATATAAAATCGTAAGAGTGGAATTTCGGGTGCTAAATATATATGAAGAGAAGAATTTGTGCAGCCCAGATCCATGACTCATTCCCTGGGCTTGTGAACCTTCAGCCTGCTTTCTACTTTGCAGCTTGGAGGCCAGATGGGTTTTTCAGTTGTGCAGTTAGTTTTTAGTGCTATGGCTTGAATATAAAACTTTAGATGTCATAGAGTGACTTCAGCTTATGGCAGTTATATCCACAAGAGGATGGATACTTCAGGAGCATGCCCTGGGCCTTCAAGGAGTAACTCGTAAGCCTCACCTAACTTTTTACTTCAGAAGAGAGAAGCAACTGAGTTAGAAAGGTCAACACGTGGCCTAAGAGAAGAGAAAAATTACCTAATAAGCAATGAAAGATAGGCTTAAGCAATACCTCTAAGCCTCCATGTTCTTAAGCCTAAAAATGGGATGACCACATGAGATGTGTTCCCTGGCAAGCAGTCTCCAAGTCACGGTGTGAACCGTTTACAAGTCATGGGCCTGCCCAGGTACAGACACTGTCAAGTTCTGGCTACACTTTTCCTAAATAGGGTGACATGGAAAAGTTAATTGTGTAGGAAATAGTCTTCCTTGTCTTTTAGGATTTCATGTGCTGAACAGTATTTTCAGACTTTAAGCTAAAGGTGCTGGGTTCTGTGGATGCTAGAGAGCATTTGTAATGCTCTATCTTTAACATTTTAGTGCATGGCATAGACCACTGCTGCGAATTCTTGTTCAAGTCTTGTTCAAGTTTCAGTTCATTGTTTAAGTTTTGAACTGCCTTTACCTCTAGGAGAAAGAGGTAAGGAGGAGCTAGCAAATCTTCGTTTATATGGCTTTATGCAAGCTAAGATACATTCCTTATCAAGAACTTCATTTGGCTCTGGATTTTTAAATTATATGAGCTCTGATTACAATGTCTTTTTCTTTTCGGTACTGAATATTGGTTTCACCTATAAAATACAGTATATTTTATCAATGAGTAAGTAAAAAGAAAAACAGCAAGCCTTATTTTAAAGGGAATATTTCTATTTATTAGTTAAGACAAACAACCTGGCAACATTTTCACAATTCCAACGTGCAAATGTAACATTCAAAATTTTTGTTACTAGGAATCAGCTATATATAGGAAACAAAAGAGAAATTAGGCTGGTTAAAACAATAAATGAGAAGAAATGGAAGCAAAATAAAAAACAATAGGCTAATTAAATAGCAGAGGAAGAAATACAAGCCACAGAAGAAATCTGAGTTCTTAGAAGACAAACTCAATAAATATAAGGGAAAATGTCTTCTACTTTTTCTAATAGAAAGCCAGTTATCAATCAAATCACCACTTCTTTGTGATAACTTTTATTTATTTATTTTTCTTTTTTATGACTTTCTTTTTGCTTTGTTTTGTTTTCTGAAATTTCACTATTATGTATGTATAAAAATGTATATTTCATGTCTCCAGGAATAAAAGGACATAAGGAATATAGTAAGGAATCAAGTTGAAAGAGATCATTAGGAAACAGAGAGCTTTACTGTTGTTAGATGGCAATGAATAACAGATCAAACAAAAATTATATTTCAGAGAGCAGCAGGAAGTAACAGCCTGGAGCCCCAAACCAAAACCAAGAGCTAGAAGATGACAGTTGGTATTTGAGAATCAGGAAAGTATTACCAGACAGTGTCTTATAACTAAAAGTAGGGAATCCATAGTGATAGTAACTGGGAAGCATACCTCAAATATTATGGTGTCTTTGTTAAGTAGATACATAATAGGTAGACACACTGGAGAATTAATATGTTGCTCTGTGAGTTTCAAGGAACACGGCCATTGTAAGTAGGATACAATTATTATCTGTGCTCCAAATAAAGATGCCCAGAAATCTGTGGAATTAGAAACCCAAGGGACAGTATATGAGACACACTAAAATAGAATGAAGAAAGATTGAGTTTTTCCTTTGTTTAGGTAGGGAGCCAAATGGAAGTATAACTCCTCGGTGGGATTATTCACTTCAAGACTCCTAAAGCGATTATTTTGTTTAAAAGGCCCAACATGAGTCTTTGACAAACAATCTTAAATTAGTTTCCTTCTGCTTACTGGAAACTCTAGAGAGATGCACCCTAAAGATTCATGTTTCACCATGTTGGCCAAGCTGGTCTTGAAATCCTGACCTCATGATCCACCTGCCTTGGCCTCCCAAAGTGCTGGGATTACAGGCATAAACCAAGATACAAAAACTTAGCTGTGCATGGTGGCGCACGCCTCTAATCCCAGCTACTCAGGAGGCTGGGACAGGAGAATCACTTCAACCTGGGAGGCGAAGGTTGCAGTGAGCTGAGATCACACCACTGCACTCCAGCCTGGGCAACAGAGAAAGACTCCATCTCAAAAATAAAAATAAAGCTTCACATTAATGTGGACAGTTTTAGGCAAACTCTCCAAAGTTATCACTTACTAAAAATAATTTTATTTTAATTCTTGAAAGCCATTTTTCTGGTTATATAATTCAAGACTTGAATTTCTTTTTTTTTTTCACCCGTTGAAAGTATCTTCCCACTGTCTTCTGTCTTCTGTTTTTACTAATAGAAAGCCAGTTATCAGTCAAATCACCACTTCTTTGAAGATAACTTTTATTTATTTCTTTTGCCTTTTTATAACTTTCTTACTGCTTTGTTTTCTGAAATTTCACTATTATACATGTGTAAAAATGTATATGTAGATACGTGTCTTTCTTTAGGTCTGAGAAATTTTCAACCATTTTCTCTTGAATTATTATATCATTTAGTTTTCCATTACTTTCTGTATCTATAATACAGCAATGATAGAAATAAATAAATATACATATATACACATATAGATTAATATAAAATTCATAAAATAATATTGTGTGCTTAAAAGGTATATGCAGTGAATTCAAATATAAAAAGGATAATATATTAGTAGGAAGCAGAGGCATACGAAGTTAATGTATTCTAAGTGTATTGCATTATTCAAAACAAGAATGTAATTTTTTCATTAAAATGCACTTGGATAAGTCAAAAGAAAAAGAAACCAGACAAGTTAAACTCTCAGGGAGTGTATTAGAAATGCAAATGGATTGGCCAGAAAACAATGAAAAGCAAAATGAAGGAAGGTGTTCAATTCCAGCAAATGATACCAGCCCTACATTCTCAGAGAAAGAAAAAAGAAACAGATTTATTGAGCAGGGTAAACTTAACCTAGCTATTTAAAGACACTGGGTGTAGCAAAGAGAAATCAGTTCTAGAGGTTTATCCCATTGGTTCCCCTCCTCCCCGCCAAAAAAATGACATAGCTGAAGCAATGCTGGAACAGTCAGAAATACAGAAAAGACAGAGTTTTGTGATGTGCCTGGCAACACTGTGAGTGGTAATTTCAATCCTGTAGAAACGACAAAAGTAAATTCAGTTAGGAATTTTGTTGGGGGAAACTCTCCAGTTGATCAAAGCTGTAGGTTAGAGCAAACTGTTCCCTAGGAGGCAAGCTTTAAAGGTCTAAATCACTGCATAAAAAGTGGCAGTGGAAACATCCACTGGGTCTTAGAATTAAAAAAATAAAAATAAAAAGTGAAAAACTTACTCACAAGAGTGTGTAGGCTAAGATACTAGCTGTACTAGCTGGAGACCACTCTCACTGTAATATAAGGTGCCAGAAACACGGGGCTCAGAAAAAAAATGGAAGTTAAATTCTGAATATACTGGATATAAAACAAAAGTATCTAGAATTATTTTTTCTGCTAACAGGTGCTTTGCCAACATGACAAATTTCTAAACTTTGTAGAAAAGGCAGCTATGATTCATCTGCATAGATGAGATCTCCCCACAGATATTTGTACTTGCCTGGTACAAAATTAGCATGCTGTTGACAGATTTATCAAAATAAGTTTAATTCAGAGGTTGTATAGTCTTGACAACTTCTATCAACTGATTGTCATGCCAATGAGTCTGAGACAAAGTTTGTCTTCTCTCAGACATCAATGAATTTCTGTCATTATGTACTGTAATATTTATAACAGTTTGGGGAACATTATTTCACCTGGGATAAGTGCTATCAGGCCTGATTGGTTAATACGTTGCTTCTCTAAATTTTAAAGCTATGAAAAGAGCAAAATAATGTTTCCTTTTCTTATTTCTGTACTTTATAAATTGAAGTGTATCAGGGACTTGACATTTGACTAATTCAACTTCTAGAAAAATTAGATATTCACAATGCTCTGTTGGGTAACCATCACCTTCAACAGAAAATAAAATTGGGGAGGATAATTTTTTGGACTTTAATATAACTTAAGAAGCTTAACACTTGAGCTTAATCTCAAAGGGAAAAGATGATTTAATTTTGAATGTTAATTACTTTTGAGAGGCACTATAGCATAATTCCTTTGGAGAGACATAATTTTATGCTAAGCAAGAACCAAACTCTTGATCTA
Organism: Colobus angolensis palliatus; assembly: GCF_000951035.1. Taxonomy (NCBI): domain Eukaryota; kingdom Metazoa; phylum Chordata; class Mammalia; order Primates; family Cercopithecidae; genus Colobus; species Colobus angolensis. The sequence continues at coordinate 27,084,261 of NW_012118487.1, read as the reverse complement.
TTGTCCGGATTTAAACTCAGGAACCATGGTTCCTGCCAGCGGGGCAACCATGGACAAGATGCCTAACTATTGCAGAAAATTAGATGCCATTGAGATCTAATTCAAAGTATTATTGTGAGAATTAAACGATATTATTTGTAAACTCTTTTGATTACATGCTTGCTATTTCTAGCACCTTTGGACAGTTCACATTGGTCTTTAATTTTGTCCTGGAGTTTGATAATGAAAACAATTTTTACTTGATGAGGACTATTTTTCATTCCTCATTTGTTACATATTTAAATACATTTAAGTGGTTAAAAGTATGCAAGATGCATTAACAAAAATACTTTAACTATCTCTTAATAACCTTTTCTACTTATCTGTTGCAAAAAACAATTTGTTTAGCATACATAATTCGTGGTTATTTAATTATTGAAGTAATTCACAGCTCTGAGGATAAAATCTCAATTTCCTTGAAATAAAAATTTATACTGACACTTTTTGATCACTTAACATTTTTCTTAAGCAACAATTAGTCTGTAAACCTCTTTAATCCTGATCCTTATATTCATTTTCCTTTAAACAGCACATACTCTTTGTCCTGTTCCCATAAAGCAAACTTTTTTGCATGCATTAACACAAAAGTTTATCTTACACACTTATTTAATATATTTACTTGATAAAGATATTTTTACTTTATCAAGTAAAGATATTAAATAAGTAATATTTTACTTTATCAAGTAAAGATATTAAATAAGTAATATTTAATATATAAATCTTTATAACTTACTTGTGCTGTTTTACCTTTATCATACTCATAAAAAATAACTGTCAAAATTGTAAATTGAATATATGATTTCATAATTAAAGGACTATAATACATAAAGCATAGAATACTAAAAGCAAAACTCTGTAAGAATGAGCTTTTGAGTATATATCATCAATTGAATTTGAAAATGGACTCTTTCAATTACAAATTTTAAATTATAGAATTTAGATGTTTTCTATCATAAGCATAATTAGAATTATTCTTACCAATAAAAACCAAATGCTAGTTGTTCATTTGAATTCTGCTAAATAATTGATGAAGAAAATATAATAGCTAGACTTTTTTCAGTTTAAAATGTCTATTCTTATTTATAATCTGTGACTTAATTTGGGACACCCAAAACACTTGAGTTTCTCTGATTAGAAGAAATAGGCCACAGCCATAGAAGAATTTGTTCTGTTTCCCAAAACTTTATGAGAGTCAGTATGAGAGACTTTTAAAGTGAATTATTTATCTCACCATTTTGCCCTTGATCCAGTGATGAACTGAAATATTGCATTTTCACTAATACCATGACAACACAGTGAATTTCAGCTATCCTTTCCTAACCTCTAACAGAATTCACATTTAGAGAGTTTCAAACTCTTAGTTGCCTTAAATTTTTGCTGAGTTTTACCTATTCACAGATTTATATGGTAGTGCACTTAAGTATATTTTACATACCTGAACTTAGTAATGGTCATCCATAAGTTGAATAATTTATTAAAATTAGGAGGAGAACAACTGTCTTATGATATGTAGTGCTATATAAGCTTGCATATTATTTTAGAGTAAATGAAAATGATGGAAAACTATAATACCACAGTCCCTTATTTTTCAATTTTATTGACATTTTCAAAGACTTAACTTTTGGTTACATTGATTTTCCCTATTGTTTTCCTATTTGCAGTTTAGTTTATTTCTGTTTACATTTTTATCATTTATTTTCTTCTTATTTCCTTAGGCTTACATTGCTTTCTTTTCTCTAGTTTCTACATTGGGAGTTTACATTATTTATTTCACATATTTTCTGGTATATGCATTCAGTACTACATTTTTCTTTTTATGCACTGTGTCCTTGGCATCCCACATATTTTGTTAAGTTCCATTTTCATATTAATTTAACTCAACCATTTCTTAAAAATTTATCCTAAGACTTTTTGACTTACATGTAATTTTGAAGTGTATTCTTTAATTTCCAAATACATTAATATTTTTCAGCTGTTATTAATTTTTAATCAATTGTATTCTCAGAACATACTTTGTATGATTTTTACTCTTTATAAATTTGTATAGGTATGTTTTATAGCTCAGAATATGATGTATCTTGATGAAGTTTCCATGTGAGCTTGAAAGGACTCTTTATTTTGCTGTTGGGTGGAGTATTCCATAGTTGTCAATTAGATCAAGTTGATTAATAGTTCTTTTTAGGTGATCTATATCCTCATTTTTTTGCCTGTTTGATCTATTAATTATTGACAAGAAGATTTTGAATTTTTTATAATCATGATTTGTTTGCTTCTTATTTCAGCACTATAATTTTTGTTTAATGTATCTTGACTTTCTGTTGCTAGATGAATATACTTTTAAAATTGCTGTTTCCTTAGAAAATTAATTTTTTAATCATTATGTAATGCCTTCTTTTTTATCCCTGATAACATTCCTTGGTTTGAAGTCTGATATATTTGAAGTAAATGTCCCTATGACAGTTTTATTTTTACTACTATTAGCTTTGTATATCTCCATTTCTTTACTTTCTAACATGTGGCTTTAAATATTTAAAATATACTCTGCCTCTCTAAATATATGTATGCACATATGTATGTGTGTGTGTGAGAGCATGTTGTACTTTTTAGTCACTCTGTTAGTCACTATCTTAATATGTATATTTAGGTACTTAAAGTGTTTATTGATATAATTGAATTAATATCTACCATGTTTCTAAAAGTTTTCTAATTATTGTATTAGCTGTGTAGCTATTTTTTTCCTTCTCATTCTTTCCTTCTGCTTTCTCTGGTTTAATTCTGCCTTCTGCCTTCTCAAATTTCATTTAATTTTAAGGATTTTATGAGTCCATTTTATTAATGCTCTTAGCCTATTGAATATATTTCTTTTTAAAATAATTTTAATTGTTGTTCTAATATTTAAAACACATTCTAAACTAATCTAACTGCAACTCCGAGTAACATAATACCTTATCATGTGTAGTGCAGATATCTTGTAATGTTGTATTCTCCTTTACATCCTTTGTGATATTGCTGTCATTTATTTTACTCATCCATTTGCTATAATTATCCAATACATTCTTACTATTTTTACATTAAATAGAGTTTTCTTTTGGAACAATAATTAGTAATAAAATAAAATATTATATCTGTGTTTATTTATTCTCTGATGTATTCCTTTCTTTATCAAGTTTCTGACATAATGTTTTTCTTCTGCTGGAAGAATGTTTAAAATTTCTTATAGGGAAATATTACTGGCAGTGAATTTCCTCAGTTTGTATTTGTCTCAGAAAATCTATTTCTGCTTTGTTTTTGATGAATAATTTAAATAAATACAGAATAATAGATTGATAGATTTGTTCACTGAACACTTTTTTTTATGGTTTTCTCAGGTGATAGTTCTACCAAAATTTCACAAATCACCACTAAATTACTTACTTATGTAAACAAACACCACCTGTTCCCCCAAAGCCTATGGAAAATTAAATTTAAAAAAGAAGTCTGCTATAATTCTTATGCTTCCTTCTTCCTTGACATCTAAGGTGCTAGCTTTCTCCCTGGTTTCTTTTTAAATTTCCTTGTCTTTGGTTTTCTATAATAAATGTAATTTTTATAGGTATGTTCTTTCTTTGCTCTGTTTTGTTTTTGTGTTTTTTTTGTGTTTAGTTCTCTCTAGAGTTTTTTGAATCTATGGTTTGGTGATTTGGTATCAGTCATTAATTTAAAAAGGTTTGGCCATTTTAAAAGTTTACATTTATTTCTAACAGCTTTATTGAAATACTACTTATATAACACATCATTCACCCATTAGAAGTTTTTAATATGTTCCCAAATATGTTCAACCATCACAAAAGTCATTTTAGAACATTTTTACCACATAAAAAATAATTACATGTCCTTTATCTATTACCCTCTATATTCCCAGGTCTGCCCACATCCCCCAAGCAATCACTGATCTACTTTCTGTCTCTGTAGATTTTCCTATTCTGGACAATTATTAATGAAATTATATACAATATGGTATTTTGTGACTGGCTTATTTCACTTATGATAAGGTTTTGGGCCATTACTACTTCAAGTATTTCTTTCTACATCTTTTTTTTCTCTTTTCTCCTTATTTTATTCCAATTATTCATATATTATACCTTTTTTTTTTTTTTTTGGCAATTGTTCCACTCTGTGTATGGTTTTTGTTTGTTCATTTACTTTGGGAAGTTTCTGTCGGCATATTTTTAGGCTCAGTGTTACTTGCCTCAGCCATGTAAAATGTACTGATATGCACAGCAAAATATTCTAGATTCTTATTATAGTGTTTGTTTTCATTGCTAGCATTTCTTTTTGATTATTTATTAGAGTCTTCAAATTTCTGCTATATTACCCAATTGTTCTTGCTTTTTCTCTACATTTTTCCATTAGAGACTTGAACATATTAATCAGTTATTTTTAAATATCTGACAGTCCAACATCTGTGTCATATCTATGTCTGGTTCTGATGTTTGATTTCTGTTTCCCTTTACAGTGTTTCCTTTTTCTTGCCTTGTTTGAGGTTTTATGTTAAGTTGGTAGGAGCTGAACTGTGTTTAAAGTTTGCTGTAGCAGGAGATGCAAGAGGCCTCAAATTTCTTTTTTGTCCTAGTTTTTGTCTCCTCTCTTAACTTTGGGGTTCCTTAAGTAGTCCTTCTTAGAGATAGTCTATATCATGCAGCTCTTTCAGATATAATCCTGAGAACAGCAACTCTTGGCACACAATAACTTTGTTTAAATTTCTGCGCTAAGAGACAACCAAAATCTTGCATGGCTGCTAGCAGCATACGGCCTTGTCCCTAGACAAATTCCAGCTCCCTTTTAAAATGCATAACTACAAAAATACAACACTGTCAGAACTTATTGTTTGCTTTAGCCAACACTTGACAGTAGGCCCCTGCCCCACTGTTTTAGTGTTTATTTTTATTGTTGTTATTGCTGTTGTTGCTGTGACAGAATGCCCCAGATTGTGTAATTTATAATGAAAAGAAGTTTATTTGCCTTATGATTCTACAGACTGGGAAGTCCAAGGGCATGGCTATGGTATCTGGCAAGAATCATTTCCTATCAGATAGGTGAAAGGTCAGGAGACAGCTCATGCAAGAGAAAACTCACTTTTATAACAGAGCCAATTCCTATATAACAAACCAACTACCATGATAATAGCTTTAATCCATTCATAAGGGCAAAGCCTTCAATATTCAATCACCTTCCAAAGGTCCCACCTCTCAACAATTTTACAATCACAATCAAGTTTCCAACACATGAACTTTTGTTTATCTCATTATATCATTTAGACCCTGGAGGCCAAAATTCATGTCCTTCTCACATTCGGGATACATTCATTCCATCTTAATAGTTCCCAAATCTTAACCCATTTCAGCATCAACTGAAAAGTACAATGTCTCATCTAAACCAGATACCGGTAAGATTCAAGTCACAATTCATCCCAAGGCAAATTTATCCAGTTCTAAGCCTATAAAATCAAAACAAGTTATCTACCTCCAAAATTTAATGGTAGGGCAGGCACAGGATAGACATCTTCATTTCAAAAGAAATAGACAAGAAAGGAGGAATTACTGGTCCTGAGAAAGGCCAAAACAAACAGGAAAAACAACTTTAAGTTTCTAAGCTGGAGAATAATCTCCCTGACTTCATGTCTAGCATCCTGAGCATGTGAGGTAGACCCTGGGCCTCCAAGGTCCTAAAGGGGACCCACTCCCACAGCTTTGCTGGGCTCAGTCCAGGTAGCAGCCCTCACATGTTGGAGTTGTTATAAATAACAGTTTGGTGCTGCAAAAGAAATAGCACTTGAATATAAAATTTTCTTTTTAATTCTCATCAAGTTACTTCTATAGAAGGGTGCGCCCTTACAGATGGAGCCATGGTGAGCACACACTTGGACAAGCGAAGGAAAGGGGTTCTTATCCCTGATGCATGTGGCCCCTGCTGCTGTGTCTTTCCCCTATTGGTTAGGGTTAGATGGCACAAGCTAAACTAATTCCAATTGGCTAAAGAGAGTGATGGGGTGAGTGGTTTGGTGGGAAAAATGGTTATGACAGAGCAGGTAATCAAATGAGTCAGGGTGGAGCAGGTAAGCAGAATGAGTCAAGGTGGAGCAGGTAATCAGAATGAGTCAGGTTGGAGTAGGTAATCAGAATGAGTCAGGGTGGAGCAGGTAATCAGAATGAGTCAGGGTGGAGTAGGTAATCAAAAAAGGTTGCTTTATGAGGAAGTTAACTTTAAAAGTAGAAGGCAAAGAATTGAACACACAGACATATTGATTCTTTGAAAAGAAATTTAGAACTCATGTCTAACAGACTCTCATCTGTGTAGTTATCCAAGTTAGTGCTACAGTTGTGTGGTCTCAGGGGCTGCACATAGCTCCATTAGGCATTGCCTTAGTTGGGACTCTTTGGCAGCTGTGCCCCTGCAATGAATCTCTGTCTGGGTCTCCAGGTGATTTGAGACATCCTTTGAAACCTAGGAGGAAGTAGCCATGCCCCTACAGCTCTTACATTCTGCAGGTCTAATAGACTTAACACTAGGTGGACACAACCAAGGCTTACCACTTGCACCTTCCATGGTGGCAGCATAACTCACAACTGGGGCTGCTTGGGCCACAGAAGGTGTGGCTGAGAGGAGATGTGCTGGAATGCGGGGAGCAGAGTCCCAAGCAGGCTATGGGCAGTGATCTGTGAGGGGCACCCTTGGCCCATCCCATGAATCAATTCTGCTATCATAGAGCTCTGGGCCTGAGATGGGCGGGGAAGCCTCAAAGGTTTCTGAAATGCCTTCAGGGTCTTTCTTCCATTGTCTTAATAAATAGCACCTGGCTTCCTTCAATCCATATTAATCTGCTTAACAAATAGTCTGTGGGCTACACATTTAGTATCCTCTCTTAAACATCTCTTTTTACTCTGCACATGGCCAGCATGCAAATTTTCCAAATATTTTCATTCTGCTTTTTTTTTAAGTATAAATTCTATTTTTAAGGAATTTATTTGCTCTCACATCTCACAGTAGGTGTGCATAAGTAGCCATACAGCAGCCTAAATTTTTTGCTTGTCAGATATTTATTTCATCCAGTATTTTAGTTCATCACTCTTAAATTGTGCCTTTCGTAAAGCCCTTGGGCACGGATATAGTTCAGCCAAGATCTTTGCTACTGTGTAGCAAAAATGGCCTTTGCTCCAGGTTCCAATATCTGTTTCTTTAGTTCCATCTGAGATTTCATCAGAATGGCCTTTGCTGTCTATTTCCACCAACACTGTGCTCATGACAACTTAAGTAATCTTTAAGAAAATTCAGACTTACCTTCTAGCACTTGTCTTTTTTGATGCTTCACTACAATTCCTCTTAACAATCTATTCATGACAATACAAGATTTTTCTAGCTTCCCTTTCAAATCTTCAAGCCTCTACCCAACTCAGTTCCAAAATTGCGTCTCCATTTTCAGGTATTTGTTAAAGACACAACCCTACTCCTGTTATTAATGTTTTGTTAGTTTGTTTTCTGTTTCTATAACATAATGCAGAGACTGGAAATTTTATATAAAAAATACATTTATTCAATTCACGGTTCTACATGCAGGAGGTCCAAGAATATAGTGCTGCATTTGGAGAGGATCATCTCATGGAGAACAGCTGAAAGGTCAAGACAGCACAGGAGGGAAAGCTCACTTTTATAACAAAGCTACTCTCTCTATAACTAACCTGCTCCTCCAATAACTAACCCACTCCTGAGATAACAGTATTAATCTGTTAATGAGGGAAGAGGCCTCATGCATGACTCAATCACCTCCCAAAATTACATATCAACAATTTGTAGAAAATGAGATAACAATTTCTAATTCCTCCCCTGTATTCTGAATGAAAAATATCCCAAAAAGTTGATAGTTTCTTCAGTGCTTACCCCTTTTCCCTTGGAGGAAAGACATGCTATGAAATGAAGAGAATGTAAATTTCACACATGCCAGTCTACCAGTGCTTAGGACTTAATTAGAACTGTAAGAATACTGAACTTTTAGGGGGCACATTAAACGCTAGCATCTCCTTTTCTTACAACCCTTAGTAAAAATGTCTTAAAATTGTAAACATGTATCTTTTCCAACTCTGTCATGTCTTTCTCAAAGAACTGAGAAGTCATTTCTTTGAAATATAATCACTGAAAAGAATTTCCCAGTCACTATAGAAGAATAGAATCCTAATTTCCGTATCTACCAGGTAGCAAAAAATGCCAGTCTAATCAAATGTAAACTGACCAAGCCTTTGTAATTTTTCAGTTTTCTTACTTTACTGAGCCACCTCCTGTCTTCTCCCTCATTCCCTTTAGAACACCCAGTCACCTCTGCATCAATCAGAATGAACCTGTACTATGTAATGATTCTTTTACAAATGGCTGCATAGACACATAACAAAATCGACATCTAGTACATTTGGAATACTGTCAGTAGTCACTGCATGTAATATGATGTCACTATTTTAACTGTCTTTCTGTGTTTATTTTTGACAATCCACTGCTTTATCCTAAAGCCCAGTTTGTGTGGTATTGAGGTAAATGGAGAATATTCATTAAAGATTTCTTTCAATTAACAAATTGAGAATAGGAATCAGATTGAAAGAAATCTTTTTCTTTTATAGAACAGTGTCTAAAACTTTTCTCCTGATATGCCAATTAGGATATAAGACACTGTCTTTAGACACTATCATTTTTATAGACAGAGGTCTATGTTTCAAGTTCTTAGAGGAAATAATCATGATCATTATTTGAATCCTCATAAGATCTTGCCAATGGCATCTCTGAAGGATTACATACATTTTACTTCCTTAGAGGAATTTTTATGGTTACACCCTAGCTGTCATTGCCCTCCTAAAAACGGTTCACTGATCATTCCCAGTGTTTCATTTTATGCTGTTTGAAACCAATCACAAAGAAGTTTCTGTTTTCAATGATACTACTTTCTATTTTCCATCCAAAACTATTTTTTGTAGATGTTTATGTCTTTCATATCTACCAGTTTTACCAGTTTTGACATGTATTCGAGATAGGAATTAATATTATTACCACCCAAACATATTTCAGTAGTTATGTCACACAGTGTACTATGCAATGATTCTTTTACAAATGGCTGCATAGACACATAACAAAATCAACATCTAGTACATTTGGAATAGACCCATTCTTTTGGCTTAGAGTCTGAAAATTTTGAGAAATTTCTTTTTTTGTTGTGGTAAAAAATAGTTAATGGATTTCTTTTGCAGATGAGTCATTTAGTAGAGAACTTTTCTTGAGACGTTCAAATATATTGACAATCATATTTGAGTAATTCTGTGAGAATGAGGATGTTTGTATTGAGTTACTTCCCCTGGTTGAATCTCAATTCTTTCTGAATGAAGAACTGTGTCTCTGAATGCTGTCTATGGGTTCCATTGCTTTTTATAATCCATTTAATTGGTATTTTATATTTTACCAGGCCCAGTTAGGTTTATTTTAGCCAGAAGCTAGACCTGTATCTATTTGCTTTTAGCAGGCCAGTTAAAATTTTGTATTCCTTTTTACATTACTCATGATCTTCTGAATATCTCTTTTGCATGTAAATTTCACAATTTTTCTTTACCGTATGAACATTTTTGATAAATGCAATCTAAATTACAGAATGAATAATTAATTCTCTCTATTCCCAAAGATGATCTGAGTGTAACATAGTAAATTTGTACATTCAATCACTCTTTACAAAAGACTCCAACATTAGATAGTTTTGGTCATGAATTATAGCTCATCAGCTATCTAAGAGCATAGTCACAAATTTTCTTAAGTCATTGGTAAAATATAGAGTTATATAGATTTATATAAATATAGATTTCAGTCATAATGATGTTTAAAATTTTTTCCTACCGTAGGTTTCTTTCCAAACTCTCTAACAACACCAGTGGTCCACCATGGCACCTTTGTATTTATTTAGTGGTGGGCTACTCTGAAAATGTTAGGCAACAGAGCAAAGGCATTATGAAGCCAAAGGGAAAATAATAAATACAGAATGTGCACCATATACAGCCTTCTACTGAATCCTCAACAAGTAGCCTTGTGCCTGATATGGTTTGGCTGTGTCCCCACCCAAATCTCATCTTGAACTCCCACATGTTGTGGGAGGGACCCAGTGAATGGTAACCGAATCATAGGGGCACGTCTTTCCCATGGTGTTCTCATGATGGTAGGTGGGTCTCATGAGATCTAATAATTCCATAAGGGGGAGTTTCACTGCACAAGATCTCTTTGCACTTGCTGTCATCCATGTAAGATGTGACTTGCTCCTCCTTGCCTTCCACCATGATTGTGAGGCTTCCACAGCAACATGGAACTGTAAGTCCGATTAAACCTTTTTTTTTTTCTTTTTTTGCACATTTCCCAGTCTTGGGTATATGTTTATTGGCAATGTGAAACAGACTAATACAGTAAATTGGTACCAATAGAGTGGGGTGTTGCTGAAAAGATACCCGAAAATATGCAAGCAGCTTTGGAACTGGATAACAGGCAGAGGTTGGAACAATTTGGAGGGCTCGGAAAAAGACAGGAATATGTGGGAAAGTTTGGAACTTCCTAGAGACTTGTGGAATGACTTTGACCAAAAACCTGATAGTGATATAGATGATATAGTCTGGGCTGAGGTGGTTGCAGATGGAGATGAGGTAATTGTTGGGAATGGGAGCAAAGGTGACTTTTGTTATGTTTTAGCAAAGACACTGGCAGCATTTAGCCCCTGCCCTAGAGATTTCTGAAACTTTAAACTGGAGAGAGATGGTTTTGGGTATCTGGCAGAAAAATTTTTAAGAGGCAAAGCATTTAAGAGGTGACTTGGATGCTGTTAAAGGCATTCAGTTTTACAAGGGAAACAGAGCCTAAAAGTTCAAAAAATGTGCAGCCTAACAATGTGATAGAAAGGAAAACCCCTTTTCTGAGAAGAAATTTAAGCTGGCTGCAGAAATTTGCAAAAGTAATGAGAAGCCAAATGTTAATCCTCAAGACAATTGGAAAAATGTCTCCAGGGCCTGTCAGAGATCTTTACGGCAGCCCCTACTATGACAGGCCCAGAAGTCTAGGAGGAAAAGGTGGTTTTGTGGGCTGAGCCCAGGGTCCCCACGCTATATGCAGCCTTGGAATTGGTGCCCTACATCCCAGCCACTCCAGCCACGTATGAAAGGGGTGAATGTAGAGTTCGGGCCATGGCTTCAGAGGGTGCAAATCTCAAGCCTTGGCAGCTTCCATGTGGTGCTGAGCCTGTGAGTGCACAAATGTCAAGAATTTGGAAATTTCTGCCTAGATTTCGAAGACACATGGAAAAACCTGGATTTCCAGGCAGAAGTTTGCTGCAGGGACAGGACTGTCATGGAGACCTCTTCTAGGGCAGTGTGGAAGGGAAATGTGGGGGCTCTGACATTAGGTGAAGAGTCCCTACCTGGGAACTGCCTAGTGGAGCTGTGAGAAGAGGGCCACCATCCTCCAGACCCCAGAATGGTAGATCCACTGACAGCTTGCACTAAGCACGTGAAAAAGCAGCAGGAACTCCACACTAGCCCATGAAAGCAACCGGGAGGAAGGCTATTCCCTGCAAAGCCACCGGGGTGGAGCTGTCCAAGACCTTGGGAACCCACCTCTTGCATCAGCATGACCTGGACATGAGACACAGAGTAAAAAGAGATTTTTTTGGAAATTTCTCTTTTAAAAAGAGAAATTTAGGAACGAAAATTTGACTGCCCCACTGGATTTCAGACTTGCATGGGGCCTGTAGTCCCTTTGTTTTGGCCAATTTCTCCCATTTGGAATGACTGTATTTACCCAATGCCTGTATTCCAATTGTATCTAGGAAGTAACTAACCCTGCTTTTGATTTTACAGGCTCATAGGTGGAAAGGACTTGCCTTGTCTCAGATGAGATTTTTGACTGCAGACTTTTCAGTTAATGATGAAATGAGTTAAGATTTGGGGGACTGTTGGGAAGGCATGATTGGTTTTGAAATTTGAGGACATGAGATTTAGGAGGGGCCAGGGTGGAAAGATATGGTTTGGCTATGTCCCCACCTGAATCTCATCCTAAATTTCCATGTGTTGTGGGAGGGACCTGGTGGAAGGTAACTGGATCATGGAGGCAGGTCTTTCCCATAGTGCTCTTGTGGTGGTAGGTGAGTCTCATGAGATCTGATGGTATTATAAGGGGCAGCTTCCCTACACAAGTTCTCTTTTGGCTTGCTGCCATCCATGTTAAGACATGGCTTGCTCCTCCTTGCCTTCTGCCATGATCATGAGGCTTCCCCAACCACGTGGAACTACAAGTCCAATTAAATTTCCTTTTTTTTTTTTTTTTTGGTAAATTACCTAGTCTTGGGTGTATCTTTATAAGCAACATGGAAATGGACTAATACAGTACCTAATATGCAATTTCTTAAAGGAGTAGCTGACTGAAGGAACACATTGATGGTTGAATTTCAAGGTATGCGTACATTTAATAAATGTTTATTATCAGGTGATAAATATTTGGATATCATTATTGAATTAATTTAGACTAGGATTTCCCAATCCCAATCATATTAACATTTAGTGACAGATAAATCTTTATTGTGGGGACTGTCCTGTGTTTTGTAAGATGTTTGGTACTATCCCTGGCCTTTATCCACTACACACCAGTAGCACACCTCCTGGCCACTTTGTGACAATCAAAATTGTCTCCAGATGTTACCATATATCCCCTGGGAATCAAAATCAACCCCAAGAGAACTACTTATCTAGGATGACTCCATATTATCATAATAATTATGACATAATACATAATAGGGAGTTAAGGATAAACTCCAGTTAGAGTTTTTCAAATTATTATGATTATGATTATTTTTTGAGTCAGGGTCTCACTCTGTTGTCCAGGCTGGAGTGCAGTGGCACAATCTTGGCTCACTGCAACCTCCTCCTCCCAGGTTCTAGTGATTTTCCCACCTCAGTCTCCCGAGTATCTGGGACTACAGACACATACCATCACACCAAGCTGGCTAAGTTTTTGTATTTTTTTGGTAGAGATGGGGTTTCATCATGTTGGCCAGGCTGGTATCAAACTCCTGACCACAAGTGATCCACCCACCTCAGCCTCCCAAAGTGCTGGGATCACAAGCATGAGCCACCACCCTGGCCCTATTTTTTTTTCAAATTCGAGTAGAATTCATTCCTCATTATATGCTATGCTTGGTTTTTCTTATTAATAAAAATCAATTAGAAAATTATTTATATTTTTCAAATATTTTATTTAATAAATAATAGTTTCAAATGAGACGATTATGATCTTCATAGTTATTTAATACACCTCTGTGTTTCCTACGCAACAGTAATTTTATATTTTATGATTCTGCTTTGTTTGGCATTAAAATTTTTTAAATCCACCTTAGTTTTAGTAATACCACAGAATATCTGACATTAATTCTGTTCTTAATATGTTTTGTGAGTTTCAATGATTAGTAAACTGATAACCTTGACTTTATTGTGAAACACATTGTTATTTCTCCCTCCACCCTTCCGATAGTGCTTGGATGTTTGTCCTAGCATAAATCTCATGCTGAAATGTAATCTCTAGTATTGGTGGTGAGGCCTGGTGGGAGGTTATTGGATCATGGGGGCAGATTTCTTATGAAAAGTTTAGCACCATCTTCTTGGTGCTGTTTTCAGGATAGTAAGTGAGCTCTCACAAGATTGGTCATATAAGTATAAGCCCGTCTGCCCCCACTCTCTCTCTTGCTCCTGCTTCACCATGTGGTGTGCCTGCTCCCTCTTTGCCTTCTACCATAATTGTAAGCTTCCTGTGGCCTCCCTAGAAGATGAGTAGATGCCAGCACTCTGCTTTCTAGAAATCCTACAGAACTATTAGCCAATTAAACCTCTTTTCTTTATAAATGACCTACTTTCGGGTATTTCTCTATAGCAATGCAAGAATGCCCTAATACATCTTACTTCCCCCATTTAGGCAAAAATTGTGCCTTCTGTTTTTTAATGCCCTCATAATAGGGTTTATAACACTGGAATAATGCATATAATAGTATCTAAATTTTCAGTCTTGGTTGTTTAAGAAGATCTTTTGTATAATGACATTGGAGACAGTGGTCTTCAAAATCATATTTTTCAAGAAAAAATTTCAAATGTTTTAGAGAAAAATGGTTTTTATAAGTAAAATTTCCTTTAGATATGGAAGCTGTAGCGTAGCTCTGTGGTTAGTCTAGGGTCTATTTGCATGTTTAGTTCACTGACTCTTTCTCAAGTTCCTAAGCTCTAAGTCTGGGAATATGGTAACCCATATGCTTTGGACTGGGAAGACTAAAAGCTCTGAATAAAGCCCAAACTCATGCCTATATGTTTTTAATTTACTGTATACCGCACTCTTACTATATAATGAAACATGCTAAGATTGATGACATGTATTTAGCCTAGATGAGATACTGAGACAGTTTCTGCCACTTTCCTGCCTCTTATCTAATCTCTTCTCTCTTTCTCCTTTCTTCCCTCAAATACACAAACACACACACACACATTCACACAATCATGAAGACTGTGAACTTCTCAGCTCTTATATCTGGAATTGAAGTACTTATTTGCTCAGATTTCAGGAGTGATGACTACTAACAATTCACAGTTTATATCACCTCCAAGACTTATCTTTAGCCAAAGAAGCTCCCTCACATGAGTTCTCCTCACTTCTACAGGTAGCTTGCATCTAAAGGTTTTCCAATTTAAGGAGAAAAACAGCCTGGTCTATTATCTTAATGTGTGACAACTATGTGAGTAGAATTTTCAGAAAGATTACAAGACCCTCAGTTAAATCTTAATTTCAGATAAACAACAAATAATTATGGGACATAAGTGTTCCTAGAAAATATTTAGTACATACTTAAACTAAAATATATCTTTACAATAATTGTTTATCAAAAATTCAGACATAATGTGAAATCCTGTATTTTTTATTTGCTAAATCTCGCAACACTATCTGAAAAGCTGTGTCAGAGATTTCTGCCCAATCTTACTTCCCTCACTCTCAGGCAGGTGTTATTTCAGTGAACTCACCTCAATAAACTACCTTCATTCTAATAACTATCTCAGAGTTTGTTTGGGATACTATTAGAAAAAACAAAACAAAACAAAATGAATTCTTGTTGAAATATCTCAGATCTGGGGCATTTTAGAAATTCAGGAGAAATAGTAACTATAAGGACAGTGGAATATGATAGCTATTGCTAAGGGTCATTTATACATAGGGATTTAAAAAGAACTAAGAAAGGCTTAGAGTGATGAATCACTAATTTAAGGTAATACAGCACAAAGTACATACAAACTATCATCTCCCATGTCTGAAGGGTAGGTAAAGCTAACAATCAGACCTGAGTCTTAATTAGAAGAATAATAAAAGTACAGAAAATACAACAATCTTAATCCTGAGTGTTACGTCAAGAAGACTAAGACTGGAAAAAAAAGGATGATAAAACATAGAATAGTGAAACCTTGGTCAGAAATCTGAATCGCCAGAGTTTTACCCCTCAGGGCCTAAAAATATGAATTTTCTTGTCTAAATGCTAGTCCTTTTCCCTTGCTTGAAAGAAATGCCAAAACCTCTGCCTTGTAAGACCTGTGTCTTCTCAAGATGTATCCCAATATCCCTAACAACCATTAGACCAATATGTAAAGATTGGTTTCAATATAAACTGTCCAAAAAGGTGCTATTAGTAAGAATTCTACTGTAGGATGTAAGGGATTATACTTCAGAGAAGATGTAGCACCTAGTCAATGTGTACTGTTAGGATCTAGGAGCATGTACATGGAACAGAGTCCTATAGAGATTAGATCAAAACTGGATGAATATAAGGTACAATAAAGAAAGTCTATTACTATGAAAGGACTCTTCCTGGTTAAGAATTCATTACCGTGAACAAAATCTTGTAATATAGGACTAATATACTGTTAGTGTGGTTTTGGAAGACTGAAGAAAGCGATGGTTCACACAAAGTAAAGTAGAAATGCCATAATTTTCATATTAGGTGGGACAAGGAAAAAATGAAAAGGTTCAATGAAGTTGGCAGGCTAAAGTAGATGTATTATTGCTGACTAGTTTCCCCAAAACGGCCTACATGTTTCTCCATTTATCAATGTGATAAGGAATGCATTGTGAGGTCACCATCATCATTGAATCAATGGTATATCCCTACAAAGGACATGGCTGATAGTAGTTCCTTGATAACAGTGAGGGTGCTTGGATCTCAGAATAACAGATGGCAACATTTGGCTGTCAGAAAATAGATAAGCAAAACTATCGAAATAGGAAAAAACAAAACAAACAAAAAAGAAACATTAGAATGGAAACCAGAATCCATTTTCAGAGCTAGGGAAATTGTTGGTAGAACATAGCCTTCCTAGGAACAGAGTAAACAATCAACCTATAAGACTATTCTCGATTTATGCAATCAAAAGAAATGAAATGTAGATGATTATAATTCCAAGAGCAGCCTATATAATGAAAAATCATTTTTCCCTGCACAGTTTTCAGACATGTGTCAGTTTAAAATCCAGAACCCATTTGTGGAAGAAGAGTCCAGTTTCCCATGAGAAAAAAATTTGCCACTACAGCAAGCTTATACAGTAATGATTACTAACGTTCTTTCCCATAAAAGGCATATGGTAATTTATTCTGATAACTGAAAATTGAAGAGAGGGAAATACCAAGACATTTCAAGAATTCCCACACACAGATCTAATTTGACATTGGTATTCAAATATGCCAAGCATTTTTACAGCCCTCACATTAGTGGGGGACTTGCAAAAATAAAATCTTGCTGTCTTATGTCTAGTTCATAGAAGGTCCATTGAGTCCATGGATCACTCAATGATGATTCCCCTGATCTCTTGAGTGAATGGTACAAGAGAGGAAACTGGTAATTTTTAGAACCCCAGTATTGGTCTGTTAAGTAAGGGCTGTCATTATTGGAAAGATCAAAAAGATCAAATAGAAGCTGTTGAGCTGATCCCTGGCTCTGTCAAGACAATAAGGTGCTAGCAATGTTGCATCTCAAAAGGAATAGCAGAGCATTCCTAAATGTATTCAAGGTATGCAGTGATGTTCATCCCCATTATCTCCCTCCTTTAATTTCCAAATTTGGCCATGACAAAAGTCAGATGAACCTTAGACAATGACAATGGGCTACTGAATGTTCAACCAACTAGTGATCAAATATAATACCTTTGCTATATCTCATTAATATAATCCAAGGTATGTGATATATGACCATTGATCTGGGATGTGTATTATTTTCCATCATGAAGGGAAATTGTACTAGAAAGCAGCTTTCATCAATCTACGATGAACTACAGAATATATTTTATTCATCCCAGAGCTATATTAACTCTTCTGCCCACTGTCATAATATAGCTCAAAGGGATCTATATTATGTACATCTGTACACTGTGCACAATATTACATTATCTTGGCCTATTGATGACATTATGATAATTGGACTATACTTGCATTAGTACAAAGTGATAGGATCACTGCAGTCCTGATAACACACAAGGATTCCTAAGGATAGGTAATAAATTCCAAAAAACCTAAGGACTCATTAGATCAATGAAGTGTATTAACGGGTTTAATAGTCTGGGGCATGCTAAAATATGCCCTACAGAGATATGGAATAAATTATCAAATTAATGCATTTCATATGTCTCACCATTTTTTAAAAAAATATACAACCAAAACACTTTCTTCCCAACTCATACTTATGGCCACATGGCCTGAGGTTATTCATTTCAACCTGATGAAAATGAATAATGTCCATGATTGGCTGATAAATAAGTTGACTATGTATTTGGATGCAAGACAAAAATAGACTATTATTGCTTTTCTGTCCTATTCAGAGGTGGCCCCGTAATACTGCATTGAGGGGAAATCTTCTCAAGGATTAGAGGTTCACGACATGTACCTGGTCATCTACTTTGTATAAAAAGAAAATCCAATATTAGAATATACATAAACTCATGGACAGTGTCAAGTTGCTAAGCTCCATGAACAGGCTCTTAAAGGATTCAAGATTAAAAGTTAAAGGAAAAGAAGTTCTGTAGAAGAAGCATGTGCACAGACTTTTGGGAGCACACATGGATTGTGAAGATCTTTATATTGAATACTAAATGCCATAAAATAAGTTATTTTTTTAAAAATGCTTTTAAAAAGCAACTACATGGTTGCTTTTAACATCAGCCAGTTTCTTTCATTGGGAATCTCCAATGCTGATATATTGGACTCATGAAAAGAGCACCATAGTGACAAGGATGGAATCTGTAGATAAACTCAATAGCATAAACTTGCAGTCATTAATGGCAGTGAACTTACTATTGCTGCTTAATATCCAAGCAAATAGCTCAACACTGAACTGTAAAGGCAACATCATTGCTCAAAGAGAGCAACCAGCCCCTTGATTACAAATTAGTACAGTAGGCCCATTCCACTCTGAAAGGAGCAGAGATATTGAATGGACAACATATGCTTTGGGTATGGGATTGCCTTCCTTGACCACAGAGCTTTAGAGATCACCTCTACCCAAAGGTTTATTGAGTGTATATTCCACCGATACACAACCCTGAAAAATATCACAAAAGAGCCAAGGACACATATTATATCAAATGAATTATGATGATGTACATAGGATCTTGGAACTCACTTCTCCTATTACATACCATGCCATACAGAAGTTTCTAATCAGCTAGAATGATGGAAAGGCTTTTGAAGCGTAAACTGACATGTCACATTGGAAACGATTCCTTCAGTAGCTTGGAAGTCATCTTCAAAAGTGCAGTTTACAGCTTAATACCATTACATGGTGTTTTATCTCTAGCAGGCAAAAGCACATGGCTCCAGGAACAAAATTACGTTACTAGAAGTAATACTTTTACCTTAATTCTCAGTGACCCACTTAGGTAATTTGTGTTTTCTACACCTGGAATTCCAGGATTTGCACATCTAGAGTTCTTGTTCCCAGGGAAAATACTACTTCCAGCAGACACAGCAATAATCCCATTATATTGTAAATTTTGTGTCTTCTGGTCACTTTGGGCTTTTCAGTGATGTCAAGAGATACGAGAACATGGAAAGGAATAAACATCCTGGTAGGAGTAATTTTCCCTGATCATTTCTAGGAGGTGGGGGCATCTGAGTTACAATAGGACAAAGAAGAATACACAGGCACCCAGGTGACCCACTGGGAGTCTCCTGTTACTCCCTTTTCTAAATCCAATAGTCGGTAGACATGTCTAACAACTTAAGAAAAGCATAACAACTAAAGGCTTAGAGCCCTCAGGAATAAGTATCTGAGTCACCTCATCGTGTAGGCCATCGTGTTAATTTGAATTTTCTAAGAAGCACACAGCAAGAAGAAATACAATATATCAAGGCTCTTTTTTTTTGAGAAGTTGAAGAATAAGCCTGTGAAGGTTAAAGGAGAGAGGTGAAAAATTTAATATCATTATTCGAGTTTAATACATAAGAAGAAGGAAGACATCAAAGAAAGATCATGCAGAAAGAGCCTCAAAGAGCAGTAGAGCTAAAAAAAAGTCCTCAATAGTCTAACAGGGAGCTCCCAAGCAATTAGCAGTGATGACATTTCAGAGGAATCTCCCCTCACCCAGCTTAAGCACCCAGTTATGACCAATCCTTTGAGAAAGAAGTGGAGAGAGTGTGGCTTAAGTGTGAACACTGAAGTGGAAGTGAAGGTAAGGTGGCTTAAAGTTGTCAGGAAACTACCTTAGTATAGTGGGTGCTCTTGAAGACACGATTGAGTAATATCTCTCCATGCTTGCCACAGCCATCTGGACCAGCAGAGGTACTAGCTAAAAGGGAAGGAAATCTAGAATGAGTTGTGAAGGAGGAAAAGGATTACTACCAGCTGCAGCCTGAGATTAATTGCAGTGACAGGGTCTCTAGCTCATCCTGCCAAATATTTTTTGAGTTTTCACAGAGAAAGAGAATAACCACAGAATCTTTGAGCTGTTTGCATATGTGTGAATTTATTATATGAATCAATGCATCAAGTGACATAGGCGTACACTTAGTGATTTCTGCAGGTGTCTCAAGATTCCCATTCTGGGGTGCAGGCACTGATTTCCTAGATTCAGAAAGAAATAGCTTACAGTTCACAACTGTATCTATCCTTCTGCATGAAGAGTTTTTGCCCAGGTGTATACCCATTCTGGGATAGAGGCACTTATTTCCTAGATACAGAAAGAAACAGCTTACAGTTTACAACTGTATCTATCCTTCTCCATGAATAGTCTTTGCCCAAAGAGTTAAGCAAATCTCCATTTCTGAGTCTGTTTCCTGCAGAATTCAACCTTGCGTACATAAAGATAGACAGCAAGATGATAGATGTGTATATGTACAGACACATAGTACACTTACACAAATATATAACGTGAGGACAATCATGAAAAAGGGAGTCTGAATTTACAGGAGTTCTGAAATAATTCTCACATTTGTATTTACGATCTGAATTCCTGTTGAATAACAATTTGTGTGCTTGATTCCTTACTTTAAGAATCACTGCTTTTTATAATACTTTGAACTGATGTATTTTCTTTTCAGAGCTCTGACTAGGTCAAGCATAGCAAGAAGCTAGCTCTTTTAATTGTATTTAAAAGTGTTACCATTATGTGCATATGCAGCATTTTTTCTTACTTTTCTATTTCTGTATTTCCTTCTCCTCAACATGTCATTTTTATTTATTATGTTGCAGTTGCTTATAAAAAAAATTCATTGGCATATAATAAACTGAGCATATATAAAGCATACAATTTGATAAATGTTCACATATAAATATACCTAAAACAACCACCACAGTCAATATAATGAAAATATTGTATTACATGGGGAGTAGTTGAAAGCATTTCTCCTGAGAGCTGAAACAAGACAAAGAAGTCCATTCTCACCCCTTCTATTCAACATAGTACTGGAAGTATTAGCCAGAGCAATCAGGCAAGAGAAAGGAATGAGTATCCAAATTGGAAAAGAGGAAGTCAAACTATCACTGTTCACCAGTGATATGATCATATACCTAGGAAACCTTAAAGACTCCTCCAAAAGACTCTAGATTTGATAAATTCATTAAATTCTCAGGTTACAAAATTAATGTACACAAATCAGTAGCACTACTGCATACCAACAACCATGCTGATAATCAAATCAATAACTAAATCCCTTTAATAATAGCTGTAAAAAAAAAAAAAAACCTAGAAATATTCTTAACCAAGGAGGTAGAAAATCTCTGCAAAGAGAACTATAAAATGGTGCTGAAAGACATCATAGATGACACAAATTAAAACACTTCTCATTCTCATGAACTGGAAGAATCAATATCACAAAAATGACCATACCACACAAAGCAATATACAGATTCAATGCAATTTCTCTCAAAATCACAGCATTATTTTTTGAAGAATTAGAAAAAAAAAAACCCTAAAATCCATATGGAACCCAAAAAAAGCCTGAATAGTCAAGGCAATCCAAAGCAAAAAGAACAAATCTGGAGGCATCACGTAACCTTACTTCAAATTATGCTACATGGTTATAGTAACAAAATTAGCATGGTACTGGTATAAAAGTTGACACATAGACCAATGGAAGAGACTAGAGAACACAGAAATAAAGCCAAACTTACAACCAACTAATCATTAACAAAGTACACAAAAACATTAATTGGGGAAAGGACATCCTATGTAATAAATGGTGCTGGGAAAACTGGATAGCCACATGTAGAAGAATGAAACTGGATTCCTGTCTCTCATTGTGTACAAAAATCAACTCTACATAGATTTGAAGACTTAAATCTAAGACCTAAAACTGTAAAACTTCTGAAGATAACCTAGGAAAAACTCTTCTGAACATTAGTCTAGGCAAATAATTTATGACTAAGATCACAAAAGCAAACACAACTAAAACAGAGATAAATAAATGGGGCCTATTTAAACTAAAAATCTTCTGTACAGCAAAAGAAATAGTCATCAGAGTAAAGAGAAAATGTAGAGAATAAAAGAAAATATTTGCATACTCTGCATCTGACAGAAGACTAATATTCAGGATCTAAAAGGATCTCAGCAAATCAGAAAAAAAAAAAAAAGAAAAAAATAATCCCATTAAAATGTGGGCAAATCACATGAATAAACAGCTCTCAAAAGAAGATAGACAAATTGTTAACAAACATATGAATAAAAGGCTCAACATCATTAATCATCAGGGAAAGGCAAATTAAAACCTCAGTGAGATACCACATTACCCCTGCAAGAATGGCCATTAATATAAAGTGTCAAAACACAAGAGATGTGCCGTGGATGTGGAATTATACACTGCTAGCAGAAATGCAAATTACTAAAACATCTGTGGAAAACAGTATGGACATTTTTAAAAGAACTTAAAGTAGATCTACCATTCGATCCAGCAAACCAGGTATACCAGGTATCTCCCCAAAGGAAAATAAGTCATTACATCAAAAAGATGCCTGCATGCATATGTTTATTGCAGCACAATTAAAAATTGCAAAGGTATGGAACAAACGTAAGTGCCCATTGACCAGTGAATGGATAGAGAAAATGTGGTATATATACACCATAGAATACTACTTAGCCATAAAAGAGAGTGTAACAATGCCTTTTGTAGCAACTCGGATGAAGCTGGATGTCATTATTCTAAGTGAAGCAACTCAGGAATGGAAAACCAAATACTTTATGTTCTCACTTATAAGTAGGAGCTAAGCTAAGGATACCCAAAGGCATACACAGTGGTAGAATGGACTATGGAGACTCAGAACCGGGATGGTGGGAGCGGAGTGAGAGGTAAAACATTACATACTGGGAACAAGGTACACTACTAGGGGGATGGGTGCAAAAATGTGTCAGGCTTTACCACTATGCAATTCATCCACGGAACAAAAAACCACGTGCAAACCAAAAGCTATTGAAATAAAAAAAAAAAAAAAGAACTCCCTAAAAAACAGGTTTCATAATTTTGGGTTCATAAATATAAACCAAACTATACTAGAAATTATATTTAAATTAGATGGCTAATCAAACTGAAATAAATCATATTTAGTATTTGAATTTCTGTCCGCAGTTTTTATTTCAGTAAATAAACTTTTAAAATATGCAGTTATAATAAAAAAGCAGTCACAGCAGGTGTATTTCAAATTGAGTGTAGCAGAGCTATAATTAGACTGTTCTTAATTGTGATTATGAAAAAGTCCTGCCACTGACTGAGAAGAGATATTTCAAGGAAGCCAGAAGATAAAACGCTAATGGAGGTGGGGATGGAAGTGGAGAGAAAGGTGGGTTTATTAAGGGGGACACTAGCGATACCATAGGAAAGGCAATATCACCGCTCTAAAGTACTATTTAGTTAGAAAGAGGTTTCAAAATAATACTGAGATCTAAGCTCTCAGCCTTTAGAAGTGATGTCTATGTTTGTAGACCTGAGGAAGGTTCAAGACCAGTTATTATTTCAGTGTCCAGAATCCAACAGCGAAGAGTTAAGTTAAAACCAAGTCTTGATAGCACTTAAACTACTTAAAGTGCGAAACGAACTCTCAAGAGTGGCATCCAGGTTTCAAGTTTTAATTTTGGGTTTCACATTGGCATTTTCACATCAAAAATGTGTTTTGTTATTTTCAGACAAATTAACTAATTTTGGGAAATATCTATGAAATAATATATAAGGTTGTTGGGTGGTTCACACCTTTCTTACATTTTAATTTCTCAAGTGTGCTTGGATAGTATATTATCAAAGGTAGTTTTCATGGAAGCAAATTTCTATGATGCTGTAAAAATTTTTCCAAATTTATTCTACATGAAAACAAAACAAAGTTTTTGGGAAATTACTAGAAATTGCAATGAAAGACAGATGAAAAGAAACTTTAAAAATTATGATGAAATCAGTATAATCAAAATTAAAATACAAGTAGCAATAAGATAGGTTTTGTGTCATATACAAAAATAAATGTATATTATATGAACTTTTATGCATATATTAGCTAATACAAATAAAGAAACTGAATAGAAATACCTAATAAAATGGTTCAAAGATATAAAGATGAAATTAAGGAAGTTAATTTTAAGTTCATATATTATTTAATAACAGCCACATAAAACTTAGAACTAATTTTTTCAACAGTTGTAAATATTCACTATATTGATAATGACACACATTTTCACAAGGAAAAATGTGTGAAAATATATACTTTATTACATCTTGGGAGTATAAATTAGTGGAAGATCATTAAAGGGTGAAAAACTTGTATCTATTACAATTTTAAATGTGAATACTTCTGCGCCAAAGCCAATAGTTTGTTTTTTTTTCAAATTTCAAAATAAAGATTATTTAAATAACTTTTAAATACTAACCAAGAAGTAAAATTAAATATTTATTTGGATTTTAGGGTCAATATATACTAAAATATTGAAGTATTTCTACAGAAAATATGGGACCAAATTGAAAAGAAACTACATTATTAATTAACATGGATTATTATTTCTTATTTAATTAAAACACATTTAACATATTTACCAGTACCTACATTTAGTTTAGATCTTTGTCATGCTAATTTTTATTTAATACACATTTAATGTGCATTTGATGTATATAATATATCTCACTATTTGGAGAAGAAGTTTTTACGTTTTTATGGGGTATATTTCACTTAAAAACATTGAGATTCAGGTAGGTCTTTTTAAGCTGGTGCCCTGAGTGCCTCTTTTCACATCCTCGTAATGACGCCTTGAAGAATGCCATGGACATTCCACTAAAAAAAGGAAAGTTCTATGCTAAGGTGGGGAATATGTGTAGTCAACTATCACATAAATTCTTCTCGTTAAGCAAGAACTACAGTATAATTACAAAAACCATAATATCACACACACACACTTTATGTATGCATATATTGCTTCTCCATGTATTCTTTATTTACTGTGTTGACACCAAGAAAATGTCGCTATAAAGACAAATTTGCTATAAATAAGCATGATCTTATTTGTCAAAATGTTGCTTCAAACCAGGATGTTTCACAAACGAATCATTCACTTTATATGTATGAATATAAAAAAAGCTGAATGGTGAATTATTTTATACTGAAACTACAACAATGTTTTCAATGATATGACTGAATCAGATTTCACAAGCCAATTTTGGTGAAAAGAAAGAGCTCTTTCCAAGAAGTATGTTTAATATTTAACACAAAATGAAATTAAATATTCATTTGTTTTTTCTTGAAACATTTATTTATTTAAGCATATTTTGGCAAATTTCCTCAATGCATTTTTACTAAAGAAATATTCTCTCTATAGTATCATTTGTAAAGGCAGGAAATTAATAGGTTTTCATTTTGTTGTAGAGAAATGGCACTTTAACATTATTACTGTTTTAATGTACTGCTATGGTTCAAATGAGTGTATTTCATGTTTTAGTACTTAGAATGTGAAATATTAAAGAGCTTATTTGTTAAATTTTTGTGACATATGTTGAATTTATTTTTTTCTGGTTAAGAACACAAAACATATATCTTTTAAACTTTTCTATTACTTCCATTTTTATTCATTTAAATGAGTCCCATGGTAATATTGTTTTATTTTATATTACTTTATGTTATATTTATATCATTTCATTTTAATTTAAGAGTTATTTCAGTAAACTTAAAAAAACATATTTTTTAAAGCTTTACTATGTATGAGATGGGTCGTTCAGCTATTAACATGGACTGTACCCACATGGTAAGATTTGATGGCTTGCAGTATTGAATAGAGTTTTGCTAACCTGAGCTTTATGGACAAATGTTTCAGAAGAGTTTATGCCAACAGATAAATGTCATAATTTCTTATTATAGTACAATTACTTGAATTGATCTACCAGCTCCCCCTTAACTAAAAACTCATTTCAATAAATTAATTCAACTCAAAATGAACAAAATTCAAAAATCTGTGTTTTTTAACAGGGTTTGACAAATTTTCTATAAAGGGGTAGAGAGCAAATATTCTAATCTTTGTGGTCTACATGATCCCTGTCCTACTTTTCAACACTATCATTATAGTACAAAAGTAGCCATAAAACACTTAGAATAGGTGTGACTATGTTTTGATAAAACTTCATTTACAAAAGCAGACAGCTAGCCAGATTTGACCAGCTATAGCTTGCCAACCCCTTCACCAGAGCAATGCTTCTTGAAGGGTTGTCCACAAACCAGTACTACCAACATCACCTGAGAGCTTCCTAGAAATGTAAATTACCACTTCCCACCCCTACAAGATCTGCATTTTGGGGTGTGGGTTCCAGTAGCCTGTGACATAATGTGTCCATTATGCAAAAGAGTGTATTAAAACACAGATTCCCAGGATTCACTTGAAAGATTATGTTTCAGTAGGTCTGAGATGGGCCAGAAAATTATCAGTTTTAACAAACTCTGGGTAATTTTGATGGAGCCAGTCTTCTGACCATACTTTGAACAGGGCTTTCCAGAAGGCACTAAGATAGTGTCATGTGTCATCCTGCCCTAAATAACTCTCCTACGTTATATTTTTAAACTTAAATTAATTTCATTTACTTGGTCATTCATTCATATAAATATGAATACATACAAATATAAAAAATATATTTATTGAGAAACTACTTTGTTATGCATTAGGGGTTCAAAGATGAATCACAAAGACCTCAACTGGTGTTACTAGAAAAAAATTGAGTAAAACAATTAGTTTAAATGACTAAAACAAACAAAATAATAAAAAAAAAACTTTCGGATTTATTAAATAAGTAATTATTGAGCATTACAAATACTTGTAATGTTTCCGGTTAATGTGCTAAGTGTTTGGTATACAAAGTTGAGTAAACACAATTCCCAGCACTCCAGGAACAAACTAGTGGAAGAGTAAACAATTAACACACATTTTCTATATAACAGAAGAGGTGTCCCATTTAGTTGGCCTCTGAATGTTCTGAGAGATAGTTCTTTAGCCATATGAAGTCCAGTGAGAAAGAAGACCATGTGCAATGACAAGGAGGCAGAAATAAATTGTGACTGTTAAGGGAACTTCAATAATTCAATATTGTGCAGAAAAAGTGACATGGAATTGGAAAAGATGAGGTTTAAGATGGAATCAGAAATATTTTGGGGTCTTGAACAATATTTCAGTTTTGGGACTATGGTGGTCCCTCCTATTTAAAACCCAATCAAAGATGTTAATTAGGGAAGTCACTTGGTAAGATCTATGTAACCCAGGCCATCTCTCTGGAAAACTGTGAAGATTTAATGGAAAGGCACAACACCAAAATGCCACCTCCTAGACATGGCCTTCCTTAACCACCCTGTTTACTTGTGTCCCCCGCCATAGTTATTGTCCAAAAGGGTAGTCTGTATTATTATCTTCATAATTCTTAGTACAAAATTAAGTCATTATTTTTATGTATTTTTTACTTGACATTTTTTCTCTGCTCCTCTCTCATCGACAGTTTAAACTTATGAAAATTGGGAACTAGTCTTTCTTGCTTATTACTATAACATAGTGCCTAGAGGACTGAATGTCATACAAAATATATATGATGAATTAATGTACAAATGAACAGCATCACCGACACAAGTAGGTGAATTGTGGTATAAGTGACTGAAATAATTATTACAGAAGAAAAATCGCATTTTGTGGAATGGGGGTAATAATGAATTTGAACCGTCCAGGGGCATCTAGAAGATTTCTGGTAGGTATTTGGGTGTACAGATATTGTAGCTCTTGCAGGTGTCAGTGGCCACTTAAGTCATAAAGTTAGATGAGATCTTTAAAGAGAAAATGTATGTTGGGAGAAAAGGGCTAAAAATAGTACCCAGGAAAATTTTGACACAAAAAGGATAAGCAAAGGAAGAAGCAACATATGAAAGTATTTGAGAATGGCTTGCTAAAGAAAGAAAATGAAATCTAGTGGATCATGCAGTTAAAAATATACTTAGCAAAATTTTCCCACAAAGACAAATTGCCGATCCGTATGAAATTCTGAAGAGAGATGAAAAATAATTAGTGTTTATTGTATTTGGTAATTAACCTTCATGATTTAATATAGATAAAAATCAATGTTATCATTTTACAAATAAGAACAGTTAGCATCAATGTGATTTGTCTAATCTTCACATCTAATGAGGTGTGGAGTCAGAACTGAATCCATATTGAAAGGTTTTGTTCGTTTCACAATTTATTAACAGATTTTAAAACTGTCAAATGATACTTAGTCATCTATTAAGATAGTACACAGTGTTTCATAATTTTAGGGACTAACATCAGGAAATAGTTTGATAGATTTAGTATTGCTATACCATTCCCATGTTCCTGAAATATATCTTACTGGATACATGTGGCAGAAACTAATAACTAGTCCCTAATATCCCTTCTCTTTACCCTGTATGAATTGAGAAATCATTGCTAGTGGGCCAAATTCTGCTCCACCACCTGTTTTTTTGCGTGGCTAACAAGGTAAGGTAAGGATGATATTTGAATTTTTAAATAATTTTTAAAATTCAAAAAACTCAAAAAATAATTACAGTTAGTAATGTGAAAAGTAAACAAAATTAAAACTTTAGTGTTCATAAATTAAATCGTACCAAAACACAGCAATTCTAATTCATTTACATGTTATTCATGATGCCTTTGTGCTGCAGTGGCAGAGTTTGGTAGTACAACAGAGAACATATGGCTCCAAAACTTTAAATAATTACCCTCTGTCCTTTTATAGATAAAGGTTGCTAACCCCTTCTCTGGAGCAATAAACGATTTAGCTGCATGACCACCCAGCTAAAGAGTAACTTTCCCAGGCTTCTTTGAGGCAGTTAGGGCCTTGTGACAGAGTTCTGACAATGAATGTGGAAGCAGACATTATATGGCCAACATCAACATAGTGCTGTGTATGCAAACAGTTATGTTCTCCCTTCCTTCTTTTTCCACTAGCTAGTATCGCTAACACAATAAGGAAATAAACTTGTATTTTTGTTTAAGGTATTGTCTTTTTGGTCCTTATTTAAACAGTCTACTCAATATCCTAATCAATACATTAGTCTAATATTAATATTTTTACATATTATAATAAATGCAATTTAATTTGTGAGATCTTATTAGATTTTTATCAAAAATCAATGTATTTTCAGGATGTTTACAAAAAGTGGTTAATTCATTTCTTTTTTTTTCTTTTTTTTTTTTTTTGAGGCGGAGTCTCGCTCTGTCGCCTGGACTGGAGTGCTGTGGTCGGATCTCAGCTCACTGCAAGCTCCACCTCCCGGGTTTACGCCATTCTCCTGCCTCAGCCTCCCGAGTAGCTGGGACTACAGGCGCCCGCCCCCTCGCCCGGCTAGGTTTTTTTGTATTTTTAGTAGAGACGGGGTTTCACCGTGTTAGCCAGGATGGTCTCGATCTCCTGACCTCGTGATCCGCCCGTCTCGGCCTCCCAAAGTGCTGGGATTACAGGCTTGAGCCACCGCGCCCGGCCAATTCATTTCTATATAAATAGAAAGTACATCTTGCTGAAGAATAATTTTTGAAGCCAATTGACAAATGTTTAAAAAACATGGACAAATAATTCACGATTAGACAGAGTAACTGTGTCTTTAAATCAAAAATTATCAGTTTATCTAGTAATCCATTAATTTAAATTAAAGTAACAATATGATTACATTTTCACCCAAAATAATCTCTTCTGCTTTCTTTGATAAGGAGAATTATCTATTTATGTGAAGCTTCTGGCTTCCCTCTGCTTTTTGTTCACTCCCTCTCTTCAGTGTTTGAAAACTGCATCTGATTGGTAAGAAACTTGACTTAAATTAATCATCCCATCCCACCATACTTGTTTTTCTTGAATACAAGCTACTTGCATGAAGCACACATTCCCATCTTTGCCACAAATCATACATCTGATGGTGGAAGGTCCTGTCTGATGTGTGTGTGAAGTGTGTTGGTTAATTTTATGTATCAGTTTGACTGGGCCATGGTACCCAACAGCATTTAATATTTGATCAAACACTATTCCGGATGTTTCTGTAAAGATGCTTTTTTGGGTGAAATTAACGTTTATTTAATGAACTTTGAGTAAAGCAGATTGCCCTTCATAATATTGGTGAGCCCAATTCAATCAGTTAAAGGAAGTCCTTACTAGAGCAAAAACTGACTTCACCAAGCAAGAATGTGAGCCAAATCCTTAAAATCTCTCTCTCTCTCTCTCTCTGTCTCTGTGTACACACACACACACACACACACACACACACACACACACACACACATCCTATTGGTTATTTTTCTCTGGAGAACCCTGACTAAACTAATACAAGGGGGTAGGAGAGAAACACTGGGAGGTTGCAATTTGGTGGGGGCAAAATCAATTTTAAATATATATATTACATATATAATTAATATATAATAATATTTTTTAATTATATAACTTTATATATTTTATAATTATATAATTTTATATACTATATAATTATATGCTATAACACATAATTAATACATAAATATTAATTATTTATGTATCTATAATTATTTTCACATGGGCTCCTGCTATGTTTCTTAGGGTAAAATGCAGTTCCCAGTCACAGGCAGAATTATAGTGCACTGAGCCTCAAACTCCTGGCCTCGAGTTATCCTCTAGTCTCAGCCTTCCAAGTAGCTGGGGCAACAGGCTTGTCCCACCTTGCCTGGTGAATTCAGTTTTACAGGAGGCTGGCCTTTGATTCTGAATAATACATAAGAAGTGTATTTTCAGGAAGCAAAACATATGTGGGTTGACTGACACTTCTTTTACAGGCAAGTCATACAGTTTCAGCTTCTGGGCTTTTGTGAGTAGGCCAGGCATATTGCAGTTAGCAGTTTGCAGAAACTAGTATTGAACTATGAGGCTGGCTTTTATAGTTGTACTAAAAAAGTCATGCAGCTTTAACAAGAAGCTCTATCCTATAAGCCACAAGGTACTTTGACTCTAGTGGATGACTATAGTTTATGCCACATGTTTTTAAAAGTAGGTAACTCTTTCTTTAAAAGGAGCGGTCTTACCTTCATTGAAGCAGATGTCAATGAAGCAAAATTTCAAAATATTATGAAAAAACAGGCAGTTCAAATGTTGTCTTTGTAGACTTAGGAAGTCAGATATACATGCTACTTTAAGCTCTCAGGTAGCAGAGCTTAGCATGTGTTTTAAAGCACTAGTAAAGTCGAGTTTTAAATTTTAGATCCAAGTCTCTACATAGGCAGCCCTGAATTAGTTGTTTGTTTCCATTTTCATTCAGGATCAAAGCAGTAGTATGAGTGAGGAAGAGAGAGGAGTGAACTCATGTGATTTATACATAGGCATATGGGCTATCACCGATCTGAGTTTCAACTTAGCTCTGTATTAACTAATAACATATGAAGGATGAACCATTTTTTATGAAATGGATTTCTTAGACCTAAGGATTTCCATACCAAGTGGCAGCAGATACACTCACTGTTAACTCAGTTCAAAACTCAACTCTCACAATAGCCTGAACTTCATGTAACTAAATCCAATCTAAGTTCAGTTTCCTACCCCAGGGGTGCCAGAAACACAGGGTTAAAAGTAATGAGTATTAATATATTTTAAACATACAGGAAGGAAAAAAAATCTGCCTCAAGTAAGATCTGTTGAGAGGAATTACCACAGTTGTAAATCTCTAAATTTTGCATGCAGACAACACTGTTTCAATATCTCTCTCCAAGACAGGAGACATATGCATAATTGAATATTCTCCATGTGTGCAAAATTCTTCATACCCAAATTAACTTTTTGTAGGAAGATATTTCCCAATTGAGTTTAAGTTTACAAATCTTAGATTTATGTCAGATGGTATTGACTGTTATCCTGGTGAAGCAGAAATCATAATTTTCCTTGCCTGCTCTTCATCCTGCAGATACTTTTGTGTTTTTAATATGGTCCTATGGCAATGCTAGAAACTGTTCTGGGATTAAAGCTTTGTTTATGGTCACATCTCTGGGGACTGGACATGGGACTGATTCTAAAATTAGGTCGACAGTAGTCAAAAAGTATAATCATCTTTTGTGTCCTATTAACTCTTTTTACTCTATCAAAGAGGTTCATGAGAGCTTTGGTACCACATTTGCAACATATGAGGCAATGTTGGGGGTAATATTAAATCCAGTGAGAGATAACCCTGGCAACAACCACTTTAAGAAATCTTGGCCCATTTTGACAACTGGCTGGGATGGGACAGAAAAAAAAAAATGCAACAACAAGAAGAAAAAGTACAAATCTTATTGTTTTATATTCAACTCATAAGAAAATTAATTTTTAATTTCAGTGTCTTAAAAGTTTCATACTTAGAGGTTTAATTTTCAAGACTTTTTTATGTTTGTGCTTTAATTTATGTCTAGCTATTTAATAATGGGAGACATTTTTATTAATTGGTGGCATTTTGATATTATTAGTATTACCATTGGAAAGTGTTTTTTTATGTCTTATTGGCATATTCCTTTGCCATTTATTAACAGTGCAAAACTTTTTATAAACTATGGTGGACTATAATACTTATAGTCATTAAGGCCCACTCAAGTGTTTTGCAGGGCCAATAATCCCTGTCATGTCACAGTGTGATGCAATCTTACTTAGGGACTTTCAGAAGAAGATAAGGTCACCTCAGCACATATTTAATTCACATTTGAAAAAATGAAGTCAGCTGCATGAAAGGAATACAAATTCTCTTCTGGTTCTCTCTACCTTACATTTGTGTGGCCTTGTTTGTTTTTGCTCTTTTCCTGCAATACTCATTCCTTCCATTGGAAAAAGAAATATTAGATATCACTCCACATTAAAACAAAATTAAGAGTGGAGACAAAGCATTCACTTTTGTAAAACTCAAGATTTTAAATGTTTGTGTCTCTTTCAGATTTGAATTTAACATTATGACAAAAGAGATGCCAAGGACAATCATTAAAAATGATGACTTGGAATGGACTGATTCAAATAATCAGGTTGACTCGCGGCTTTTATACAAGAGTAGCAATCCTGCTTTGAATCTTCATGCATAGATATTTCTGTAATATTTCTTAAGATTATTTGTTTGTTAGATTTTCGTAAGATCAAAATTTACATCGCTAGCATTAGTTGTCAGTATGGCCATGATTTGGGGTTTTCCAGAGTTAGTATAGGTAAAAAGAGTGTCTAGGTAACTGGTTTTCTATTTTTCAGTGATATATACAACCTAATCCATAATTTAGCACTGTGTGGGAAGAAGAAAAATCCTAGTAATATCCTTGAGAAGGAGAGAAACTAGAACAAATGAAAGGGTAGTACAGATGATCTAATATCATTCCTAAAATATTCACTACAATAGACTCTTGACTATTCTATTACATTTAAAGTTATGTATCTCACTTTTGTTCTTACTACTCAATTAGCTTTGGTACATAGTGTCAACTATTTTACTTGATAATGATCTTGGAAATTTATCAAAATAAATCTGTGATATGATAAAAAAAAACTAAGTAGGTATTTCCAATATATTTAAAAAGCCATTATTTTTCTTTAGTTCCTCTGACTTTGGTGTACAGGTACAGAAAGGTACCTAGCTAACAAGGTAGCATATTCTTTACTTCCAATAGCCTTCCATGAGCATTCCTATTCCAGAGAAGACTTAGTGGCCCAATATACTAGCAACCAAAAAAGACATCCCGAGGACACCACTCAGATTCCATATAAAAAGATAAGACACAAATATCGTACACACACACATGCATTATTTGCTTACCTTTGTACATACTCCTTACAAAAATCTCAAGTGTTATATACCTTTCTATCATTAATAATCTTTATGAGAAATGTAATGCAAAAAAAAATTCTTCCATGTTCTTGACTTTCTCATTTCTATTGAAAGCAATGCCTGGCCTTACACTCTAGGTATTATAAAAGAATAGATAATAGCCTGTCTTTCATTTATTACTATCTACCTTCAGAAAATTTATACCACCTAATGTGTAATTTAAAACACTTGCAACACTTTACCTTATCTTCTCTTATTTTTCTTGTCATTCTCTTGTCATAGACTTCTTTTACATGTGTTATAAATTCTTCATTATATTGAAATATAAATGTATAAATATGTGTGTATATATGTGTACATATATATGCATGTTTATACATAAAATTAGTTGCCTTTGAAAAAATAAAATTGCTGTAATAATAACCAAATATAATTTATGGTATTCTTCCTTCCAAGGATTCTATACTGCTTTCTGATATAATTTCCCTTAAATTAGAAAACATATTTTAGTCTCTCTTATTATGTGGACCTGCTGGGAATGAATTATCCAAAGTGTCTTTTATTTGAGTGTTCACTTCCATTTTTCAAGTGTAGTTTTGCTACATGTAGATTCTATAGTAACCATTTTAAAAAAATTTAAGCAATTTAAATCCATTGTTCCATTAACTGCTTGTTTATTTTGTATACATTGATTAGTTATGTGTTACTATTTTTATACTTCTGCATGTGATGTATAGTTTTTTTGCAGCTCTTAAAATTCTTAAGATTTTTAAAAGTAATTTTACTACATTATGGCTAAGTATAACGTGTTTTCTGTTTTCTTCTTTGAATTTTTTGCTTTTTAGTTTATTTGATTTTGGCTGTGTAGAGGTTCTTGGATTTGTGGGTTGGATTTTTTTTTTTTAATGGAAAAATTTAGCTATATTACTTATGCAAATATTTGTATGTTTTATTCTCCTTTCCCTCTCTCCCTTCCTGGAACTCTAATTGTGTGTATATTATTCATTTTGATCATGTCTCACATGATATTATGTATTGGTTCCTATTTTCCTATAATTTATTGCTCTCTGCTTCAGTCGGATAATTTATATTTAACAGTCTTCAAACTCAGTGATCTTGTCTTCTGCTCAACCTGCCGCTAATCCCATCCAATGCATTTTTATTTTAAGACTTACATTTCTCAGTTGTAAAATTTATTTTAGCTCTTTTTTAGAGCTTATAATTCTCTCTCAAAATACTTCATTTCTTTGCATATGATATCCATTTTTTCTATATTTTTGTAATATTTATAATAATTATTTATTTTACTAATTTAGTAAATAAAAGCTATTTGTTAGGTTTCTTTTATCAAGCTTACTTGTCTTAGTTACTAGTCAATTTTTATGTATATATATGTGAAGTCCAGATATTACATGAAATAAAAAAGTTTGGACTTAGTGTCTATAGTTTCATTTGTTTGGATACCAGGATTTAACCCCTTTTCTCTCTCTGAGTGGTAAAGTAAGCTGTTTCTACACATATTCTTCATGTGAGCTGGGAAAAATTTGGCTTCTCTTTTATATATTTTTATTTTCTTTGGACTCAACTCTAGGAGGAACCTCATATTTAATCTCTAAAAGAATGTGCAGAACTACACAATTTCTCTCTTCCTGTAAGGACCTCTTCTGTTGTAATTTCTGTCAAATTTGGGGTAGGTGCAGGGATAAGAATCACTGGGCCAATGGATTTCTTTCTTCTTTTCAAGCTCTTCCACTCTCAAACTTGAACCAATAGCTCACACTATCATTCAAAGGCCTAATGATTTTCCCACATCTCCATATGGCATCCTAACATAACCAGAAAATGTGTTTGCCTCTGATATTGAAACTGTGTGACTTGCATTTCACATATCAAGGGCTTTTTCTTCACTGAAATTAAGTTCAGTAAGCCTTTATTGTTTTTGCTATTATTTGCTGGTTGGTTAGAAAATATCATTATTATTTCACCTGAGGTTTTCTATTGTACCATTTGAACAAAGTGTTTTCTTATTTTCTTACCTCTTGTACAAAATCTGAAGTCTGTCTTTTCTCATTCTTATAATTAAGAGAATGCAAATAATTGTATAATGATGCCTTGTCCAGATTTAGTTGACTTGCAGATTTCCCACTGAATATACCATTAACTCCTTCATCTGTATTAGATAGATGAATGACTTTTACTGCTGCTTATATAATTTTATCTGTGTTTTCAATTATTTACATAAAATTTCCTGTTTTATAAGTAGTTCTTTATATTTATATTGTTCTTTCTTTTTTTTTTTTTATTGTTGACCACTTATTTCCCAAAATAACAATGCCTGGCACATAGCAGGTCCTCAGTAATGAGAGTTAACTGAATGAATAAATGCCCTAGACAGGCACTGTCCAACAGAACCTCCCATGACAATGGAAATGTTCTATGTCTGTGCTGTCTGATATGGTGGCCACGGCTCCCTGATATATGATCAGCTATGGTAGCAATGAGCACATGAATGGTGGCTACTGTAACTGAGAAGCTGAATTTTATTGTATTTTAATTATTTGAATTTAAATAGCTGCATGGATACTGTTGGTATGTATTGGATGCTGCAACCCTAGGCCAAGCAGATGGAGTTCTTTTAGCAGCCAGTAAAGAGGAGAAATAAAATAAAGCCTATATTGTTCTTAAATTATGCTTCATTAATACATTTATTATGAAAGAATAATTATATTCGTAACTCTTCCTGATGGACTATACAGATTATGAACTACCCATAAACTTTTTTCCCGCAGAATGATGTCATCTAACTAGGACAAATTGCTAAATCGAGATTGATTTCTCTCTCAATAGATACTTATCTATTTGTCAAAGTTTATTATTTGTCTAGGTTCTTTTTTGCTGCATTGTTCTTATCAATACAATGATTCTTTCATCATAGGATCTTCTCCACAGAACCCACATCTCAAATACTTATCCAAATAATTTCAATTTACTTGGTTACCTCCTGACCAATTTTGATGTTGAACCTAGTTTAGTGTTCCCAGACAATTAATGATGTAACATGTAGAACACATGAGCTATTCCCCAGCAATTTTATGTCTCTCTTCTACACAATCCCATCCTTTAGTTCCTGTGATAGACACATTTCACTTGAACCACCGTATTTCAATAGGAAACATAATACTGACCAAATATTTTTCTAGTATTCTTTCCTTTTGTGTTCTTTATATTGTTTTTATTTTATATTTTCACATTTGGCTATTCATTATGTTACATATTTTGACATATTTTGGTGTATTTTTATAAGTTAAATAACTATTAGTAAGTTTTGTTTCAAAAATTTTAGTAGGTAGGTAAGTATTCTACCAACAAAACATCTTATTTTACTATATCATTCTATTTATTTCAATATATCTGAAGAGTAAACATATTCCATTCTCCTACTGCACTTTCTAATTTAACTATAATTGTATCATGTATCATATCATATAACGAAATTTCATACTTCTATAAAATTACAAATGCTAATGAGATGAAATCTACTTTTACTGACAATTACCTCATTATAAAAATACATTCTTTATGTTAGATATTTCTTTAACAATTTACTTATATTTATTTTTTAGACAATCCCACATTTTAACTTCAAATATACTTAAAAATTATTTATTTCTATTTTTAATCTATGACACAGTATTGTACATACAATAGAGTCCTTATCATCTGAGTTTTTCTATTTTTAAAACACATCTTTTGAATTATGGTCATTCTGTTTTGAATTACCTTTCCATTTATTGCAACAGACATGTTTTCAATTTGCTTCTAATCTCCTATGTTATCGCCTTTGTTTCACAACATTATATAGGATTTATTATTTAGCTATGATATTTGTGTTCCTTGACATCAATTTTTTCCAGTTTCCCCTATAAAATCAGTGCATAGTCTCTAGTCTTAAAATGGCTTTAGATGAGTAGAAATAGGCAATTTAGTTTATATTCATATGTCTATAAGTATATTTGTATTTATGAACTCATACATTTTAATTTACAACTTATAAATATTTAAATTTATATTTCTAATTTTAAACTTTTTTTCTTTTAAAAATAGCAAAATAACATTAATTTTCTTAATATTTCAATTATAGCTTTGGGGTCTTATAGAGACAAACATTCTTAAATCACTTATAACTGCAAGTTAAATATGCATCACTCCTTTTTTATATGTCTTATGCTCCCTGAAGATTATTTATTCACAGCATGTATTATTTTTCTTTATGTAATTTATCACTCAGTCTTTTGACTGGAATTAAAGCATCCATTGTCGAAAACTAAAATGGCTTCAACATAATTAAATTATATTTAATAAATATTTAGTCTCTTCAAACTTTGTGATTGACATTTGTTCCTGTATTAATGTTAGTATTATTGCCTATAAATAGTACAGTCTTCCTTTCAATATTGTTCTCCATATAATTTATGAAATAAAATTAACTGAAAGAAAATAATGATCTTAATATTTTAAAGAAAAGTACATATACAAAATCATTATTCAAATTGCTCTTTAAAATCTATTTTAAACACAGCTCCCAGAATATATTGCTCTGTGAGTGTGTGTGTGCATGTGCAAATGAAAAAAATAAGTGGAGGAGAGAGAAAAAGAATATATCTAAAATTTCTCAACTTCTATTTATTTTTTATTTATAAATCATGTTTCCATTTCCATGGTTGTACTGACAGAAATAATAAATTGTGGGGAAAAAAATAAAGAAAACATATATTTCTGGTTCAGAATATACTTAAAACTTAAATAATACTTAAGGAATATTTTCTTGTACCTAGAAAATATTTACACATTTCATAAGCAAATTTCTTGATATATAATTAATTTATTCTATCAAAATATTTTACGTCATATTTACCATTTCTAAGAGTAGTCTATATTCACCCTGAGAAGGTCAATATCAGAAGTTGATACCAACTACTTCTATCCTTATTTTTTGAAGGCAGAAATTTATCTAAATAAATTTCTTTTTATATTAATAAAATGGAAATTCCCATTTTAACTGTAATGAATTCTTTTATTGCCTAAGTTTTTCTTGATGCTCATGCTTTTTAAAATTTTCTAAGGATAGAAAAGATAATAGCTTGACATAGCTTGAAATATCAAGGCCTCTATATACACTAATTAGTCATTGGATATGGTTTTGCTGTGTCCCCACCCAAATTTCATCTTGAATTGTGGTTCCCATAATCCCCCCGTGTCATGGGAAGGACCCAGTGGGAGGTAGTTGAATCATGGGGGCAGTTACCCTCATTTTGTTCTCATGACAGTGAGTGAGTTGTCACAAGATCTGATGATTTTATAAGGGGCTTTTCATTCTTTTGCTGGGCACTTCTCCATGCTGTCATGGGAAGAAGGACGTATTTGCTCCCCCTTCTGCCATGATTGCAAGTTTCCCGAGACCTCCCCAGCCCTCTGGAACTACAAGTCAGTGAAATCTCTTTCCTTTATAAATTACCCAGTCTTGAGTATGTCTTTATTAGCAGTGTGAGAATGGACTAATACATCATCTCTAAGTATAATTTTGTTTCATTGTAACAGTATTTAGAAATAAAATTATCATGACTCTAATTTTATTTTACATATTCTTTCTGGTGGCAGAGTCTGGAAAGAACCATAGAAATGGCACCTCAGATGGGGAAGGAAAAAAAGAACAAGTCATCAGCTTTGGATTTCAGGGGCTGAAGTAGAGAATATATTTGATGTCTGCCACATTTCTGTACCCTTCAATGACACTCTGCCCATGTTATTGGTATCGCTGACAAATAAACTATCTGCTGCATGACTGGTGGATGAAGAATAAGGGTGACCGAAATGAATTCTCACCTTAAACCACCATGTTGGCATCCACAATGTGACCCAGAAGTGCAAGGGTCTGGACATTGCTGCTCTACACCTCAGATTACAGACCACAGGAGGAAATACAACCAAGATCCATGGGCCTGGGGCTCAGTCAGTCCTCAGTGCCCTTGCTCATTAAGGAAAGGAGATTGGGTAGATTAAGGATGTCATTGACATCTTCTGTCAGCACACATAGGAAGGAGGGTCACTATTGTAGCCATCTATAAACAAGAATACTCAAAATAATGTTTTATGTTTTTAAATTGCCCTTGATTATGCCAAAAATGTATATTAACTCTAAATAATAAATATTTCTGAACTAAGGAAATGTTCTTAATAAATAAGCATACCAATGAGAGGCTATTTTTAAGTAAACACAAATTCTTCTCTTTTTCACTTTGTTTTGCATGATATTACTTTAGTTAGCCTGAGTTATCCAGCTGATGCAAGTTATATTAAGTTGTGATTAGGTTTTTTTTTTTTTTTTTGAGATAGAGTCTTCCTCTGTCACCCAGGATGGAGTGCAGTGGCACAGTCTCGGCTCACTGCAACCTCCCCCTCCTGGGTCCAAGCGATTCTCCTGCCTCAGCCTCCAGAGTAGCTGGGATTAGAGGCGTGTGCCACCACACCAGGCTAATTTTTGTATTTTTAGTAGAGATAGGGTTTCACCATGTTGGCTAGGCTTATCTCGAACTCCTGACCTCAAGTGATCCACCCGCCTTGGCCTCCCAAAGTGCTAGGATTACAGGTGTGAGCCACTGAGCCCAGCTTGATTAGGATTTTTATAGCAAAAGTAATATGGATTGAAATATTTTAAGTTTTTTACATTCAAAATTGTGTTAACTCCCAACGTAACAGAATTTAAAGCCAGTTTCACTAAGAGAAGACATCTTATAAAATCTGTATCATATAAAAGCCAGTCTAGAGAGTTCAGAGCTGCTATTATATTTGGTTTATACCGTCTCAATTTATGATGGCTGGGCAATATATGTTTCTGCCTAAGGAAGAAGGGTTATGTGATTTAAAGGATACAAAAGGCCTGATGCTAGGCCCTTCTTGACCTATAAAGCAAGGAAATTATGGAAGAGTGAGTGGCCATTATTTACAGTATCGGTTTTACTCCTACCAATTTTCTACAGTCTTTGGAAGAAGATGAGTTATTAGAAATCTGCAAGAAGAAAACTGAGGGCCAGATGACATTGAAACTAGTGGCAGAAGCCACTAAATAAGCTAAAGGGAGGATTGTGGCTTCTCAAAGAAGCTATCCATATGGTCACTTCCAGCATAGACTAAGTAATGAGAATATACCATCAGTAAGTAGACTGTAGCAATGTGATACTATTGCAAAATTACTCATTTGTCCATGGTATTTACATGCTGTATACCGAACCCATGATGAGGGACTAAAATGCACTGAAAACATTAATAGGCTAGCATAGGTCTGGAGCAGAAGGAAAGGATTTAGTGATTGATTTCTACCTACTGGCAAATAATCTAGGTAGAACATTTGCACCACAGCTGGTAATATATATTAGGGACCAAAGCAGTCCAGAAACTCCACAAGAGAGCTGCATGACTCGCTGAAGATGAACAACATAATTCCCTGTTAACCAGAAAACACAAAAACACTTCCAATATAGATTCCATCTTGGGAGACAGAAGAGGAGTAATTATAAAGGGATACTATCTTAAAAATACTAAATTATCCCAAATTTTATTTCCATAGTTTGAAATAGTATTAAGGAGTTATAGACATTTGGCTTAACAAATGTTTATTAAGCGTCTACTATACAGGGATTTCTCTGTGAGATCCTTGAGGAATATAAATGCATTAGCTGCTTACCTCATACCTATTGCTATGCGAAAGCAAAATTAATTGACCATAGGTCATGGTTTTTCCAGCTAAATAACTAAAACTACACTAGCTTGTGTCTTCAGAGAACATTATAGTCAGAACATGTTAATTGTTGGTTCCATGACTGAAGAAACTTCATGTCTCATGCCTACCTCCCATGCCTCCATATCCCTTACTTTTCAATAGAGCCTGGCACAGAGTGACTGTTCAATAAATGTTTGCAGAATTAATGAATTCCAGCCTCTGAGTCAATGCCTTCCTTTTCAGATGTCAATGTGAATAAACACTGTTCTTATTGTTCTTGTGCCTGAAAACACTGAAAATAGCCCTCTCACAATTTGGAAACCACAGTTTCCAATCAGGCTTCTGTGAAGCTTCTTTTTCATTGAGTGCTACTTCCTTCTCTTGTGGTATGTGCCACCTTTAAGATGTTGCCAACACTAGTCACAGAATTATAAACTCATGATATTTCTAATTTTAAGGGGTCTTTCATTCTGTGGCTACATCTCTGTTACATGTTCTGGAATGCAGTCAAGCAGCTGCCATCAACCAGAGATAAGTATTGTGCCACCAAAAAAAACTAAAAGCATCCTAGAAAGAGCGATTATGTCTGGAGAGAGGGAAGAGTGAAAATAAACTTCAAGGATAAAGGTGTGTTCAAGCTAGGTCTTAGAAGGACATCAATGTTCATAGAAAAAAAGACACTGTAAAATAAGAAAAGGCACAATACAGCCAACTTTATAAGGCATTAGGGAGATACAATAATTTTTTTCACCAAATATCCTACCTATGTTAACATTTTGGCTCATTCATTTTGAAATTTCAACATTTTAAACAGCAGTAGAGAAACACACCATATTTTAACATTCCACATTATTTTATTATCTTATTTACATATATAGTAAATTGAGGAAAATCATTATTGTGACTCAGAATATAATTGATATTTAAATCAGTTAATTCTACTTTCTCGTGGGTATAGGCTGAAATGTTAGCTTACTTTTCTCAATTTAACAGAATATATAGATTTCTATGAATATCAAATTATAAATAAAATTAAAAGATTACATTAATGTCCATACAATATTCGTAAAAATATTATTTAAAAACATATGGTTTTACACTTCTCTCTTTTTCTCACAAGAAAATTGTGTTACACTTTTTATTGTTGCTACTAAGTATCTTCCTGTCTCCCCACATTAAAATAAAAGCTGACATCACAGAATTTAATGGA
This sequence comes from Colobus angolensis palliatus, assembly GCF_000951035.1. Taxonomy (NCBI): domain Eukaryota; kingdom Metazoa; phylum Chordata; class Mammalia; order Primates; family Cercopithecidae; genus Colobus; species Colobus angolensis. The sequence continues at coordinate 27,041,394 of NW_012118487.1, read as the reverse complement.
ATAACTCAACTGTTTATTTTTTGATTGGAAGCTTAACCTTTAAACTACAATCTAATTTTTCCTTTAGTTTTCTAGTCTGCATTTACTATACTATTTTGTTTCAAAATGTAACAGTTAGCACATCAAAAAGCTTATCCACAATGATCGACAGATAGAAAGTCCGGCATGAGGAGGTAACCACTTGAGCTAACTCTGACCCGAATCCACAATTATCAAGTTGGCTTCATCCCTGGGATGGAAAGCTGGTTCAACATATGCAAATCAATAAATGTAATCCATCATATAAACAGAACCAAAGACAAAAACCATAATTCTCTCAATAGATGCAGAAAAGGCCTTTGACAAAATTCAACAGCCCTTCATGCTAAAAACTCAATAAACTAGGTAGTGATGGGATGTATCTCAAAATAATAAGTGCTATTTATGACAAACCCACAGCCAATATCATACTGACTGGGCAAAAACTGGAAGCATTCCCTTTGAAAACTAGCACAAGACAGAGATGTCTTCTCTCACCATTCCTATTCAACATACTGTTGGAAGTTCTGGCTAGGGCAATCAGGCAGGAGAAAGAAATAAAGGGTGTTCAATTAGGAGAAGAGGAAGTCACATTGTCCCTGTTTGCAGATGACATGATTGTATATTTAGAAAACCCCATCGTCTCAGCCCAAAATTCCTTAAGCTGATAAGCAACTTCAGCAAAGTCTCAGGATACAAAATCAATGTGCAAAAATCACAAGCATTCCTATACACCAATAACAGACAGACAGGCAAATCATGAGTGAACTCCCATTCACAATTGCTTCAACGAGAATAAAATACCTAGGAATCTAACTTACAAGGGATGTGAAGGATCTCTTCAAGGAGAACTACAAACCACTGCTCAACGAAATGAAAGAGGACACGAACAAATGGAAGAACATTCCATGCCCCTGGATAGGAAGACTCAATATCATGAAAATGGCCATACTACCCAAGGTAATCTATAGATTCAATGCCATCCCCATCAAGCTACCAGTAAATTTCTTCACAGAATTGGAAAAAAACTACTTTAAAGTTCACATGGAACCAAAAAAGAGCCTGCATTGCCAAGACAATCCTAAGCCAAAAGAACAAAGCTGGAGGCACCACACTACCTGACTTCAAACTATACTACAAGTTTACAGTAACCAAAACAGCAGGGTACTGGTACCAAAACAGAGATGTAGACCAATGGAATAGAACAGAGCCTTCAGAAATAATACCACACATCTACAATCATCTGATCTTTGACAAACCTGATAAAAACAAGAAATCGGAAAGGATTCCCTATTTAATAAATGATGCTGGGAAAACTGGCTAGCTATATGTAGAAAGCTGAAATGGGATCCCTTCCATACACCTTATACAAAAATTAATTCAAGATGGATTAGAGACTCAAATGTTAGACCCCAAACCATAAAAACCCTAGAAGAAAACCTAGGTAATACCATTCCGGACATAGGCATGGGCAAGAACTTCACGGCTAAAACACAAAAGCAATGGCAACAAAAGCCAAAATTGACAAATGGGATCCAATTAAACTAAAGAGCTTCTGCACAGCAAAAGAAACAACCATCACAGTGAACTGGCAACCTACAGAATGGGAGAAAACTTTTACAATCTACCCATCTGACAAAGGGCTAATATCCAGAATCTACAAAGAACTTAAACAAATATACAAGAAAAAATCAAACAACCCCATCAAAAACATGGGTGAAGGATATGAACAAACACTTCTCAAAAGAAGACATTTATACAGCTAACAGACACATGAGAAAATGCTCATCGTCACTGGCCATCAGAGAAATGCAAATCAATGAGATACCATCTCACACCAGTTAGAATGGCAATCATTAAAAAGTCAGGAAACAACAGGTACTGGAGAGGATGTGGAGAAATAGGAACACTTTTACACTGTTGGTGGGATTGTAAACTAGTTCAACCATTGTGGAAGACAGTGTGGCAATTCCTCAAGAATTTAGAACTAGAAATACCATTTGACCCATATCCCATTACTGGGTATATACCAAAGGACTTTAAATCATGCTGCTATAAAGACACATGCACAGGTATGTTTATTGCAGCACTATTCACAAAAGTAGAATTGGAACCAATCTAAATGTCTATCAATGACAGACTGGATTAAGAAAATGTGGCACATATACACCATGGAATACTATGCAGCCATAAAAAAAGATGAGTTTTTGTCCTTTGTAGAGACATGGACGAAGCTGGAAACCATCATTCTGAGCAAACTATCACAAGGACAGAAAATCAAACACCGCATATTCTCACTTATAGGTGAGAATTGAACAATGAGAACACTTGGACACAGGATGGGGAACATCACATACCGGGGTCTGTCATGCAGTGTGGTGGGTGGGGAGGGATAACATTAGGAGATATACCTAATGTAAATGATGAGTTAATGGTTACAGTACACCAACATGGCACATGTATACATATGTAACAAACCTGCACATTGTGCACATGTACCCTAGAACTTAAAGTATAACAAAAAATAAATTTAAAAAAGAAATAAGGAATAATTTCAATTTAATAAATAAACATTTTAACCTTCATTACATCAATGAACAGTTTATATCAGCTTGAAGAAAAATATAATTCACTCTAATAAATATATTCCATTTCTCAACAATGACAATTTTGTTAGAGTTAAATTATAAAAGAGAAACATAATTTAAATTATTTCACACCTCCCTCATTTGTAAAAATTTCTACTCTTATTTATCTTTTCTAATTTATATTTTTTTTCTTTTTGCTTTTTCTTGAGAGGACACAGTAGAAAATGAAAAAACAGCAGGGAGTAAAATTTTGATAGTATCATTACATAGGAGGGTTTTCTCATTACAGAAGTTCTCTTACTGTTATCAGTGTTAAAATACCTTTCATTATGTGTGTGTCTTTGAAAATTATATTAATAATTTTTGGAAGATTCAAAGCTTCATTTGGGACTGGACACAAAGGAGTGGATAATTAGTTGATGACCCAGAGGAGGCTTTTGTCTTGATGGAAACAGGCAATTTAGCCCAAGGAAATGTTGCAGATTAGAATCCATTATATAACATTCCAGTATTTTTTTTTTTTTTAAATGAGAGAAGCTACTGGTAAAACACAGTAGGAAATAAAATGTGTCTTATTCAAATTAGAGAAAGTAGCCTTTGTAGTCATATGGCATTATGCTAAATATATGAGGTTAAATTTAAACTTATCAAGTGTGATGGCTTGGGAGAAATAAAATCTATGATTATCTGAATTGATAAACTATGGATAAAGCTTATAAAAGACACAAATAGAATTAAGTATACGCATCTTTGGGTTTCCATCATTTACACTTACATAAATAAATTACTAAAAAGTCTGTGAAAAAACAAAATAGCTGCAAACTAATTCCTTCACCTTTCAAATTCTTCAAAAACACTATCTTATTTAGTTTTAAAAAACAGTTCAAATCTATAATGTATTAAAACCACACAATGGGCTCTTTCTCTTTTATGATTTTTTTATTACTTAAAATAATAACTTGTCACTTTAAATATAAAGAATGTGAAAAATCCTTTTGGAGAGAATAACTTTTAAAGTTACGCTGATACAAATCCAATATTTTATTTAGATAGTTTTCTAGACAGCATTATGGCAACACATTTGATTGCTTGATTTAAACCCTGCCTCATAACAACTGATGACACCAATTGTTTTAATTTCTGAGGCCAAAAATATTGGAAGCCTTCTTGATTCATTTCTTTGTCTCACTACCCCTGCCTCTAATATCCATGTGGATATCCTCTTGTTTCCATCCTAAAAGTGTACACAAAATTCAACCGCTTCTCCCACCTTGATGAACCATCCTCATTTCTCATTTAGATGAAAACAACGCACTCTTTAATGGCCTCCTAGATTTTCTTCTTGCTGTGTTGCAATATATTTTCCACAAAGAAAAAAGATTATTTGCAAAAATCACTTCTACTTACTCTTCTGTTCAAATGCTGTGACAGGTCCCATTTTGTTACACCAGGTGGCCAGTTAGACATGAGCAGGGCAGGAGAGGGCTTCCCAGACCCTTCCACACACCTTGAATGTTTGGAAGCCGTCAGGTGATGGTCAGGCAGTTAGTTGTTAATTGTTTCTCTAAAACAATAATTGATTGCAGCCAGCGCCAGGGAAAGGCAGTCTCCCAGTAAGGAGAAACACCTGAATCTGATGAACAGTAGCTTCCTGATAAGATCTCCAGAGTTGAGTAAGTGGGCTCATGCACTTGCACTAGGAGGTAAAAGGGCAAAGCTTAAGCCATATATGGCCTTCTAGGAACATTTGACTGGTAAGAGAAGAATGACTCATGTGAGCATGTGTATAATTCCAGTAAACATTCTACACATGCAGCTCCTCCCACATGTTGCCAGGTAACTACACACACTACACATGTAAACAGCCCACTCCAGAGAAATAATCAGGGAAAAGAGACGCAGGACCCCAGAAGTATAGCACTGTATAAAACCCCAAATGAAAGGTCAAACAGTGCACCTGATCGCTCAAGTGGCCCACTTGCACCTCTTCCAAGTGTACTTCTTTTTTTTTCCTGCTCTAAAACTTTTAAAATAAACTATCACTCCTGAACTAAAACTTGCCTGTCTCTCACTCTGCTTTACGCCCCTCAGCTGAATTCTTTCTTCTGAAGAGGTTAAGAGTGGAAGTTGCTGCAGACCTATGTCGATTTGCATCGGTAACACATTTTGATGCCACGTGGCTCAGATACATTCCCTAGTGCTAACAATTTCACTGCTAGTAAAGCCACACTTCTGATCATCTAAATAGCCCTCCATGATTTACCAGCCCCTCCCACAAACATGCATTTCTCTCTCGATATTCTTGTTCACTCACTATAGAAAAATTCACTTTAATAGGAACATAGAACAATCTTAAATTTGTATGTATCAGATAACATGATTCTTAAAATACATAAAACAAGTTAATAGAACTAAAATGGGAAAAAAATCTCAAGAATAATTGGGCATTTTTTACACATTTCTAAATACCTAGTTAAAAAAGAAGTAGGTCCAAAAAATCAATAACAATATAGAAGACTTGAACAACATAATCGATTTGATCTAAATGATATGTGTGTATACTCAGTAGCTGCAAAATACACATGCTTTTCAAGTACATAGGGAATGTTTGACTAAATAGAACAGATGTCTAGATATACACAAGTTACAACTCATTTCAAAACAACAAATATAAAGAATTGAATTCCTTTATTATAATGTAATTGTCACAGATATAAACACCACTGAGATAAGTGAAACATTCTGAAATATTCACAAATTTAGCACCACACTTAAAAACATCCAAGGGGTCAAAAAATGTACAATTAAAATTCGGTGATAACTTGAGTTGGAAAGATAACAAAACTATGCCAAATCCTTAATCTTGGGATGTAGCTAAAGCTGGGCTTATCACTCTAAATACACATATTATAGCAGAAGAAGTGCTGACAATGGCTGACCAAAGTTTGTATCAATCTCAAAAAACTACAAAAAGACAGTTAATCAAAAACAAGTAAATTAGATGAAAGGAGATAATATATGTAGTAACACATATATTATGAAATATAAAATACACATTCAACAAAGAAAAATTCACAAAGTCAAAATTTTGTTAACATTAATAAAATGAATAAACTAGAAGAATCAAATAAGAAAAAAAGGAAAATTACCAAATAAGAAAGAGATCAGGCATGGTGGCTCACACCTGTAATCCCAGCACATTGGGAAGCCAAGGCTAGTGGATCACTTGAAGTCAGGAGTTTGAGACCAGCCTGGCCAACATGGCAAAATCCCATCTCTAGTAAAAATACAAAAATTAGCTTGGCGTAGTGGTGTATGCCTATAATTCTAGCTACTCAGGAGGCTGAGGCAAGAGAATCGCTTGAGTCTGGGAGGCGGAGGTTGCAGTTAGCCAAGATCATGCCACTGCACTCTAGCCTGGAGGACAGAGTAAGACTCTGTTTAAAAAAAGAAGAAGAAGAAGAAGAAGAAAAAAGAGGGCATCAGAATAAAATTTGTAGACATTGAATAGATAACACAATGTATGCTAATAAATTTGACAGTTAAAACAATGCAATATTCTTTGTAAAATGCAGTGTTATATATAAAGTTTCAGTGCTGCAAAAGGAATACCACTTGAACAGAAAATTTTCTTTTTAATTCTCAACAAGGCAAGTTACTTCTACAGAAGGGAGCACCCTTACAGATGGAGCGATGGTGAGTGCACACTTGGACAAGGGAGGGGAAGGGGTTCTTATCCCTGACTCAGGTTGCCCCTGCTGCTGTGTCGTTCCCCTATTGGTTAGGGTTGGCCGCGCAGGCTAAACTAATTTCCACTGGCTAATTTAAAGAGAATCATGGGGTGAGTGCTTTGGCGGGAGTCAGGGCAGAGCAGGAAGGAGGTAATCAGAATGAGTCAGGGTGGAGCAGGTGATTGAAATGAGTCAAGGTGGAGCAGGTAATCAAAAAAGATTGCTTTATGAGAAAGTTAAGTTTAAAAGTAGAAGGCACAGAATTGAACATACTGACATATTAATTATTTGAAAAGAAAGTTAGAACTCGTATCTAACAATAACTTTCCAAATGAACAGAAGAGCAACAGGAAATTTGAATAAAATATATTTATTTTTTAAATGATTATAATAAAGCTGGGGAAAAAGACATTATTTAAAAACTTCTCATAAAAAAAGTCTTTAAACAAACAAGCAAAAAATTCAGATGGCTTCCTTGATAATTTATTCTAAAAATTGAAGGAAGAAAGAATACCAATTTTAAGGAAATTCTTCCTGTAGAGTGAAAAGAGGAAAACATTCTCTAACATGTTTTGTAAGGCCAAACAGAGTCTGTTATTAAAATCCTGACAACTTTATTAGCAGGAAAATTACTTTGCAATAACTGTCATAACCCTAAGGCAAAATCCCTAAATAAAATATTAACAAGCCAAAGGCAACACCTACTGAAAAGAATAATCCATTGTGACTCAGATGCATTCATTCCAGGAATGCACAGCTGTTTAATATTAGAAAATCAATCAATATGGTTTAATACATTAACAAAATAAATGCATTACACGATCACCTAGTACGTGCAGAAAAATATTTCACAAAATCAATGCTGATCCATGAAAAAAATAAAACTTCTAGGCAAACCAGGAAGAGAAAGAAACTTCCCTAATGTGGGATAAAACATACCCACAAAAGAAAGAATTATTTTTAAATGACATGATGATATATGTAGAAAAATGAAATTAATTTATAAAATATTAGGATGTATTGCAGATTTAGTAAGGACACTAGATATTTGGTCAATTTATGAAAATTGTATTTTAATACAATTGTATTCTACATGTTAAGCAATAAAAAATTATCAATGAGTATTAAAACCATGCACTTTTATTAAGCAAATATTAGGATTACAGGTAAATACATATAAGGAGAGAGATTGTTCTTCCAGATGTTCACATGGCTAAAACTTAATGTGTTCTGAAATTCATCTCCTCAGCAGTCCTGTGGTGAGCAAACTATTTGAAATTAAAGCTCATACTCTCTACTGTTTTGGTTCCTCTTATCCTGCTCTTGTTTTTCTTTTATTTTTAGTTTTTTGTATGTTGTTTTGTTTTCTGTAAAATTGTTTATTTCATGTGTGTTTGTTTTCTCTCTGTTCTCATAAATATATAAACTTTGTGAGCACATAGTTCCCAGGCTGTTATTTTTAAATGATACATTCCAAGATCAATAGTGCTTGGTACATATTAAGTACTTGTTAAATATTTTTTGAACAAGTAAATAAGGTCAATATTATCTTATACACCCTAGATTGAAGAAATCAAATAAATAAAGTCTTGCAGTATAAGATATTGGTAAGGATATGGAGCAATAGGAGTGCTCACACACTACTGGAAGCACAATCAATTTTGAAAACATGTTGCTACTCACCAACAATATCAATGTGTACATGCCTCATAATGAAATAATTTTACTAGTTATATATTCTTGAGAAACTCTTACACGTGTATAAAAGGAGATACATAAAATAATATTTACTCAAGAATCGCTTAGAATATCAAACCTGGAACCAAACAAAATGTTCATTAACATTAGAATAAATGAATATGCTCTGTGATATTCATACAATGGGATACTCTATAACGATAAAACAAATGCACCATATAGCATCATTAATTAATTGAAAATATTTACACAGAGAGAAATAATCTTGTATTAAAAAATAGGCAAAGCAATTTTCAAGTATACAACATATTGTTATTAATTACTATCACTGTAAGAAGCACGCAAGATAATCCATATATTAATTAGCTTGATTTAACCATTCTACTGTGTATACAGATATCAAAACATCCTGTTGTATACCATAAATGTATACAACTTTATTCTTCAATAAAATTGATTAAAATACAAAGCTCAACTACATAGATAAGTAGATAGATAGATAGCTAAAATCTACTTTTAGCTAGCTAGATAGATTAGATAGAAAGGCATATATATGTGGGTGATAAAAGCTATAAAGAAATACAAGGTGATGATTAATACTCAATTTAGCATAGTGAAAACACAGACTAAGAATGCAATGACAAACTCTCTGGGAGTTCATCCATTATTTTCCCTTTTTCTTCAGGTTGAAGCTAGACTATAACTCTAATGTTCACAGGTAGTTCCTTGATACGCTTTTATACTTCTGTGTAATAGAATATCTTTTGACACATAAAACCTACTGGACTGTGGTTCATGCACTATAACTTCCCTTGTCTACCAGCCAAATGCAGAATGTTTACAGTGATATTCCAAGGCTGAAGGCCACATGGAAAGAATCTTGTTTTCCAACAAACTCTGCACGTCAATGTGGGGGTTCTTGGGCATTATGTTTAGCTTGTGTTGACTTATTCGGAAAGAATTGTCTTACTCCATGTGTGTTGCTATAAAAGAACATCTGAGGCTGGGTGATTTATAAAGAAAAGAAGCTTATTTGGTTTATGGTTCTGTGGGTGGCATAGGAAGCATAGCACCAGCAATTGCTTCTGGTTAGGCTGGTTAGGTCTATGGCTGCTTTCATTCAGAGAAGGCCAAGGGAAGCCAGCACGTGCAGAGATCAAATGGCAACAGAGAGAGTGGGGCAGGTGCCAAGTTCTTGTTAACAACTAGCTCTTATGGGAACACATAGAGAACTCGCTCCTTACCAAGAGGACTGCACCAAGACATTCATAAGGAATCTTCTTTATCACCCAAACACCTCCCATTAGGCCCCACCTCGAAACTACAGAAGAGTGAAATGAAAAGGGACGTTTGTGGGGCTTCTGGGTCATGACAGTCATCCAGTTTGGGTCCTGAATGGTGATACTTAATAATTATTGCCTGAAATACTCTTATTTTGTTTATATACTTATTCATATGTACTATCTAATTTTAAATAAAAATATAAATTATAATATAGCATTTATATAGTATCTATACCTTGTATATATCACATCAAGTTTTCTTAATTTTGATGTCTTGAATACAGTATCTTTAACTATTTTACATATACTCCTAATATACAGTGTATAATAAAATATACAATGCTAGATATAAAATGTTTTATACGAGAAAGAGAAAGACTTACTGAGAGAAACTCAAATTTTGTTATATAAGCCCTATATAAATCAGTACACTTTATCTTTTTAATATGAGAGTTCTATCTCCAATTTGCTTACTTGGCTATGTAAACACTAGGAAAGAGAAGGAAAAGAGTATAATAAAATAATTGCAGCTAGAACATGGCTTTTTTCTTTTTGTAAAAGTTACAGACAAAATATTAAAAATGCACTGAACCACATTGTATAAAATAGTTTCATTCATTTTTAATAGTTTGCTCTTGTGGACTATTTGTTCCTACAGTCTTGTTGAAAATTACAATAGAAGTAATAAAAGTTCTCAAAATATTTAAAGAAAACACAGTTTTTGATAATTAAAACAATTATTTCCGCTCAACTTTTGCCTTAGAGAAACTGTTTTTGTTGTTTATTTTTTGTTTGTTTGTTTTTCATCTGTTATTTTCTTTTTACTGGAGCATTTAATTTGCCATTATATCATTTGACTTTCACTTTATGTGAATACAGAATTGATGTATTTTCTGCTTTTGTTCTTTCTTTGCTATCTAGGGAAAACATGATGTATTTATTACTCAGAATTTCACAAGATAATACAAATATTTGTTTTGAAATCATATGTCAGTATTAGATGTGCACTGTTTTTATCTTTTCAGACTCAAATTCTAATGTATATGACCATCAAAATAAAAATATTAAATCAAAATGTCCTCCATTTTCTCAGAAAAAAAAATGCCTAGATATATGACCAGGAATGTTTAGCATTGCAACAGTCAGGATAAAGACTGAAGGCACGGAATTACTTGAACAAGAGGTAGAGGTCACCAAACATTATCAACAGCAAGAAGATTCTACTTCTCTTGTGGAAGCATTCCCTATGGATCACATTTATCCAGAAGCTTGTACACATGGTATTCCATAATGGATCCTGTTGGGTCTGCAACCTTGGAACATATAATAACTCAGCAGGGAAAGGTGTGGAAAAGATTAAAAAGAGACAGAAACTTTACATTGAGGAAAACCCTGTGAAAACAAGTACATGTATTTTTTTCCTCTCTTTTTCTTATTTTGTTTCAGCTAGAGACAGAAACTTTGCAATGAGAAAAACCCCGTGAAGCTAAGTACATGTATTATTTCCTTTCTGTTTCTTATTTTGTTTCAGCTACATTTGAGTTCTTGTCCCATGACCAAGTAGAATAAGGCAAGTGGACACTGGAGAGTGTGTAAGGCAGAGTAAGTTTTATTAAGCAACAATAAAGCTCTCAACAGCAAGAGGGGGCCCAAGAATGGGTTGCCAGAAATGTGACTGAGGTCTGGGTCTTTTATGTGGCAGAAGCAAGGAAGTCTTCTGTGGGTTCCACCCAAATGGGAGGGGCAAAGTTTCCTTCTGTGGTTGTTCCATGCCTGGGGTTGGCCAGAGTGATTCCATCTTAGTTATTATCTGTTGCGGGAAGTCAGGGACCCGGAACGGAGGGACCGGCTGAAGCCACGACAGAAGAACATAAATTGTGAAGATTTCATGGACATTTATTAGTTCCCCAAATTAATACTTTTATAATTTCTTACACCTCTCTTTACCATAATCTCTGAACATAAATTGTGAAGATTTCATGGACACTCATCACTTCCCCAATCAATACCCTTGGGTCTTCCTATGCCTGTCTTTACTTTAATCTCTTAATCCCATCATCTTCTTTGTAAACTGAGGAGGATGAATATCGCCTCTGGACCCTGTGATTGTGTCAACTGCACAAATTGTTTGTAGAGCATGTGTGTTTGAACAATATGAAATCTGGGCATCTTATAAAAAGAATAGGATAACAGCGATGTTCAGGGAACAAGAGAAGTAACTTTGAACTGACCGCCGGGGAGCCAGATGGAACAGAGCTCTATTTCTCCTCTTTCATAAGCAAATAGGAGAAATATCGCTGAATTCTTTTTCTCAGCAAGAAACATCCCTGAGAAAGAGAATGTGCCCTTAAGGTAGGCTTATAGACGGCCCCTTTAGAAGTGTGCCGTCTTTTATGGTTGAAGTCGATGGGATGAAATAAGCCCCGGTCTCCTGTAGCACTCCCAGGCTTATTAGGACGAGTAAAATTCCCGTATAATAAATTTTGGTCAGACAGGTTGTCTGCTCTCAAACCCTGTTTCCTGATGTTATCAATGAAAATCCGTGCCCGAAACTTCATTAGCAGTTTTAATTTCACTTCATCTGGTGGTCCTGTGATCTCGCCCTGCCTCCATTTGCTTTGTGATATTTTATTACCTTGTGAAGTATGATCTCTGTGACCCACACCCTACTCATGTATTCCCTCCCCTTTTGAAAATCGCTAATCAAAACTTGCTGGTTTCACAGCTCAGGGAACATCACGGATCCTGCCGACATGTGATGTCTGCCCCCGACACCCAGCTTTAAATTTCTCTCTCTTGTGCTCTTTCCCTTTATTTCTCAACCCAGCCGAGACACTTAGGAAATAGAAAACAACTCACTTTAAACATCGGGAGCGGGTTCTCGCGATAATTACCCATGAGTACCTAAGCAAAACCAATGGGGTGGGGCTAAAAACATAATGCTAATATCATGATAATAATATTATAATAAGCTGGGCTAAGGACATTTAGATTGATTTATTGCACCTGCCTGTGCCTAAGTTGGGACAGTCCCTTCTGAGCAAACATTCTAACATAAGAGTAAGTTCTTAAGGACATTTCTTCCCACTACCTACAGGGTAGTGTGGGTGCGGTCCTGTGGGTGTTTTTCCTCTTCTGAGATCCTCCCTCTCTATCTGCCAAGCTGGCCTCTAACTATCTCCTCTCTCACATATAGTTAAAAATGTAAGAACAAGCCCCCACAAATCATAGTCATTTTCTGTTTCTTAAAACATGGCCATAAAAGTATTAAATGTTATTCTAATGCTATTTCCTCATTCCCATTTTTTTAAAGCTTATGCCAGATGTGAGTTGCTTGCTGCTTACATAACTTTATTTCCTGCATTTATTAATACATCAAAACAAAGTGTCCCCTTAATGAGACTGCATACCTCAGTATCAGCCACACATAACTAGCCCAATAGAACACTGACCTTAGAACCTGCTAAACTGGCTCCTATATTTCAAAAACTTCCCAATTATTAACACCATTCCTTCCTGCATTTCTGAGCATAAGCTTTTTAGAAAGAGTTAACACCAGAATTGGCTGCAGGATGTTGCAGGAGAATTGAACTTGGCTTCGCCAGTATGGCAAGAAACCTTCAGGAATATCATAGTATTGTTTCCAGATGCAGGTACATCATGAGGACACAGGCATACAGAATTCTTAGAAGAGCTTAGAAGTGCCACAAGAATACTAAAATCCCATTAAAACTGGTGAATTCAATTTACTAAATCTTCCTGTCCCAATGGATATATGGGAACACTGAGGAAATAGAGACCATGCCTCTGTTAGGAATCAACTCTATTATTTCCATATTGGTGTAACCATTTTCATAGGTTTTCATAACTGTGCTACTGGATTTAGCTTCTTAAATCGTACCTTTTGATATATTTCTGTCCATCATATACCAATATCCTCTGTGAAAACAGCAAGCTCACTTTTTAAGTGAGCTTTAATATGTATGGCTTTTTTCCCCACAATTCTATTATCTTATTTACCTATATATGCTAATCCAATAGCACAATTTTTCTGTATATCCCATTTGTTTCACTAATTTATTGTGTCTATTTCTAATATACTCAAATATACTTTTCTTGAGCTCTATTTTTTAATGATCTATTAATAATTGTTTGATGTACATTATTTCTGGATTTAAATATTTTATGTGGTTTATTTTTGATAACCTAAATTTTATAAATGTTTCCTTCACAGTTTTTAGAAATCATATGTACATAGGAAGAATAAGTCCTAGCCAGGTGCGGTGGCTCACGCCCAGCTCTTTAGGAGGCCAAGGCAGGCGGATCACCTGAGGTCAGGAGTTGGAAACCAGCCTGACCAACATGGAGAAACCCCATCTTTACTAAAAATACAAAAATTAGCCAGGTGTGGTGGCAGGCACCTGTAATCCCAGCTACTCAGGAGGCTGAGGCAGGAGAATCTCTTGCACCCGGGAACACCAAGATGGGACCACTGCCTTCTAGCCTGGGCAACAAGAGCAAAAATCTGTCCCCAAAACAAACAAACAAAAAACCCAGGCACGGTGGCTCACAGCTGCAATGCCAGAACTTTGGGAGGCCAAAGTGGGCGGATCATGATGTTAAGAGATTGAGACCATCCTGGCCAACATGGTGAAATCCCATCTCCACTAAAAATATAAAAATTAGCTGGGCATGTTGGCAGGTGCCTGTGGTCCCAGATACTCAGGAGGCTGAGGCAGGAGAACTGCTTGAACCTGGGAGACTGAGGCAGGAGAATTGCTTGAATCCAGGACATTGAAGTTGCAGCGAGCCGAGATCGCGCTACTGCACTACAGTCTGACAACAGAGCAAGACTCAGTAACTCCCACCCCCCAAAAAGAAAGAATAAGTCCTAGTTAATTTCCTTAGTTGATTTTAATTGATTTCTTCATTTCCTTATGCGTAATTAGGTACACCTTATTGATCATTGCTGTCATACAACCAGTCAGTTTAGTTGACACTGTATTTCTTTGCAAAGTATTAGAGCAGAGTATTATTTCCATTTAAAGATATTGATATTCTTGATTTAAAAAACCCCATCTTTTTGCCTGTCATTTACTGAATGTTCTGCACTTAATTCATTGTTCACTGGTCTATGCTTGGCACTATTTGGTATACTCATGGACCTTCTCTCATACTGTCTGTCTTATTCTTCCTGCCTTTGTAGAAAGACGAATCTAAACTAACAGTCTTCTATTCATCAGCATTAAATAATTTTAGTATTTCCTATTCCAGTGTATTTCATCTCTCCTTTAAATGAAAGAGTATTTATTGCTCCTCATTCATTATATGTTACTTATTTCACCCTTTCTTCAAGTTTCTACCTGTTTGTTCAGATCAATAAAAAAACTCTAATAAAATCAAATGTCATCCATTATCTTCACAATTATTTTATCTCTTTTTGAGTTGTTTAACTGTTGTTAATTAATTTAAAATGTCCAAAATGAGGTGAGGTAAGATGTTCTCTCACTTAAGACAGTGCCACAAAGAGCAACAGCTCCTCCTTTGTGTAAGTTTTCTTCCAATACCCCCTTAAAATATTTTGTATCTTTACTTATATTCCAGGGAATATCATATGTGCATATACACACACACACTCACACACACAGTACATCTACAGGTAGCATATCCATTACTTTAAAGCTTTACCCTCCCTTTCTTCTCTCATTCTACTGACTATTCAAACATCTTTTCTTTCAATTTCTTCTTCGTTGCTTCTCCTATTTTATCTTTATTCTATGCTCATTATTATATTATACTGCAAATGGGCTATTTGTCCTATACAGCCTTTGGCTCTAAAGCCTTCTTTACAGCAATAATTAACATGCACTGAATAACTAAGTTAAAAAGGTGTTCATTCTTATAATTATTTTTTATTATAGATATACTTTTTTCTTATTTACATTAATTTTTTTTCATCAGGCATTTCCCTCTGTCATACTTCCAAATACAGAGCAATTAGTTCAATCTTCCCTGCAGCGAAGTTCTCTTTTATCTTTTTTTTTTTTTTTTGGTAATTTCTGAATAAGTGATTTCTTTTTTAAAATATTTATATTTCTATTTTGAATATATATAAAAAATTCAAAATGTGTACTTTCATATATAAAACACACTGTGTAGGTGCATGTATTTATACATATATACATAAGTACATTTTATATATGTATAAATTATGAAAAGAATAAATAATGAAAAGAATCTTTCCATTCTCTCCTTCTTAGAGACCTCCAGATAATCTTTTCAGAGTTTTCTTAGATTCTTGGATAACTTTCAGAGATCATTTTATATAACCAAATATTGGTAGTGTTTTATACAAAGCCTATGGGAACATACCAGATTACTGTAGTTGGCAGAATAATGATAGCCAAAGATGTTTCACATCCTAATCCTTGCAAACTGCCAATATATTATTACACTTCAAAAGAGATTAGAGGTAGTATATTATTACATGCCAAAAGAGATTTGAAGACGGAATTATTGGTACAGATTGACTAATGTGGACACTGTCCTGGGTTACATGGGTAGGCTCACGCAACCTCATGGGCACTTAAAAGTAGACAAGAAGACAGCCAGAAAGAATGCTTTGGGGAGAAAAGGCAGATGATTTGATCTAAGAAATGCAAAGTGAGGACTCCAGTTATAGTGGGAGGCCCTAAAGATAAAGGACGTTGGCCATGAACCCAGAAATGCAATGGCCTTTAGAACCTGGGAATGGCCCTCAGCTAATAACCTGCAAGAAACCTCAGTTACATAGCCTCAAACTACAACCTGAATTTTACTAATGACCTGTATGAGCAGAGAAAACATATTCTCCCCTAGAGTTTCCAGAAACACGACCCTGCAATACCTTGTTTGTGGTCTTTTGAGACTCTATGCAAAGACCCAGCCAAGCTGCCAGACCTCCGATATTAACAAAACAAAACTAAATATAAAACTGTGTGATTATTTCACATTATATTAAAACATCTCATGTGCCTTATAAATATACACACCCATTGTGTACCCACAAAAAATAAAAAAAAAAAAAGCAAATTGTGATATAGCAAATTTGTGTTGTTTAAGCCACTAAGTTTGTGGTGATTTGGTATGGCAGTAATGAAAAACTAATATAACTACCATCCTTTTCCACTCACAGTATATCTAGATAATCTTTCTATAGCCCACAAAGTTACTCTAAACTTTTAAATAACTTAATAGAAATCTAGTGTTTGTCAACACACCATAGTTTATTTAAACAGGCTCATGGTGATTGGCATTCTGGCTTTTTAAATATTTTGCTATTGAGACAGTCAGGTGGAAGGAGGTCCTTGGAGGAACTCCAACCAGCCTGCTTATTGAGGTGGCGCCTCAGAAAGTTTAGGACATTTGAAGCTGGGAGAGGCCTGGCCCCTCCTCTTCCTGTGTGGAACCTGAGATTCATGCTGCAGGCAGGAAGCGCTCTAACAAGGGACTCTGGCCTAGGGAGAGTCCCGCTTTCTCCCTTTTCTTCCTTCTCACCCAATAAAACCCTGTCTTACTCTCCATTCAAATTGTCTGCAAGCCTGAATCTTCATGACTGTGGGACAAAGAACCCCATCTTTAGCTGAACTAAGGAAAAGTCCTACAACACTATGACAAATATAATTAAAATATTTTACATACATCATTCTGCAAATTGTAAATATGAAGTCCTAGTTGTGGTGTCTTTTTAAAATTTTCATGAATATTTTAAATTAACTTCCATTAAGGTTTTATCAATTCATACTCTTTTAAGTAACCTACAGCTGCACTTCTCTCTCTTGTGATCACCAGTAGGTTCTAAAACTTCGTGATTGTTGCCAATCTGTTTAATTGAAAATAGTTTTAACTTTAAATATATGGGACTAAAAAGTTTCAGAGGAGATTTCTCTTTAGGTGCTCAGAAACTTATACACACACAGACACACACACACACACACACACACACAGAGTCGTATACTCGTGTCACTTAATTGACAAGAATACCTTCTGAGAAATACATCATTAGGTGACTTCCTTATTGTGTAAACATCCCAGAGTGTGTTTACAGAAACCTACACAGTCTAGCCTACTGCACACTTAGATTATATGATATAGCCTAATCCTCCTAGGCTATACAACATGCTGCTGCACTGAATACGATAGGCAATTGTAACATGATAGGTATTTGTGTCTATAATATATTTAAACATAGAAAATACAGTATTTTACTCTTATGGGCCCACCATCATATATGTAATTCATCCTTAACCAAAATGTGGCATGACTCTACACACATATATACATATACACACACACTAGAAGTGCCTTATCATCTACATTCATTTTATAAGTGATTTTTGTATTTTTGTTCCTTTAGAAATTTATTCCAGTGTAACAAATAATATAGTAGATCCAAATTTGTTTTGTTACACAGAATACTCTGTGCCAATATCATTTATTGAATAACCCTCTTATCCCCACTAATTAAAAGTATTACTGTTATAGTATTACTAAATCTGCTGTACATTTTAGCTGTATGTTTGGATTTTCTAATTCATTCCATTGATCTTTTAATTTATGCCTCAGTAGTTTACTGCTTCAATTACTGCATCTATTATTGTACAATTTCTAATAAGACTCACCTTCACTTAAATTCTCTTTCTCAGAATATCTTTGGTGACGCACTTTTGCTTAAGTCCTTTCAAGTAAGCTTAAGTAGTCCCTCACTTGTACCCAAATTTCCTCTTAGTAGTTGCATTGGAATCCAGATAAATGTATAGTTTAATTTAGGGTAATGGACCTCTATACTTTTACATATATATGTATTATAATGTCCTCTTCCTTGTTTATTTTTTTTTTTTTGGTTCATGTCGGTACTGAGGGTTTAAGTTTTCAGTAACCCCTTTTAAACATTCCCCTCTTCTCTTTTTGATTGTCAGTGCCCTATCTCTTTCTATTTTGTCTGTTTTATTTACATTATTTCTCCAAACCACATTACTATTCTTATTGGAATTCACATTTCACCAGTATTTACATTTTAAAAATTGTTTCTCTGAATTTTCCTTTGGAATATTTCTTCCCCTCTTTCTCTTCTGTTGTTTTCAATTATAGTGGTCTCTGTTGAATTTTTTTCTATGCCTTCTCTGCCACTTTTTAATTATATCTCTTATCCATCTTTATAAGGTGACTGTCAGATTATACGATTTCTTTATTTTTATTTTTGTACCCAAACCACAAATTATGTTTTACTATAATATTTTCATAGAGCATAATTATATAATTTTTGATGTTTGCTTGTTCATTCACATATTCATTTTGATTTAATTTCTACAGGCCATTTAACTTCTGGCTATACTGGCTTTCACACACACACAAAATACATATAAATCTTACTTTCAGTGTGTATGGAATATACTAATTTTATTTTCTTTGTTTTTTATAATAATATTAATTTTTCCCCACATCTAAGATATGTACTTAACATTGCATTGAAAATTATTTCCAGTTACAGTCATAGCTAGAACTATATTCTTTATGCAGTTTTATGCCCCATTTGTCTTCAGATGAAACACACAATGTTGTTGGTTAACTTTATGTCTTCATTCAGCAGTTTCAACTCATGCATTTCTCAATCTATTTCACAAACCTGTCAAATACTTTTTGCAGAAATGTTAAAGTATTTTAATAACTTCTGAACTAAATGCTAAAGAGGAGTGTATATGTAATTTATATATCATATTTGTAAATTAATATAACGTGTTTATATATACTTACATGTTAATGTATAGATGGATAGACAGAGCAAGTGAGATTTGGTTTGCTTAGTTAAGTTGTCATAACATCATCTCTAAATATTCATCATTTTTATTATGGTTCTGTATCTCACATTACGGTTTCAAAAATAAATTCAGTATCTTCCCTGGTTTTAAACTAGACTCAAACTCATAGATGTGTTTACTCGAAAACTTTTAATTGAGCTGCAGACCCTTCACTAAGCACTGTTGATAAACAAGTGAACAAAGCAGAAAAAACCTTAATACCTTGGAGCTTGTATCCTATGATTATATAAAAGACACAAATATATATTGAGTGTGTTAGTGATGGAAGCTACAAAGGATAATGAGTGTAGAAATAGAGGGTCTAAGTGAGAGTGCTCTCTTACATAAGGTACCTGAGGGGGGAATTCATGTTAACATGATTTTGGAGACAGGAATCTGAAGAAAGTGAATGATGGACCATGTGAATATCAAAAGAAAAGGATTCCACCAAAGAGAAACGTCTTACCATCTCTGAGGTAGGAGAGTTCTGACTTTTTGAGGGAACTATAGGAAGCTCAATGGGGTTGGAGATTTTTTTGTTTTGTTTTTTTGTTTTTGTTTTTGTTTTTGAGATGGCGTCTCGCTCTGTTGCCCAGACTGGAGTGCAGTGGTGAGATCTCCCCTCACTGCAAGCTCCACCTCCCGGGTTCACGCCATTCTCCTGCCTCAGCCTCCCGAGTAGCTGGGACTACAGGCGCCGCCACCACGCCCAGCTAATTTTTTGTATTTTTAGTAGAGACGGGGTTTCACCGTGTTAGCCAGGATGGCCTCGATCTCCTGACCTCGTGATCCACCCGCCTTGGCCTCCCAAAGTGCTGGGATTACAGCCGTGAGCCACTGCGCCCAGCCGGGTTGGAGTTTTAATAGAAAGAGATAGTGTTGGAAAAAGATTTTAGAAGATTCTGATACAATAAAAAGGTAACTAAACTTAATTCTAGGAATTTTAATAACTGCAAATATAATCATTGGATTCATCCTATTTGAATTTATCAGTCTATTTGTAACAGATAATATTCTCCTATTTCAAAAAAATCTTTAAACTGTATCTCACGAAGGTATTCCAATTTTCTTTACAAAAATGTAGATAAGTTTTTTTAGTTTATTCTTCTATAGACAATATAGTTAAAAAAGTTAAAAAGTCAATTCCAACTTTTCTTTTTCCGTTCTACATCTTCTTTTTCTTTTACACCCACACTCTAACCCAGTTATTTGTTATTCTTCATCTTCCAATTTCACTTTTTGAGAAAACTGCCATAATCACAATTATTGAATAAATGAAAACTTTTAAATATTATGTTTATTCATCATGTTGCTATTACTCCTGTTACAATTTATCTTGTAATTGTTTCTGTTTTGTCTCTACTTTTTTGGGGGAGATTTAGCTTACATTATGCTCTTGTTGTATTTTCCATCTCTGTCTTCCTGTTTTTACTAGACTGTGTCCTCCAAAATATTTACTAGCTCATAGCTGGGGTAAGGCACGGTTGTTCCTTCGGAAGCATTCTATTCACTCACAGGTGAAAGGCATTTGGTGCAATCGACAATAGTTGTGTAACACTATAAAACAACTCAAACCAATAATTTACCTTCATAGCAGCATTAGGAGATATAGTGATACTCATGTGTTAAAACAATATGAGTACAGTTTAAATTTGTTCTGCATTGAATTACTAATATTTTATTTACAAACCATGTATTTTTTTCTAGTACATATTACTGCCATTTTATGAGAGATTATCTATTCTTTTTGTACTCATAGAAACATTTGAAGAGCATAGAGCTGATAATATCTGCCGTAATACAATCCCAAAAATTAAACTCTTATATATAACTTCCAATTTTTAAATGTTCTTTTGCATTTAGTTACTTTCTTCACTTATGTCCCTTAGCCCAGGATCAAACTGTCTATTTTTAACAATGCAATATACTTTAATGATATTTACTAATTACTTTTTATTTAACATATGTTAAAGCAGTATGTGCTGATATAAGATTTTGCATATTTTGAAATATCAGGCTGCATTGTCAATAGATATATTTTAATATCAATAAATGCAAACACAATAAAGCAAACATGTATTTACCAAATATATAGCTTCAATATAAAACAAATATTTTATAATATTTCTGGGATGACAAAAGTTCTACTAGCAATATCATCCCAATAATGTTTTAATAAACATATTTTTAGTTAATGTACATTTTGCCAAGTAGCTTACTTTCCAGCTACAGTTCATGAAAAATAGTCAATATCTTTTTTTTGCAGACATTTGTGAGAAAAACATTACTGTGCCCAAACTTGTCCAAGATATATTAAACTTACTCAAGAAAAAATTATGTGAAAGATGGTTATAATTATTCTCTTTGTTTTTACCTGTAGGAAATTCTGATTTCTAAGTGGTGCTTAAACAAATATCTCAAAGGCTATCCCACAAGTGTATGCGCATTTATCAAAGGATAAAATAGATGTGTATGAATATTGTCTAGGAGTACATTCCTTTAAAGGTCATCATAATATTCAAATGGAATATGTCAACATAATTTCTCCATTTTATACTGACAGTGCCATTTTACAATAACTTCACAAATAAGACATTAACAAAAAAGTGATTTTTATCAGTAGGCTTTCTCTTATTCTTGCTTAAATAGACAATGAGTAACTGTGTCAGTTATGTTGTTTTTTAATATTTGCCAGTTTCAAAATTAAAGTTCAGTTGTATAAACTCCATAAGATAGCAGGCTTTGTTCTTATTAGAATGTTGGTTCACATATTTCCAATAAAGTATAGAGATTCCCATGGCTCAATCTCAGTGTGAATTTGCATGTAATGAAGAAAAGTCTAATGACAAGGAGTAAAAAAAAAAAACTTATTTCAAATTTTTACTATCATTCTTAAGACAATTCAGCATAATCCAATTATTAATGTTTAGTAATATTTTTCAAATACCCGTCTTGGTCATCACAGTTTTCTTGCCCCTTCCTGTTGCTCTTAAGTTTTTTCCTCTCCAAAAATCTAAGCTTTTTCATTAGGCTTGTAGCTATGCTTTTGTCATCATTATCGTTGTTTTTCCTTCTCCTCATTTATTTCTTTGTATTCTCTTCCAGATCTTTGTGGTGTTTAACTTACATTTACTTCGGAAGCCTTCATCAATGTCCTACTACTTTATTATATCCCCCTACATATTAATTTAACTTGCAATCATAAATTTCAAGCTTTGTTACCTACCATATGCAGTTTGCTGGCAGAAAAAGAAGGTGAAAAGTGGATAAAAAGAAAAAGACATATATACACAAAATATGCAAAATGTATTTTTAAAATATTGGATTATAGATATAAGCACTTTATATCTTACAAAAAGTTGTAATTATAAAAAGTTTAGCTCACACATAATATTGTGGATATTTCAATAGCCACCTCTTATCCATGCAGGATACATTTCAAGGCCCTCAGTAGATGCTTGAAACCACGAATAGTACCAAACTCTATATACATATCCCAAACGTAGATATGCATATCTATGTGTTTTCTCTATATGTGCATGCTTGTGATAAAGTCTCTCTCTCTCTCTCAAAATATCTTATTGTAATGTTCTAACCCTTTCACCGTTCCCCCCTTCTTTTTCTTTGGCATATCCGAATTGCCAGCATTGCTACTCTTGTGCTTTGGAATCATAATTAAGTAAAATAAAGGTTACCTGAATATAAGTACTGTGATACCATCAGTTGATGTAATAACCAAAGTGTCTACTAAGTGACTAACAGGCAGTGGCATACACAGCATGGATATGCTGAACAAAGAGATTATTCATATCTCAGGTGGGTTGGGGCCTGACAGAGGAGTGCTAGATTTTAACATGCTACTCAGAAAGGTCTGTGACTTAAAACTTACGTGTTGTTTATTGCTGGAATTCTCTAGATAATATTTTCAGACCTTATTTGACCATGGGTAATTGAAACCATGGGAAGCAAAACTGTGTATATAGGCATGGGCACTGGGGGGCGGAGAAACGCCTCTATATAAATTTAAATTATATAAGTTTAAATTATATATATACACACACATATGTGTGTATATGTATATATGTGTGTATATATGTGTATGTATATGTGTATATCCTCAGCTGTTATCCTTTAAAAAATCTCCCCAAAACAAGAATAGAAACAGAACAAAATCCATGTTTGTACAGACACTGGTGGTTTAGTTATACGTTTTTCAGACAGTAAAAAAAAAACAAAAAGAGAAACAAAATACGCTTTGACATTTGTATTTATTTCCTTTGAAAGAATTTCCTTTTAAGAACAAAGCTTATATCTTTAAAACATTTTATATATCACTGTTTACTAAAATCTTGACAAAACTGCTCTTTTCATTGATTATTCCATAGTAACCAAACAACTCATTCTCACAAAGTCTTAACACAACGTTTCTGGGCCGTACCATTAGTCCCATCTACAAAAATATGCAAAATAGTAAGGAAGAAACATTTCATTAAATGTTTTCCCAGATACTTTCCTCATGGGGAATAAAATTCACCATGTATACTTTAGTTTCATTTGACATGCTGAGGTACCAAATGGTGAGTTAGTATTTGTATGATGCATGGATTCATTGTGATCAGGTAGTAAAACATGGATTATTCTGTTTATGACTTTGTAAAAACAATATTTTATGCCATTGCAAATCTCCAGGTAAGTTTGCGAGGCTCTGATTGGAGCCATCTTTTGAATAAATGCCTAATTGTTAGTGATATATTATGACTCTTGTGCACCTTTTCAGTTCTGCTTAGAAGTATATTTACATTTACTTAACCCATATAATCAGAATATTTTTTCTTCAGCAAAAGAAAATAATTTTGATATTCCAGTAATTTATTTCACACATGGACACGACAATTCTGAACGACCTTCATTATCTCTATATTTTTAAACTACGAAGCCTCAGAAAATGTTGCAATATGGACTGGTGAAAGGCTGAAGCAGAGGTCACCTGGGACCATCTGGGAAGAGCCTGATGGAGAAGCCAGCAAAGCCAGCTCCATCCTGGAGGTCTTGTGCTCCATCTGCACTTCCAAAGTTCAACTGAGTACAAGGCACTTTGCTGGGAACAATACCATTAGAGAAAATAAAATGACAAAAAACAAATACGCATCAGCACACTAATTTAAGGTGCTCGATTCTTAACTAGAAATAAACATAGTTTTGACAAATATTTCTTTTTCTCCAAAGTATATTTACTATACTCCTAAATTATAGATTTATAAATATAAACATTAAATATTAAATACTATACTAAATTGTGTATAGTACAATTATATGTGTATGTATGTGCATATACATATATGTTATACATCACACAAACACACACCACATCATATTTCACGGCACTGCATGTTTTCTTTTCTAATATTAATGATAGTAAGCTACGTTAATGTAACCAGGCTAAACAGATACTTGCCTGATGGCCAGCATTAGCCAGCAAGAACTCTGTTATTTGAGATTTAGGTACTATAGGAGGAAGGAGAAAATGGCCCCTTCAGTTAATAACTTAACATTCATTTATAATTCTTGCCAGAATCAATCATTACAATAGGAGTTTAATTTAGTCAGAGTTTAATCAGAGAACCACAATGGGATATGTAATAAGGCAAAATTGGTAGAGAGATCAGAAACAAGGATTGCAACATCAGAAGAATCACCAAAACAATCCATCTGAGATCCCCAAAATAGCCTGCTGCTAAAGTGAGCTAAGAAAGAGGGAGCCAGTTTCTGTTCCCTGTTTATAAATAAACTGTTTATAAATAGTTTCCTATTTATGGGAAACTGTTGTCTGGTTGGCCTAATACTCGTTGATGGGCCTTGGGGTCTGTTACTTAGCAAGGCTCATAGCTGGGGGAAAAGAAGTGAACATGAGATAGAAAGGGAGGGCAAGCTGGAACCCACTAGAGTGTCTGCAACTGTCTCTCACCTCTAACCATCATCAGAAAGTAATAATTGCCGCTACGCTTCCAAATATTAAATCTCTTACACATTTCTATTTTGGCCAAACCTAACCTGGCAGCATATAAGGAAAGAAATTGGGAGTATTTGGAGTTTCAACTTAACTAAGGCCCAACATTTTACAGTATAAATAGTCACAGCCTACTCCTTGTCAACTTGGCCTCTTTGCACACACCTTTTAATCACATTTAATTTCCAACTAAAAACAATGATAAAATCAGGCCAGCTGCTTCGGGATGAATTATGTTACTAAGATGATTGTGGTAACTTACTATTATCATGTGAATCCCCTATCGGAAGACTTCTGTGTGGGAACAACGTGGTGAGTAAGATATTCTGTAAGCCCAGTGATGGTGCTGTGGCAGAAATATAGTAGACCAGGAAGGCAAACCCATATTCACATGGTTTATTTAATGCTAACAAATTGTTACCCCTTCTGTGATGGCTGAACAGCTGGTTTTGTGGGTGAATGGTGCTAAAACATGTTCTTGGCATTGGTATCCGCTGTTGGTAGGTTTGACATTTAGCAGTGGCTGTAACCAGATTATCCTGGCAAGTAAAGTTCGTGTTACTAAGCCCAGACTTAAACTTTATTCCTGCCATCATGGCCACTTTGTTTATTTGCCTATTGGCAAGAACAGAGATGGCTAACACCTCAAGAACAGGGCATCTTGTCCACCTGATTATTGAGATTTTACTCTGCTCAAGTTGTTTTTTGGGTGAATATTCATACAGATGACTGGTATCTTCACACTTTATGCCCATTTGAAATCAATCAATCTATCTATCTATCTATCTATCTATCTATCTATCTATCTATCTATCTATCTATCGATCCATCTGTCTATCTGTCCCAGATATCCTTATGTATAATTTTTGTTTTGTTTTGAGACAGTCTCCCTCTATCTCCCAGGCTGGAGTGCAGTGGCACGATCTCGGCTCAAGGCAACCTCCGCCTCCTGGGTGCAAGCAATTCTTGTGCCTCAGCCTCCTGAATAGCTGGGATTACAGGCGCCTGCCACCATGCCCGGCTATTGTCTGTATGTTTTCTAGTAGAGATGGGGTTTCGCCATGCTGCAGGCTGCTCTCAAGTGATCCGCCCACCTTGGCCTCCCAAAGTGCTGAGATGATAGGAGTGGGCTGCCGCGCCCGACCAATTCTCTGTGTGTGTGTTTCAAGTCCCTGTCCCTGATCATACAGTGCTAGAATTAGCCAGGGACTCAGTGCCCATGAATGACTTTGCTCTTCATCTTGGCTACTTTCTTCCCCGCAAAAGCAAAAACAAAAATAAAGTGACAACAATAACAACATGCATATACCGTTTAAAACTCTACCCACTGACAATATTTTATTTCACCAGCGTTTTGCAGAATCATACCTAAACACGAAAATAGCACTCAACTAGGAAGTTTCATGTGATTGCAGTGTGCTATAAACAATGTCTTTTTTTTCTTCTTCTTCCTCATTCAGCTTGTCATAGTGAATCCTCCATGAGGTCAGAGGTTCAGGTTGAGAGGGAGAGTAGGCAATGCGGCTCTTCCTTAAAAACTGCATTTGCCTTCCATTGCTGTGAATACATGTCATAGGAATAAGATAATTTACTTTTTAATTTTAGTGCCATAGAGATTATTTGGAGAATTCACTCATCTTCTAAATCATTATGCTTTCAAAGATATACATATATATATATGCATGTATATACATATATTCTTATATGAGTTTTTAGCCAAGTAAACTTTAATTTGTGCTGAGTTTAACTAAATGTTTTATTTTAAATGACATATATCTATTTTATAATAACATAATTAGTTCAAATTAGATAACTATATTACAATGGGTAAATATACAAATACAGCCATTTTCATATATTCACAAAAATATATGTGTTTTCTGGAAAGTAATGAATTTCCATATATTTCTGTCAATAAAACAATGAACTGATTTTTGTTGTCCTACACCAACCTCCTTTTGCTTGTTATAAAATATAATTTTTGTTTGTTTTTAAACTCAATAAGAAATGAGTCTTTATTTGTAAAATTAGTGGCTTTTTAATTAACAACTCAAATGTTGAAAAACAGCTTTCATTCATAGAATTAGTCAAGATATTGGCTTAACTCTTTTAACATCACTGGAAGTTGTGGGAATCTAAAAACCCATATAACTTGAATTCTTCAGAATGGTGCTCATGATTCTTTAATGCTCCCATTACGGGTTCAGAAAATTCTTGTTGCTGTATCTAAGTGATGTTCAGCTGAACATGCCTCTGAAATTTCATCACATTTTTTTCTAGATGAACCTTTCACACAGAAGATTTTAGAGCACTAAAATGTAGAGTGAGCTGCAGTGTATGACTATTTAGTACTCTGCTTGCTAAGAAAAGTCTCTAAGCATGGTAAAATTAGACTGAAAATAGTAGTTATCAAGTTATAGCAAAAATAATCTAATAGATGCATCTAGTCCAACTGACAGGGTGTTGCACAGCAATTGAGTCTAAATTTTCTTATAAAACTTCTAACGTGTGTAAGAGATATTCACGGATATATTCATGCAATTGGAGAGCGTATGAGACAGCAGGTACAGAGGTCATTATAGTTTAATATAGGTCTTTGGGGGAGTATTAGAAATTCCTGAGAATGTTATTACTAGAAATGGTTTAAAATCAAATCATACTTAGGGGTTACTTATCCAGGAATATAAGTTATTTAACAAAGGACAACTAATAAAGACAGATTTTTTCTCTTTCACATTTTTTTTTTTTTTTTTGCTAGTAATCCAGGGTAAAAATATTGTATCTATAAACTTCTATTTTATCTTAATCTTATAATTTGACTACTAATTTTACTAAGGCCTCCCATATTCATAATGTTGAAAAATAGTATAATATAAAAAATACAAAAAGCATTGTCAGTCTGAATACCTTATCACAGCTTTAGATGTCTGTATGTATGCATATGTTTCTTAAAATAGTGAACAATAAAGATGACGTAGAAAACAGAACTTTAGGATTTTAAAAATTCATTTGGCAAATCTGAATTTAGATCAATGTTTCCGACAGCATTCAACCTCAGAAAGTATATTTCACTGGGATCATTCCTTGCCTTTGCCCAGTTGGCATTTTTGAGCGGTTTTATTTTTATTTCTTCATTTTCAAACACTCAGTCACTTCTTAAAATGTTATTTATTTTCCTGTACTGATTACTTCTGTAATCCCTTGTCATTTGGAAAAAAATGCCTTGGCAAAAATGTCATCAGGTTACATGGTCAAAGGAAATGCAAGTGTTCCTTTAGGCAATCTTAATTTGAATTTCATTTACATGAAATATGATATTCTACAACCAGCTGGAAGATATATTCATACATTTCAAAGAAATTTCAGAGGAGGAAAAAGACAAAGCAATATTCAGGAGCTGAAACAGATGCTGTTGGTGTCATGATTTATCATTTTCCC
Source organism: Colobus angolensis palliatus (assembly GCF_000951035.1). Lineage (NCBI taxonomy): Eukaryota > Metazoa > Chordata > Mammalia > Primates > Cercopithecidae > Colobus > Colobus angolensis. Next base: position 27,012,795 of record NW_012118487.1, on the reverse strand, counting down.
TTCACCTGCAAACTCTATGCTCAAACAATGTGAGTTTACAGTAACAGCTGGTGTGGGGGCAAGAGGGTAGGTAAGAGTCACAGATATATTGGATTTTTTTCTATTTAAATGTAATCATGTTTCCTCATTCAATTTCAATCTCAAGAAACTTTCATTATATTAAAATGGCTAGAAAGAAGGCATTTGAACATTATGTTGCATTTCCAGAAAGCAACATTCCAAGGTTATTTGTATGCCCCCAGTGTATCAATAGGAAGTAACCACTTTTATCCTAGACATCTGTGGGTATAGTGTGCAGTAGAAAGATCTGTTCCTCACCAGTAGTGCATAAGTTATGAAAAAAAAATCAAGGTGTTGAGAACGACTTAATGATTGTGAGAATAAAATGCATTCCTTGTGAAACAAATCTTATTTTACTTCGTATAAAGAATGTCTCCATGTAGTCTGATTATATTCTCCCAATTCTATGGCTTTTGGAAGCCCAGTTCATTCCCCCAAATTTCCTCATACTTGGTGCATAGCCCTGAAAAAATTCTCATAGCCTCCTTTATCTTTAATTTCCTTTAGTAAATTCCCATGTCTCCATACATCACATGATTCCAGATACAGAGTGCTTTCTCTCTCTCTCTCTTGTTGTCTCATTATCTCTCACACTATTTCTATATCTAGTTTTGTTTCTGTTCTATCTATAGTCTCTATATTTTTCTTCCTCTAACTCTAACTCCAGTCTTACCTCTACTTCTCTTCCTTAAAAAAGGTCCATAAATACAGTAGACTTTGTATGAATATGTGTCAAGAAAATTACAATCATATTGTAGCTTGTGACATCCATGAGAATGTACCTTGCAAATCTCTAAATTTAGGAACATACTTACTTGACTAAAGGCCCTAGCTGCTGCACTCTGAAATTGATTGCACACATGCCCATCCACCGATCATGACAGCAACAGGCAGGTTTACTAAGGTAGGCCCTCTGCCGGCAGGCATGGGACCCCCTGTGGGAGCCAGTTTTGGTTAGAGGACACCCTGAGGTGATTGCTGAATATTCCTGGATGGCATTCTAGCATACTTTTATTAAGCCTTTTCTCCTTTCTTCTTTCACTCAGGGTCAGTGTTCCACTGTGCTCAGATGACTCTTTCACACTCCTTTGTCTCCGTCCCTCTTATCTGTCACACAATATTTTCTCTAATAAAATATTTCCCTGATTAATTCCCTCTTGATAGTTATCAGTGTGTTGAATACTAGCTCGAAATTCACCCTAATCTCTGGATTTATGAAAATGAATCTGGGCCCTTTCGATATCTTTCCTCTGACAGCTGGCACCACAATAAGCTTTGCAATGGGGGGCACAGGAAAGGCATTACGGGGGGGAAAAAAAAAGACTTTTTCTTCCTAATTCCAGTGTGCTCATTTGGCAGGCTTCTATTTATGGTTTCCTCCAGTATCTCCTCCAACACTCAGTTTTTCAAATTCCTAGCATCTGAGGTGCTCAGTGGCTGCAGCACCCAGCACCCAGCACCCAGCAGCTACTCCTGGCACCTCTTTTTGGACAGTTTTGTAAGCTGAATACTTCTAGGGAGGCAAATTCTCTGCTGAAAACAACTTTCCCTAGGATCCTAGAGGATACAAATTTGTAGCAAATTCCAGAAGGCAGAAATTACAGGACGTTCTTCCAATACAGCACCACAGCCACTTCTCTGTTATTTGGAAAACAACGGAATTGGTCTTTACAATAAAGTTAGGACCTTGGCACTGTGAGAGAGGAATGTCTTTCTGGGTTGCTCTGTCTCAACCCTGGTATAGCAGCAGTTTCTTATATCTGCTATTCTTATATTTCTTAGGATTCTGTATTTACTTTCCAATCTTTTTTGTTCCATTCACCTTCTTTAGTTTAAAATTATTTTATCAAACTGCCTCCCCCGTTAGAATTACCGTGTGACTCATCCCTCCTGCTAGTGCTAAGACTGACACAGCATAAGCTTCACCCAGGATCCAGACTAACACACAACGAACTTCAAATAACGAATAGGGTTTGGCTCTTCTTATCGTGCCACTGTGGTAGAGCAGGGGACTTCTGTCTGCACTAGCTGTTTTTCTCCCTCAAATAGTTTGAACCAGCTGACCCCTGTGCCTGAGAGTTCTTTGAAACTCAATGAGCTTGTCAAGTCATATTGTGAAGTAAAGCCAGTTCATTTCATCTAATTTTTGATAACACCATTTTAAATAGCATTTTCCTAATTAGGTAAAGCAAATATTAAATCTTATAGTTTATCCCTATGGATCCTTTAATAGGCAGGGAATCTAATATGAAAGAATACTAATTTTAACATATATCATCATCTTTGCTGAATTTTTGTCTAGGTTTTTAAATTTTTGGAACAATTAAAAATACCCATACAACTTAAATTTAAATGTTTGACTACCATGTCCCTTGAAAGAAGATTATGGATCAGAGTTCTGACATTCAGAATTTATTACTTTGCTATTATTTATTTTCGGTAGAAATATTTGATAGGGTTTTGTGCAGACTACTAAAAGATTTGTCACATTTTCTTTATATATGATATAAATATTTTGGGGAAATGGTCTTCAGTTTTACTTATAACTAAATAATTTAAACTATTCTTTAATATACTAGAGAAATGGTTATAAGAATTCACAGTAAACACAAGTTTAAACTATTTCATAGGAAGGCAACAGGTTTATAATGCAATGCCTTGACTTAAATATAAATGAAAATATTTATTAAAAGAAATAGTAAACAAAACTGCACTAAGAAAACTTGAAAGAAAGCATAAAAGGTCAGGCGCAGTGGCTCCAGCACTTTGGGAGGCCGAGGCGGGTGGATCACAAGGTCAGGAGATCAAGACCATCCTGGCTAACACAGTGAAACCCCGGCTCTACTAAAAATACAAAAAACTAGCCGGGCGTGGTGGCGGGCGCCTGTAGTCCCAGCTACTCCGGAGGCTGAGGCAGGAGAATGGCGTAAACCCGGGAGGCGGAGCTTGCAGTGAGCTGAGATCCGGCCACTGCACTCCAGCCTGGGCGACACAGCGAGACTCCGTCTCAAAAAAAAAAAAAAAAAAAAAAAAGAAAAAAAAGAAAGAAAGCATAAAAGATAATTTTTTAAAGAAGTAGTATAAAGTAACTTGAAATGCTAGAAAACAGTTGAAAAATAAACCAGAAAGAAATTAGGTATCTATGTCAGGGGCTGGTTTAAAGAGAATATTCATTTTTATCTTTACTTAACTAGTGTCATATAATGCATTTCCATAAAAAATATTAAATGAAAACTATTCTTCTAAATTTGTCCTATAACCTAGGTTAAAAACTGATAATGCTGATGGTCTCACATATTCAGGAGACAATATTCTACCTCCTGTTGGCTTCTCCTTTTTGTGCTGACAAGAAGTTTATGCAAAGATAAAATATAAAAGGATAAAATGAAACATGGAAAACAACAGGTATGGAAAATGAATGAGCTGGGGAGATACTCTGGGTGGGTCACTAAAAATACTGCCTCCAGCACTGGAGTGACTGCCTGTATTTGGCTGGATATGGTTGGGATAGACAGTAATCACAGGTCAAAAAAGTCCAAGTTTGGAACCAGAAGTCAACTTATCTTGGTAACAGATCTGACACTTATGAAGCTTGTGATTTTTGGACTATAAAATGGAGTACTTCAGTTGAGGTTTTGTAATTATTAGATAAGTCTCTCTAGCATTATAAATAATGGATGTAATATACATAGTTATTTCTACAGGTATGTGACAGTTATAATAAACTATTTAAATAAGAATATAGTAGATATTAAACATGTCAAAATAGTATAGTTCAATTAATAAATGTATCACAAACTGACTTCTGTGATGGATATACTTTATTTTTAAATGTTCATATAGCATACAAAATAAAATAATCATGTGCTTAGGCCATGGAAAATCTCAAAAATATTACCTAGATTTGTTTCTAGTTGGTTACCCTATCAGCAGCCTAGACTCAGACACTGGAAATGTATGCCAACTGGAAAATTGATAATGGCACAGGATCCAAAATTCACATATGGACCCAGTCATCCTAAATTGTTGTAGGGTTTGTCAATTCATTGTCTTGCTATAATGTGGGATTTTGCTGCTATTTCTGGTTTTCCTAATCTGCTAGTGAACCAAATTTATGTATTAATAATATTGTAGTTATATGTCATTTTCTCTTCAAGAGGATATCTGAAATTTCATGGAAAAATTGTTGCATTGTTGTAACAATTGACAAGCAATTGTAGAATTGCGAACACTATGGTGTTCTTTGTGGTGATCTTCTAAATCTAAGCCTTTTTTTGTAAATACATTTCAGCTTAGAGTTTGAAGATAAATTCAAATAGGAATCTTTTCAAATAACATTTACCTGGTGAAGTTGAATGCCATCTCCTAAAGGCAGGCAGCTGCTCTGTGGGACTTAAACCAGATTCTTAGCTCCCCTGTAAATATCATTTATTATAATTTATGTTTTGGCTCTAAATTTTACTTTGATAATTATGTCTATCTTTTCCCCTTAGTAATCTCAATACACCTTTTTTAGATTTGCATGTATGTTATTCTGTAGATTTCATTATGCTACATGATATTGCAAAGAAATTTACATCCCTAGCTCCAGTTAGGAACAATTATATTGACTGATAATTAGATGCAGACTGTTTGGAAAATATTTAAACATATATGGTTAACTTAAATATCTCAAAACCATTAAAGCTGTCAGCTGTACTATTAGAAATATATAATAAAACAGTAGCCCTAAAATATAGAAATTAAATAATAGTCATTATGCACACAGATATTCAAGTTAAGAATTATCTATAACATTGAAAGTAAATAGAAATGTCTTAAGTGGACTACTAAAGCATTTGGATTCCTTCTCTTTGGCAAGCAGTGACAAGTAGATATAAGGTATTGTTTCCTATGCAATTAGAAAGAATATATATTATAAAAATAATAATTTAAAAGAAAACAGCTATAGAATAAAGAAGTCTATGTGAACTAAAATTCTACAAAGTGATGAGCCCTTGTAAGGTGAACTGATATTAAGTTATTTTATTCCCTGAGGCTGAGGCTTACCATAGGTGCTAGTGGAAACATATCGGTGGATTTTTTGAAAGCTGTGGAAGCCAGTGTGACAGATTGGAACGTAGAAGTTCTTCAACACAGAGCCAATTCACTATGTGGGCATTTTTATTTTTACTCAGGGGGAGGGTGCCATGGATTTAGGGGGCTCATCTAGAAAAGTAGAGTGAGATTTTTTAGTTTAGTGATGCATATATGTGAAAGTTAAGCTACGGGAATTCATTTGGTATGAATGCATAGTATATATCCCTCCAAAGGTATTTTCCAGATATTACACACGCAAAAAACACATTTAAAGGCTAAGCAATAAATACTCTAAAGGCAGAATTTTAAGGGAAAAGAGCATCACTTTGCTCTGAATTAGAGTCTCATGAGGACCTGGAGGAAGAAGAAGGTAGAGGAAGCTAGACAGAAAAAGATCTTCTGTAGTAGTCTGGTGCTTAAGTACCAAAATTCCATCAACGAGAAGAGGCTGCAAAAAACAATCAAACAAGAACAACAACAAAACACCACCCAAAGAGAAAACAACAACAAAGCCATACATACAAACTACAGCGCTGTTTGAGAAATAGGAAGTGCTGTATGCAGATGGAAAAACAAGCCTGAAAGAATTGCCATTATACTGATTCCATGAGAAATATTAGAAGAAGTTCATGCAGAAACACTATGAAATGAAACAAAAGCTTGTATCTAAAGAAATAATCTGGAAATGATAAAAATGTAGATAAATATAATTTTCTTCTTATTTATATTTGTTTTAAAAGAAAACTGGGACTTTAAAGAAACATAAGTGACTCATTTTGCAATTTATAATATATGCAAAAGTTAAATGCACAGCAGTAGCATTAAGATCGAAGGTATTGCAAGTATACTGTATCAAGATTTTTGTAATATACAAGGGAAGTAGTATAATACTCTTTGAAGAGAAAGTGTGTAATTCAAACATATAAGATGTAAACCCTAGTGTTAGTGATCTTTATTAAGATCAGAAGATGCAGGCTTCAGAACAGCAGGGATGAAAAAGGGTGTTCACATAAGCAGTCAATTCACCATCAATACATAGTAATCCTAAATGTGTATTAACCTAATAACAGATTCAATATTCATCAGGCAAAAACCATGTGAAACTGAAATGAAATGGAGAAGTACACAATTATAGTTGGAAACTTCAGTATTCCCTTCCCAGTAATTGATAGAACAGTCAGCCAGAATATCATCAAGAATATATAAGATCTCAGCAGTATTATCAATCAGCTTGGCCTAATTGACATCTATTGAATATTCTACTCAAGAGCATCAGGGAAACTATTCATTTTAATGTGCAAGGAACATTAACTAAAATAAAACATATTCTGGGGGCATCAAACAAATGTTGACATAGTTTTAAAAAGTGAAATCACAACAAGTATCAGTTCTAATTAGATTGAAATAAACTAAAAAACAATGTTAGAAAGATAATCTTGATGTAATCTTGGAAAAATCACCAAATCTAGGCAAACAAACAATATACTTTTAAATTTAACCTGTGTATCAAACAAAAAGTCATACGAGAAATCATATTTAAAATTTAATACAAATTAAAACACAACATTTTGCAATTTGTGGCTAAAAGATGTCTTGGATGGAACTTTATGGTGTTAAATGTTATATTTCCAATGAATCTAGATATAAAACCCGAAATGAAAGGAAGATTATATTTGTGTATATATATATATTTCATATCAGACACTTTTATTGTTCTAACTTTCTCAGAAATTGTAGCCAAGAACACTGTCATGGGTATTATTTCTAGCATATCACAGGTAACCAAAGATACATTTCATATGGACCCAATTGATTTCAAGATAGGTAAATACTAAACATATCCATTCTTCTTCTGCTTAAATATATTACATTAAATTTAATGGTCTACCCAACAGCTTATAGATCTGTGTCATTTTACAGAACATGTGTCATTTGAATTTTCTCTTATATTTTTACTTTTCTTCAAAAGAAAGAAATGCATAGGTACGTAAGCTATTTTTTAAAAGCTGTATTTTTAAGTGAATCTTTGAATTTTGACATATGTATATACTCATGAAATTACCACCCAGACCATGTTACAGAAAATTATAAGCACCCCAAAGGCACGCTTATGCTTCCTTCCAGTAAGTAAAATTCTCAAAATAGAAACAATATAACATCTATCACAATTGATTGGTTTTGTCCGTTCTTGAAATTCACGTGTGGAATTATGCAACATACACTCTTTTGTGCCTGGTGTATTTTTGTTAAACATAGTACTTGTGAGATTCTCCCATGTTGCTGATTCATCAGCTGTTGGTTCTTTATGATTATTACTGTGATCTATCATTCTACAATAAAAATGTAGCTTGAATTATTTATCTCTTGCTTACTAATGCTTGAATTACTTCTAATATTTACCTAACAAAGCTATTATAAACACACTGGTATAATTATTTTGTGGTTACAGGTAACGAATTCTCTTGAACACATTCGTAGGTGTGCAATTGCTTGATTAAAGAAGTAGCCTAGTCCGGGCATGGAGACTCACACCTGTAATTTCAGCACTTTGGGAGGCTGAGGTGGGTGTATCAACTGGCAGGAGTTTGCCACCAGCCTGGCCAACATGGTGAAACCCCATCTCTACTAAAAATATAAAAATTGGCCAGACATGGTGGGAGGCGCCTGTAATCCCAGCTGCTCAGGAGGCTGAGGCAGGAGAATCGCTTGAACCCAGGAGGTAGTGAACGCAGTAAGCCAAGATCGCACCACTGCACTCCATCCTATGCATAGTGTATTAGTCCATTTTCACACTGCTATAAAGAACCACCTGAGACTGGGTAATTTATAAAGAAAATAAGTTTAATTAATTCACAGTTCTGCATGGCTGGGGAGGCCTCAAGAAGCTCACAATCATGTAGAAGGCAAAGGAGAAGCAAGGCAGGCCTTACATGGTGGCAGGTGAGACAGAGCCAGGGAAACATACTTTTGAACCATCAGAGCTCCTGAGAACTCACTATCATGAGAACAGCATGGGGAAAACTGCCCTCATGATCCAATATATATATATATACGCACACATTCACTCACATATGTGTGTGTATATATTTATATGACATTATATACATATACATATACACACATAACGCATTATATATAATGTCTACTATTTCACCATTTCAGCAAAATTTGTACCATATCACATTTGTGATCTTTATCATATACATTAACAACTTAATTTTATTCATATTTCTTCATGATTCAATTAAATGTAAGTACCTAAAATATTTTTGAGATACCAGGCTTAAACTGCCGCATGTATATGACTAAGAAAAATACTTTTATATTTTGCATGCATATAATGACTTTTACAAAGTCAGAGGCTTTTTAGTGTTCTAATTAGGGCTATAATTCTCAGAAGGCACTTCATTGTACATCCTTAATCAAAGCTGGATTAAGAGAAAGGAGTGAGTAATAATTTTAACATTCTGTTTACCTAAGAAGGGGTGAATAGTTAAATCTGGGCTTCTTCTGCCTTCTCCAGGTTAAGTTTGAATTTATAAAGCCCGTAACCAATTGTAGAATAATGCAAAATGGTCTTTCAACTTCATATTTTAAATTAACTTGAACCAACATTTGGAACTTCTCACACTCTGCTAACCCCTGGGTTGAATAACTAGACGTGTCACGTTTCAAATTAATAGTATTATAAAACTCAAGAAAGCAGATGCGAAAGTACTGTCTTGAGTATGTTAGGAAGTGGTTGAACTGATGAGCAAATAAGTAGATGGCATGATTACGTCAGCCTTCTGCTCTCAGTTTCTTAGCTAGTTCCATAGAATAGTAAGTTAATATTAAAGTTCAAAACTGTTTATTTTTCTTACTGTCTTAAACCTAACCTAAGTGCTGGCTTCCTGTCATTAACACCTGGCTCTCTGTGAATCATATTCAGACTAGAGAAGCATAGATTGCAGGATTTAATTTGAAGTGTGATGACAGTTTAACATACATAAAAATCATCAAGTTCCCAGAAAAAGTCAACCATAAAAAAACTTGCATTTTATTTCTATCAAACTTTTAAAAGGAAGATAAAGTAAATGTACTCTATTTATTCAATAACTTTATTTTATTCATTCTCACTTCCAAATTTATACCCAGAAACAGATAAATTTTAATTATAGGTTTGAATCGTAATGAAATCAGAACTCTCAGCGTGGTCCAACTAATAAGAAATGTACCAAGGACTTTGAAAGTATTCTTATGATTTAGGTTAAATAATTAGTGATTTCTAGTTCGAGCTGTAATTTGGTCAATTATACTACTCACATGAGTTCATGTTTTGAGATTCTCTCATTTGTTATGATCTAAGTGGAGTTAATGTTTGATTAAATAGATTTCTGCAAAATAGTAAATGATGCTTTAATTAAACCAACAAGAGCAATATCGCTAATGTAGATCAAGTTATAGGTCTTTGTGAAATAAAACTTGTTTTTGCAATTATTATACATTCTTCACTCTTGAATATGAACTTACCCATGCATTCAAATTTTGCATGTTAGGTATACTGGGAGAATACATTCTCAATTTACCTCCATGTAATAAAAGATTTGACTTTGTGTTTAGGCACTAATCCAGTATTTTGATGTATCACTAAGACTTCCTAGAGATTATATCTTTTCTTTAAAAGTTACGTTTGTTTCCATTACTATATGGTGAAAAAGTGCAACTTGAATACATAAGGAATATATAAGTAGTGTGAAAAGCATATTCTTCCACTGATCTGAACTCTTGTTCTCATCATGATTTGATTCTTACTAGTCAAAGACAGACACAATAGACTATAATTACTTTTATTTAAGTACAAGTAGTCTAGAAATTCTACGCAAACATAAGGGGTATAATTTTTTCTTGAAAAACTCTAACCATAGATCCAAGAAATAGAAAAGCTTTTATATATTCAGTGGGTATTCTACAAAGAGTACACACACACATACACACAAAGATATGATTATATTTTTTACTTTCCCTTATCACTGTAACCACAAGGCATTTCTTCCTAGAAATGCATGTGAAAGGACAGAAACTAAATGACTGTGAAAATCATCTGAGAGTTATTTATGGGATTCTACAGATAAAAATTAAATCATATTGCATAATCACAAAATTCACCACTTGTGATTGTTAATATTGAGTGTCAACTTGATTAGATTGAAGAATGAAAATATTGTTCCTAGGTGTCCCTGTGAGGGTATTGCCAAAGGAGATTAACATTTGAGTCAGAGGACTGGGAGAGGCAGACCCACGCTCAATCTGGGTGGACACCATCTAATCGGCTGCCAGCATGGCTAGAATAAAGCAGGCAAAAGAAGGTGGAAAGAGTAGACTGGCTGAGTCTTCTGGCCTCTATCTTTCTCTCATGCCAGATGTGTCCTGTCCTCGAATATCAGACTCCAAGTTCTTCAGCTTTTGGACTCTTGGACCTACACCACTGGTTTGCCAGGGGCTCTTGGGCCTTTAGCCACAGACTAACGACTGCACTTTTTTTTTTCCAGCTTTCCTGCTTTTGAGATTTGGGGACTTGGACTGGATTCCTTGCTCCTCAGATTGGAGACAGCCAACTGTGGGACTTCACCTTGTGATTGTGTGAGTCAACACTTCTCAATAAACTCTCCTTCATGTATACATCTGTCCTATTAGCTCTGTCCCTCTAGAGAACCTGACTAGTACACCACTGATGTTTTTACTCATAAAGAAATGTAAACGTAAAACAGAATTCAAGAATGAATGGGCACAAAAACTATAACAGTTAATAAATAATTAAGTTTTACTAGAATTATTGAATCTCCATTAGGAAGGAAATTATTGTAATCTTGGCAAAACTATACACCATTAAATGTAAAGAAAAAGAGTCATTACGAGTTCATTAAACACACTTTACTTACAGTATTGTTTTAAAGCAGGCTGTCATGCACTTCCAAAATAAATGCTAATAGATATAAAATACTAAATAATTCCAGAGTCGAAATGTAATTTAGATCTCTCTTCCAACAAGATGTTGTTCATAAATAGTACATGAGACACCATCTATCTAACCCCTTGTTATTAAACATGATTTAATTAATTTCAAATTCTAAATGTCTTGTTAATTTTCTTGTAACCTTTAAATCTATATAGGGTATTTAGTTATATCGTATACTCTAAGCATAGGTCTATTATTTAGGATGTTCCAAATGTGTGCATTTTTCAAATTATCAACAACACTCTTTTAATGAAGTTTAGTGATGACATCTTACATTATACCACAAAAAATGAGATAGTAAAATAAATATGACTTGTCTAAACAATTCTTTCAGGTTATTAGGTAATGCTATGTTACGTTTTAAGTTACCCCAAATGGAATATTTGGCTATTCTTCTTAACTTTCTCCACTGTAAATTAAATTGCTCCTCAGGATGCTATATGGCATCCCTTGCTCTTTTTGGAGCAAATCTTAAATTCTTCAATAATTTTACCAAGACAAATACAACTTTCAGTAAATTCATTGTTTAAATTTGGTGAAAAGTCAGATTTCTTTACACATTGTAAAGCAAATGTAAAATAATATATCAATGTGATTCTTTTTATAAAATACCATTATTGCCAATGGTTTTTAATAGTTCACTGTTTGAAAGAGACCACAAAATTAATGTGCAAAAATCACAAGCATTCTTATACACCAGTGACAGACAGAGAGTCAAATCATGAATGAACTTCCATTCACAATTGCTTCAAAGAGAATAAAATACCTAGGAATCCAACTTACAAGGGATGTAAAGG